>NC_066619.1:24124272-24436331 GCF_025201925.1 Gopherus flavomarginatus | reverse complement strand
CCGAGAGAATCTAAGACCCCCTGGGGGATCGTGATTAACATATCTAGTGGCTGTCTTGTCGGCCTGTAATGACCGATGAGCCACAGCTGGAGTGGCCTCATGCGGAGCCGAGCGTAATTGGTCACGAAAGTACAGGCCGCCATGTGGCCTAACAGGGTTAGACACGTCCTCACTGACGTCAAGGGGGCTGTCTGTAGCCGTTGCACGATGGCCGACAAGGCCTGGAACCGCTGCAATGGCAGCAAGGCCCTGCCCACAGTGGCGTCCAGGACGGCCCCGATGAATTCCACCCTTTGTGTGGGGGCCAGGGTGGACTTGTCTGTGTTCACCAAGAGGCCCAGAGTGGCGAACATGTCGGTGATCACACGGACATGGCTGCAGACTTGTTGGTGCGACGTGCCTCGAATCAACCAATCGTCCAGATACGGGAACACGTGGATACGACTGCGCCGAAGCTGCGCCACAACAACTGCCATGCATTTCGTAAACACTCTCGGGGCCGTGGACAAGCCAAATGGGAGGACTGCAAATTGGTAATGCAGAGACCCCACAAGGAAGCGAAGGAAACGTCTGTGGGGTGGCCAGATAGCAATGTGAAAATACGCGTCCTGCATGTCGAGGGCGGCGTACCAGTCTCCCGGATCCAGGGATGGGATAATGGTCCCCAAGGAAACCATGCGGAACTTCAACTTCACCAGGTACTTGTTGAGCTCTCGCAGGTCGAGGATAGGCCTGAGGCCTCCCTTGGCCTTGGGGATCAGAAAGTAGCGGGAATAAAACCCCTTGCCTTTCTCGTTCTCCGGCACCGCCTCTATAGCTCCTTTGCCGAGGAGCGTCTGCACCTCCTGCCGAAGGAATTGCTCGTGAGAGGGGTCCCTGAAGAGGGACGAGGAAGGGGGGCGGGGAGGAGGAAATGAAACAAACTGCAGGCGGTATCCCGACTGCACCGTGCGTAAGACCCAGCGGTCTGATGTTATTAGGGACCACGCCGGGAGGAAAAACGAAAGGCGGTTGGAAAACGGGGGGAAAGGATCCATTGGGGAAACTGTTACTGCGCCCTCGGGCGCACCTTCAAAATGAAGGCTTGGGACCAGGCGGGGGCTTAGAGGAGCCTTGGTTTTGCCCCCCTTGGTTCCCCGAGTGCCTGCGCCTTCCGTTCCTGCCGCGGCGCCTGTTAAGGTCCTGCCGCTGGCGGAACTGGGAATACGGCCTGCGCTGTTGTTGTTGTTGCTGCGGCCGGAAGGGTCTACGTTGCGTCACTGGTGTGTGCATCCCTAGTGACCGCATGATAACTCGGTTATCTTTCAGACTCTTGAGTCTGGGATCTGTCTTGTCTGAAAATAATCCTTGGCCTTCGAAAGGAAGGTCCTGAATAGTATGCTGGAGCTCCGGCGGAAGGCCGGAAACCTGGAGCCAGGAGAGGCGACGCATAGTTACACCCGACGCGAGGGTACGGGCAGCCGAATCCGCAGCGTCCAAAGAGGCTTGCAAGGACGTGCGTGCGACCTTCTTGCCTTCCTCTAAGATGGCCGTAAACTCCTGACGAGCATCTTGTGGCAGCAGCTCCTTGAATTTATCTGCTGCCACCCAGGAGTTGAATGCGTATCTGCTTAACAGAGCCTGTTGGTTGGAGACCTTGAGCTGCAGCGCCCCAGCCGAGTACACCTTACGGCCGAGGAGATCCATCCGCCTGGCCTCCCTGGATTTGGGGGCCGGAGCCTCCTGGCCGTGACGCTCTTTATCGTTGACGGACTGGACCACCAGGGAACACGGAGTCGGGTGTACGTGGAGGTACTCGTAGCCCTTAGAAGGAGCCATGTACTTCCTCTCGACGCCCTTCGCAGTGGGAGGAATGGAGGCCGGAGACTGCCAGATGGTGTTGGCGTTGGCCTGAATGGTCCGTATGAACGGCAGGGCGACCCTGGTGGGAGCGTCTGCCGAGAGGATGGTCACAATAGGGTCCTCTACCTCCGAGACCTCCTCGGCTTGCAGACTCAGATTTTGGGCTACTCGCCTGAGGAGGTCCTGGTGCGCCCTGAGGTCTAGCGGGGGGGGGCTGTTGGAGGAGGTCCCAGCCACCGCTTCGTCAGGGGAGGAGGATGAGGAGACCCCCGGCAAGAGAGTGTCTAATGGGGGGTCTCCCTCGGCCCTCGCCTCTGCCTCAGGAGCCAAAGCGGAGTCCTGATGCTTGGACCCTTCCTCCCCATCCGGGGAGGGAGGGGGGCGAGACAAGGAGGCTTCAGGTGCCCTGCGCTCCGCAGTCACCGGCCTAGCAGGGAGCTGTTGGGGGCCCTGGGCCTGATGGTATGCCCAGGGTGTCCAGAAACCCCATTGCTGCGGGCCTTGGTCCTGCTGTGGAGGCTCACTGAAGAGCGCCGCCTGCCGGTCGGTGCCGAGCGCGTAGCCACTGTCCGTTAATGAACACACGGACGGCTGTCTAGAGGGCCATGGCGGGGCGGACCCTGGATGGTAAGGGTCCGCGCGGGCCGGCACGGGCGATCTTCTCGGTGCCGGGGACCGGTGCCGGGAGTCGTATCGGTGCCGGGACCGGGACCGGGTTCTGTCACGGTGCCGGGATCTGGACCGGTACCGAGCGCCGCTTCGGTGCCGGGACCGGGACCTGCCACCGGTTCGGTGCCGGGAGGTCGACCGGGACCGGGACCTGCCACCAGCTCGGCGCCGGGAGGTCGACCGGTGCGGCGAATGCCTGGATCGGCTCCTGGAGTCGCGGTGCCGGTAACGGCGGCTGGAGTCTGACCGCGATCGTCGTGATGTCGACCGGTGCCGCGAGTGCGACCGGTACCGCTGAGGGGAGCGGCGCCGGGACTGCGAGCGGCGGCGGGATCTGGAGCGACCGTGCCATCGGGACCTGGATCGAGACCGTGAGTCCCGAGACGGTGCCGACATCATAGGCTTGCCTCTGGACACGACCCGCACCGGAGGTACCGGGGGTGGTAGCTGAGTGGGCTCGGTCATGGCTATAAGGTCCCGTGCCGAGGCGAAGGTCTCTGGTGTGGATGGCACCACTATCTCGACCCCAGATGTCATGGGGGAGCTTGGCGGCACCGGACTCGACGGACCCGCCGGGCCCGGAGTCGACGGTGCCGGCGGCGCCGCGGCCGATGTTGAGGCCGGGCGCTCCACTCGGGTCTGCCTGGCCGGAGTAATGGACTTCAACGGCCTAGGCTCTGCCCCCGGTGCCGGAGAAGGTCGGTGCCGGGGAGTCTTCTCGGTGCCGGTGCGATCCGGTGCCGGCGCCGACATCACGGCCTGCGAAGCCGCCGGGTCAAGTGCCGCCTCCATAAGGAGAGTCCGGAGCCTTTGATCCCTCTCCTTCTTAGTCCTTGGCTTAAAAGCCTTGCAGATGCGGCACTTGTCGGATCTGTGCGATTCCCCCAGGCACTTCAGGCACGCGTCGTGGGGATCGCTGGTAGGCATCGGCTTCTTGCAGGCCGCACACTGCTTGAAGCCCGGCGAACCAGGCATGAGCCCGGTGCCGGGTGCCGGGAAGGGCTAAGCCCCCGGCGAAAAACTATTTACAACTACTTATCAGTTAACTACTACTATCTACTTAACAATCTAACTAACAACTACAATAGAGATAACGATAGAGAACAAGGAGAGCTAGGGACGTGGAGGACAGCTATGCCGCGCTCCACAGTTCCAACGACCGACACGGCGGTAAGAAGGAACTGAGGAGCGGGTGGGCCGGCAGGGATATATATTGGGCGCCATGGCGGCGCCACTCCAGGGGGCGACCTGCCGGCCCACTGGAGTTGCTAGGGTAAAAAGTTTCCGACGAACGTGCACGCGCGGCGCGCACACCTAACTGGAATGGATGTGAGCAATCACTCGAAGAAGAACTTCTGGATGTGATTGGCACTGAACCCCTACAGCCTGATCTGAGAGCTGCTGAGCACCCTTAATGCCTAGTAATGACCATGGGAATTGAGTGGGACCAGCACCTCACAGATTCGAGCACCTAGATAATTAAGGGCCAGATTCTTGGGTGCAGCCATCCTGCACAGAGTGCAAGTCATGGCTGTGTGCATAGGAAGCTTGAATCTGTCCTGTGCGCAGTTCTGATCCTGGTACTGTTCTGTTAATGCTCATTCCCCTGCATTTCATTAGAAGTTTATGCCAGCCCATAAAATTCACGAGGGCCAAAAAAATCAGCCCAGGCCCAGTGTAATGCAAGCAGAAGGGTGGATGAGTGGCATAAGGCTTCCTACAGTGTATACATACCACCATAGACAATCACTCTGACACGGGGGGTTATCTATATCTATAATTACCTTAAGTACCAACTGCTATAGATAATTTATACTGCATAATCTGGTACATATAGGAGACATTAATGACAAGACTTCAGCTTGTGCCCTGACTTACTGACATTCTACTTTATTTAATAGTTCCAAAGCACAGGAGAGAGTGTGTTTCCTCTGGCTGAAATCAGGTTTTGCTGAATATTACATTTGGGTTACGTCCTGAGGTCTTTCCCTTCCTACCTCCAAGATTGGTCTGTTAGGCTGATTCTTCCTCACAAATGTTCTCCCTGTTTAGGTTCCATCGTATCCACAAATAGCATAGCTGACATGGCTAAGGGTATGTCTAAATTGCAGCTGGAAAGTGATTGCATCTTGGGTAGGCAGGCATACCCATGCAAGCATTAATCTAGCTAGCATGGCTAAATGAACAGCAATGAAGACATGGTGATACAGGCCTTTGTGAGGGCTAATAATGCAAGTATGTATCCAGGATTCTGTGCAGGGTCTTTTCAAATAGCACTACATTAAGCACACTAGGGAAACTGTAGTGTGCATCAGCAGCATCACATGGACCAATTAACGTCCAACACATTAGTGCACTTTAGGTATCACACCATCCAGAGTGTGCATTATCCCACCACATAGAGAAGCCCAACTCTCATTTTCAAAAGCAACTTAAGTGATTCTGAAAATTTTACCCCATTTGACATTATTTCTGCCTAGTGCCTGAAGTAGATGAGAGATACTGTTTCTTGCAAGATTTCCAGCCCTATTTTGCAGACACAAGGGATTTGGTAACTCAGATAAGCTCAACAGAAGCAAATGAATTTTTGATACTTATCCAAATGAACACAAACTCCAAAGTTTTGGAAGCTTACTGATCACTAATGACCTCCTCTGTGCACTTATATATTGCAAGATTGGCTTTTGAGTTGCTCCTCCAGCTCTCAAAATGTAGTAAATCTTTCTGTTTAAACCTCCCCCCCCATCAGTTGTTAAGGGCAATACATCCTCAGTCAAAGGCTTTCTGGGTTTGTTTGTGAGATTGACTTTTGGTGGGGGGTGGGGGCTTGCTTTAATGTTGATGATCTTCTGGAGTCTTCAATCTGTCTCAGATGGACCACTCACCCTTCACAGTGACATCACAGGACTCCCTGAGCTTGCATAGCTCTATAACAAGAAAACCTTAACTAAATACCGTTGACTGCACAGATGTTGAGCCAAGCAATGGAAGCCCATGGACTGCCTTCCATTGCTCTCAGCATTCCCTGACTGATTTATTTTTCTTCTGAACAGAACCCCTCAATAACAAACTTACATTTGGTACATTTGTGATAAGAAAATAGCATTCCAATAGCTGATCCATTATAGTGCAAAGCGTGTTATGCTTGTATTAGAAAAAGCTGGCTAAGGAATGAATGGAACTTTTAAAAAAAATACTTGCATGTCACAAAGCCTGCTGAGTGATCACCAAGAATGCATTCCTCCCCTTTGAATCCAATGGAATGCAGCGTGCATGGGATTAGTACATTTCTCACCTTATCACACTCTCTCCTCTAGTGTTTCCATAGCACTTTACTTGCACTGAGGGTCTTATTAACCTTGACCCCTGGGCACAGCCTTCCTTGAGGTCACTTGAAGATGCACATTGAAAGCAGTATATTATCCTTAACTCTCAGAGTCAGAATTTAAGGCCAGAAGGGACTACTTGATGATCTAGTCTGCCCTTCTGTCTATCACAGGCCACCAGCACCATCCAGCACCCTGATACTAAATCCAACAACTGGAATGAAACCACTGCAGCCCACAGGAGACTAAGCTAGATTGGTTCTGTTTGATAGTGAAAATGAGATTTATTAAGCTTCAAAGATATTTATTTCAACAAAGTCTTGCAGAGATGGAAAAAATTGTAGCACAATTGGCTGAAAAAAGAAAGTTATGAAATTAAAGTTCCTATATTTAATTTTCACAGATACATTTTACCCTTACTTTTCCTCTCAAGAGTTTAACGATGAAGCCATTGCTGTCCATCAAGTCCTTGTCTACATTGGCATTTTTCTTAAAATCTCCCATCATTATACTGCCACTAGTAGCAGCGACAATGAAAATGTGAATGTAAGTAGAGCCCTGGCAGCTACCAGAGTTTGAACATTCAGGTCATCTAGACTTGTCAGGAGCAAAGTAAGAGGATAATGATGGTCAAAAAGCTGGTGGCTGGTACATAATACAATGCTAATTGTTGCTACCCGTGGTGAAGCTGAAATGGTAGTAGAACAGTGGGAGTATATTAGAATTAAGTTCTAATGTAGACACACCATACCACAGTATTTATGCTGCACGGTAGCAGAGTAAAGCAGGGGTTCCCGTACACATGCATTTTCACCAGGGTGGTCATTGCAGGCTTTTGTGACTGATATTTTTGGCTCTCCCTCCCTAACAAAGGGCTCAGTTCTTCCAATAAGGAATAGCACTGTATTGGAGTCAGTGTGGAGTTGGGGTGAGCTCTGGTAGGAACACAACCTCAGTTCATAGCAGCTCGCCAGTACACAGCATGAGCATATCCACTGCTGTGACATCCCAGGCACGCAACGTGCTTCCTCCTGTGTCTCTGGACAGCTCGGTGTCCAGTGCATAGGGTGAGAGGACTATCATCATCTTCTTTGCATGCTGTATCCTTCTTCCCCTGCCCTTTGGCTACTCATTTCTTTTTTACATTGTAAGCTCTTTGGGGGCAGGGAGTTCTCCTTTGTGCTCATGGAGAATCTCACACATAATGATAAAGTGTGAAATTATGACAAATATGGAGCTGCCTAATAATGTATTGATACTGCATGTTAGCCTGGTTGTTGGGATGTTCACTGTATCAGTATATTGGTTTTACTCAATAGAGGTGTAATGGGTACACTCACCACTGTGGTGCCTCCTCATGGTGGGGCCTAGGCAGGGCCGGCTTTAGGCCGATTCAACCGATTCCCAGGAATCAGGCCCCACGCCTAAGAGGGCCCTGCGCCGAGAGCCGGAGCCCCGGCTTGAGAGCGGCAAGCAGCCCCATTCTCCCGGCCAGAGCCCTGGCCGGAGCCCCAGCCGGAGCGCGGCAAGCCGCCCCGCAGCCCCGCTCTCCCGGCCAGAGCCCTGGCCGGAGCCCCGGCCGGAGCGCGGCAAGCAGCCCCGCTCTCCCAGCCGAAGCCCCGGCCTGAGCGTGGCAAGCCGCCCTGCAGCCCTGCTCTCCTGGCCGGAGCCGCAGCCGGAGAGCGGCAAGCTGCCCCGCAGCCCGGCTCTCCCTGCTGGAGCTCCGGGCCCTTTAAATAGCCCCCATAGCCCTGGGATAGTGGGGGGCTCCGGGGGCTATTTAAAGGGTCGGGGCTCCAGCTGCCTCTGCCACCTCGTCCTTTAAATAGCTGCCGGAGCCCCACCACCCGCATGTAGTCTCCAGGGCTCTCGCTGCTATTTAAAAGGTCCGGGGCAGGGTAAAAGCAGGGGAGCTCTGGGCCCTTTAAATAACCCCCAGAGCCCTGGGATAGCATGAGCCTTGGGGGCCATTTAAAGGGCCAGGGCTCCAGCTGCCTCTGCTGCACCCCCTGCCCTGCCCCCAGCCAGCTCTGCACTCTGTGCCCACAGCCAGCCCCTGCCAAACCCCCTGCCCTGTCTCCAGCCACCCCCTGCCACACACTCCTGTGGCTCTGCCCAAAGCCAGCCAGCCCCCACACACCCCTGCCTGCACCAGCCCTGCACACCCTGCCCACACCCAGCCCCAAACCCCCTGCGCTATCTCCAGCCAACCCCGCTGCACTCCCCTGCCTGAAGTCAGCCAATTCTGCACTCCTCTGTCTCCAGCCCTCTCAATCCCTGCTGCATCCCCCTGCGACCCTGCCTGAAGCCAGCTCACCCCACACCCCCGTCTCCAGCCAGCCCCGCACTCCTTGCCCTGCCTGCAGCTAGACCCTACCTCCAGTCAGCCCCTGCCCTGCCTCCAGCCAGCCCCATGTCCACTGCTCCCCTGCAGTTCCCAGGGCAGTAACCCTGCACACCTGCTTCAATGAGGGGGACAGGGAGCAGCTGGGAACCACACATGTGCACACCTGCAGGGAGTGGCAGGGACCCACACATGTGAAATGGCGGTCATTAATAAGCAACCAACAGCATATATGATGCAATGTACATAATATATAATTGTATTATTTATATAGTTATGGAAAGTAAATAATACATGGAAGAAATGAAAGGCTTTTTTTTACATTTTTTTTTTTTTAGTCATCCCTGCCAGGGCCCCGCCGAAAATGTTCGAATTGGGCCCCGCACTTCCTAAAGCCGGCCCTGGGCCTAGGGATCAGCTGTCATCTGGTCTGGCACCCCCTCCATCAGTTGCTCACCCATTGTTTCTCTCTAGATGTGGGGTGTTCCCTCTTTATGACTCAGCCCTCCAGTCAGGTCAGTATAGTCCTCCCCTTTGAGGCATCAAAGTCTCATTGGACAAACAGTCTATTGAAATCTCAGGCAGTCTTCTAATCCACTTTTAAGTCTCTGTGATTTTCCCGGTAGCCAGTAGGGGAATCCAGGCCCACCAACTACTCTGGGTTCCAGTCCAGGGGCCCTATGCCCAACAATCACAGTCTGCTCAACCTCCATCCCTGCTGCTGTTTTCCTGGACTCTTTCATATGTTTCTTCTAGCCCCCACCCCTTTCGGCTTCTTGAAAGAGTCTGCAGCCCAAGGCAGAATCAAAGAGTTTACACTCCCACTTGTATCTAGCCAATGCCTTGCTTCTCTAGGAAATGACTACAAAACTCCTCCCTGCAGGCCTCATCTTACCACCAACTTCCTCTCTTTATAAGCCTTGCCTCACTCTTCCCCCCAGCTGGATTTCATCAGCTATTTGGCCTCCTCAGGCCCTGGCTCTCTTCCAGGTGCAACCCATAAGTTTAATTGCCCTATTTTATCTATTCAGGCCTTGTGTTATGTAGAGACCATATCACAAAGGTTCTGTCTGAAATGCAGGTAGGAAGGAGAAGCATGGCTCAAGATAGCCACCTATCAGCAAACACTTTAATTGTTTAGGGACACTGTTAGAACTATTAGCTTTGATTTTGTCTTTGGGGCTCCAGCCAGCCTATGACCAGGAAAGAAAAAGCCAGGCCAGCAAACTCAGAAGAGCAAAAGACATAGCATAGTTTAAAGGAGGTGGCTCTCTCCAGGGAGGAGAGACCTAAGGGGGAAAATGAGACTTAGGGTACATCTACACTACAGGATAAATTCGAATTAGCTTAAACCGATTTTATAAAACAGATATTATAAAGTCGATTGTGCGCGTCCACACTAGGCACATTAATTCGGTGGTGTGCGTCCATGGTTCGAGGCTAGCGTCGATTTCTGGAGCAGTGCACTGTGGGTAGCTACTGTAAAAGAATGAGGCCAATAATGTCGATTTGCGTCCACACTAACCCTAAATCGATATAGTAATATCGATTTTAGCGTTACTCCTCTCGTTTTGTAGGAGTACAGAAATCAATTTAAAGAGCCCTTTAAATCGATACAAAGAGCAGTGTAGTGTGGACGGGTGCAGCATTAAATAGATTTAACGTTGTTAAAATCGGTTTAACAGCATAGTGTGAACCAGGCCCCAGACTCAGGAGCCTACTGGGAGACTCTGGAGAAGGTAGGCCCACCTCGGTCACAGTCATGAGAGAGTAGGACTGTACATATGATAAATATGTATACATGCAACGTATTTTTTTTAAATCCTTTTTCTCTAATGCTAAATAAACAATACTTTTGTTTTAAGAAAGCTGCTTGGTCACTAGGTACCACTGATCTCTGGCACCCAAAGGAAGAATTGCTGATGCCAAAACCTAGTCAGACCTACAGGTCAACAAATGGTTAATACACAGGGTACTGTAGCCCTGGTTCTGGTTTAAGAGTAGGAGAATTGGAAAATGCCACCTCAAGTCAGGTAAAGGCACAAAGTCCAAGACTTGAGGATCTGCACTCAGATGAGGAAGGGGATAGAGGTGCAGCTAACCCTGTAAAAGTGACAGAGCTGCATGTGATGGTTTGGTATCATAAATACATTTTATGTGTGAGCAAGGATTTCACTAACTCATGTACCATGGGGCATATATCAAATATGGTCACTTGATATGGAAATCAATGAAAAACATAAAACCGCACAGGGGCACTTTATGCAGATTCATTTTAAAAGCAGTTTAAGTCTGAGGTCACACAGAAGGTTTATGGGAGAGTAGGGAATAGAATATAGAAATCCTGATTAATATTCCTATGCTTTAGCCATTAGATCATGCTTCATCTCCCAAAACCAGAGAGAATGAAGAATTGAAAACTTTGGGCTAATTTCAAAGGGTGGTTAATCCAGTTTCCATAATTACTTGTATATCTCTGTAAACAGAAACACTTGCATATGTAAGTAATACAACTTATAAAGGTGAATAGAATTTGCATGTGTACATTGGACCATAATAAATGTCAATATACAACTTGTATAAGCAAAAACTATTTACAAACAGAATCTGCATATGACTGAAATTTGGAGACTGCTCTTGAAGACTTTGTCTTTCAGGTTTAAATGTAAATGAATGAAAAAAGGTTAACAAAAGCCAAAAGTTGCATTCAAATAAACATTTAGTGGAATTTAAGTTTGGGCAAGGCCAAAACAAATAAATTTTTCAAACTTCATTTTTGCAAGTGGAGGAATACAGACAAAAGAGAATACAATCAATTGTTCAGCAGGAGCACATAATGGACGTTACAAATAAAACTAGTAGTAGAAAAAATTGTTCTTTCACTGTCCCAAACTCCAAAGTGAATAAAAATAAACATGTGAACATCAAGTTCTAAAAGTCTGCTAAAACGAAACTCTCATACTAAAGCAAATTTGACAAAAAGGGATCATTTATATATAAATTAGTTCAGTAGGCCTGTCTTCAGTTTGTATGTGTGTGCTGATTCCATATATTTTCTTTGGCTATGGTCCTTGTTTATCCTTTTACTTAAGCCTATGGAGAATACATAGTGTATTTGTGACATTGCTATCTGTTGCCATGGAAATTAATGTGATGTCACATTCTGCATCATTACTTTGCTACTAGATCAATATTTTTTAAATCAGAAATAGTTGCAAGAAAAATTCTAAGAAATGCAACAAATATCAGACATCATTACATCCTTATCCATAAAACAATTGTTTCAGATTTTGGGAGACCCTAGAGCCTATATTTATTAAAAATTATTCTTCCAAACAAACCAAACCCATCCTTCAAGACGTCTTTATTTTGGAAGTAGTCTATTTTATGTACAAAAATGTGGAAATAAGTCCAATGCTGACATCTTTGGTTTGATTTATTTACAATGGAGCTAGTTAAAAATTACACATAACATATTTTGTGTGTTGCTTCAAAAAAATTAGCAAATCCTTCCAAATTTGGGAACTTAGGGAATTACTGTGCTTCCACTGGAAAGTGGGATAAAAATGTTATTGAACCTTTGCTGAACTACAGTTAGCACTCTCCATCACTTAAAACACAAAATTAGCTGTGGCCAGACAGGGAGAGGGACAGCTCAGTGGTTCAAGCATTGGCTTCCTAACCCCAGGGTTATGAGTTCAGCCCTTAAGGGGGCTATCTAGGGTAAGGATTAGTCCCTCCCTGAGCAAGGGGTTGGACTAGATGATTTCCTGAGGTCCCTTCTAACCCTGATAGTCTATGAGTCAAGTATTCCCATTACAGGTAATAGGGTTCAACAACATGTATTTTAATGCAGAATTTCTCACTATGTATTTACACCCCATTATATGCATTTGGAGGAGAAAACTGAGGCCACATCATTTCATATAGAGTAGACCACATAGTTGCTAGCTGTAATACCTACAAGCAGCACAGGGAATAGAATTTAGGGAGGCAGATTCTAGCCCTATTAAGTTTGCTTCCACTCTACCCTATTGCTTTCATGGTGGAAAACAGGAATGGCTAGGGCACTGCTGCACTCTAGTGATCCCTAGCTATTGGAACAGCTCCCTTAATGGCTGTTACTGCCTTCTGTAATGTACAGTAGCCTTGAGGTTGCTCAAAGTTGTGCTGGGGGCTGAATCAGCTCCCAAGCTACCCCAGAATCAAGGACCCACATAACTTCAGTCATTTTTTAGATAACCAAAACCAATTTTTTATTAGACTGTAAAGGAAAAAATGTATATTTTTTCATGCTTGTATAAATCAAAAGTGGCTTTTCCCCTCAGTTTTATTCAAAAAGCAACACTACAGCCACACCCAAAAAAATCACATTGGGACTAAGATGAAGCATGGAAAATTCCAGTCAAACAAAACTACTTTGGGAAAATTACGAACAATTGCAGATTGCTTAGAATGGAAATTGGAACTTAGCAACACTATAGTGGGAATTACCAACATCTACTACAGAAGTAGGCAATTTATGGCACGTGTGCCGAAGAAAACAAGCGAGTTGATTTTCAGTGGCACTCACGCTGCCCGGGTCCTGGCCACTGGTCCAGGGGGTTCTGCATTTTAATTTAATTTTAAATGAAGCTTCTTAAACATTTCAAAACCCTTATTTACTTTACATACAACAATCGTTTAGTTATATATTATAGACTTATAGAAAGAGACCTAAAAATGTTAAAATGTATTACTGGTACACAAAACCTTAAAGTAGAGTGAATAAATGAAGACTCGGCACACCACTTCTGAAAAGTTGCCAACCCCTGATCTACTATAACAGAAAGGATACATGACCGTTCTGTTTCAGGTATGGCATTCTGTCATGATTAAAAGGCACCATACATCACAATATAACAGACGCGGCTACTAGTGTTCTATGATAAATCAAGTCAAAATTGTTGTTCTGATGAAATACTAAACAATTATATAAAATCCAACAGTAAATATATGGACAGTCAAATTATACAAATATTGACTGGTAATTTATCTGTTATTATGAAAATAAATACTAATAATGCACATAGGATTAAAATAAATTGAAAATTATAGCAATAATGTATATTTACTACAGCTAGTTGGAAAATGAAAAAAACTGAACATTGTCATTTACCATCAACATTCCTTTTGTCAATATGTCTTAACTAGCTGTATTTACAAGTAGGAAAATAAAAATGTAAAGTAAAGCGTGACATTTCAGGTACAGAAATGAATATTCCAAATTTTCAGAACTTTTAGACTAGCTATTGTTTTTTTATAAAATCATAATATATCCAATCCTGCAGCTTCTATTCAGGCAAAATTCTCAATGAAGTTAATAGAAGTTTTGCCTGAGTAGACTGGAACAAGGACTTTAGTATAGGGCCCCTTGAAATCCAGGGCAGTTTTTCCTAACTAGGGCTGCATGATCTGACCTGATAATTTTAAGGTAATAGATAGCTACACGCAAAAATTGTGGTAAGGATAACTCTAGCAAGGAAGGATGGTCTTGTAGTGAAGATACTGAACTGGACTCAGAAAACCAGGGTCTGTCTGGAAGGAAAGGACTTCCTGTGTTACCTTGGGCAAGCCATTTAATCTCTGTGACGCAGTTCCCTTTCAGTATAAAATTACAATAAAAGCTCTTGGGGCAAGGACCATCTCTTATGATGTATATATATGGTGCCTTAGCACAAGGGGGCCCCACTACTGGCTGAGGTCTCTATGGCTATGTCTACACTTGGCGTGGGGGGTGATTTCCCGCCTTGTGTAGACGTATTCATGCTAACTCTCACTGAGCTAAAAATAGCAGCATAGCTGCACATGGGCAAGCGCAGTGAGCAGCAGCATGGGCTAGCTGCCCTGAGTACATGCCCACAAGGTCCAGGTGGGATTGTTCTTGGAGCAACTAGCATGTGCTGCCACTCCCCATGCTACCATGTCTAGATTACCATTTTAACACATTCACTCAATGACAGCTAGCATGGAGTATGTCAATGCAAGCTGGGAATCACATCCCTAGTTCCAAATGCTGACGTAGCCTAAGGGCTCGAGTGTAATACAAATAATAATAAAAAATCTGCAGCAAAGATTTCAATAACTGTGATAGACAAAAATCCACAAATTCTTACCTACTTTTTCTGAAAGATATCCCCTAAATCTAGTTAACAATAGAATAATTTGAAAGTTGCCTTAAATGCAGATGTTTATTCTCATGTGTTTCCTTTCCTTCCACATAATGACACAGCTGCTACCTGAGGATATCACTACAATGCATTTGGAGGTGTGACTGCAGCTCAGGTAGACAGACCCACACTAGCTTTAATCTAGCGTTTGCAGCTAAAAACTGTAAAGTAAAGTCACTATGGCTCAGTCTGCAGCATGGGCTGAAGCCTGGTGGTGTATGTGCATTGCAAGCCTATACTGGGGTTTGTAGTGCCACAATTTCACTTCTATTTTTAGTTGCACTAGTTAGATTACAGTTAGAGCAGGTATGTCTATTCGAGCTGTAATGAAACCTGCAACTGCAGTGCAGACATAAACTGAGTCTAAAGGCTTAATTCTGCCACATGGAAATCAATGGGAGCTTTCAATTAGATAAATTACAAAGTTGTCCTTAAAATAGCAATAATGTGCAGAAAGATGCATGTCATTTGAAAAGGAAATATATTTAAATGTAGAACAGATGATGCTCAATTAATGAATTACCTCGGTATTGCAAATAGGAACCAGGTGTCCAGCTGAGATAAGCAGAATAGAGCTAAACATTGCTACCCACCAGCATGGCTCATTTTTGTAGTGGGTGAAAGACAAGCCTGAAATTGTGTATTTGGATTTCCATATTATCTTTCACAGGTGGAGAGTCAGATCAAAGAGGATTTGTTAAAAACAGCAGTAACAGAACTTTGGAAACCAGCTTGTAATGTGAAAATTGTTGCTCTTCTTCCTATGCAGTAGTGCTTTCTGGAACACAGTGGGAAGGTTGAAAGCATATTCCTGCCCTGGAGAAAAATGTTACCTTGAATAACATGACAGCAAAAGATTAACCTGAGTTAAATATGAAGACCTCCCTTGACATTTAGTCTTTCTTTAACAATCTCTTATGAAACAGCTATTTGGTTTGTTGCTACTAAGTCTAAGTAGTTAAGTATGTTTATGAGACTTTAAAAAACAACCCCACATAGGCAAGAGCTCAGAGCATGTAAAGGGGAAAGTGTGTGTACAGTATGTCAGGGAAACATTGCTTAATTCTATGTCATCTGCTACTGCTACACATAGCATCATGCAGTATATGATGCTGGCCCCAATTCTAATATCACTTGCACTATTGTAAATCTGGCTTCAGTCCATTGAAATCAGTAGAGTAACACTGGATTTACACTGGCGAAAGTCAGCAGATTTGGCCTATGATTTTTAACTTTAACAGTTTCAAGGCTTCATTGTACAATGCTTCAATTTTGCAAACAGCCAAGCCAAAAACAGATGTAAAAATCCAGTTGCCATTGGTCAATCTGACACTGTAGCAATTCTGAAGTTTCCAGTATTTACCAGCAAAGTGAGTCTTTCCTGTGGCTTTATCGCTTCTGTAGCATTTAACTTAAAGTTGGTAAATGATTAACCTGCAACTATAACATACTAAACAAGAACTGCATGTAGTATGTTAATTGACAGCAGCTAACTGCCTTCAGTACAATATTTTCCTTAATTCTTCAAAGAACATATTAAAAAAATCCACTAGAAAAACTTGTGCAAACTGGGAAATGATTTGAGAAGGAACATCTGTATATATCAGTTAGTGGAGGAAATATGGAGACAGCAAAGATTAAAAGGTAACTCAGCTGGAGTGAATCAACAGAGAAAACCAAGAACAAGGTTCAGACACAGACTCTATTTTTTTTCTTCAGATTAAGAATGAAAGAGAATGGGAACTGGATAGTGCCTCGGGGCTTGGCAATGGAACACAGAACCTAGCTCTAGGTCACAAGTCTGCATGTGGTCCAGGTTAGTGATCCTTCTATGACAGCTGTTTTGTATCCTGTGTGAAATGATCTGAAGGCCTCAGACTAGGGGGAGAATTCCTCTTGGGTGTAAATCAGCAGGAATTATACTGATTTACACCAGCTGAGGATCTGGTCCCACCGCTTTGTAGACAAGTACCCACCTAAACACATCAGCACACTTGTGCCTGCATGAGTGGCAGGGACAGCAGTCCAGGACTGGATGGATGTGAAAACAACCTCTCCTCTAGAGGTGGACTTTTCCAGGCCAGAGTGGAGACCTGTTGCAAGACAATGTGAGGAAGCTGCATTGTCACTATCCATGCTATGCTCTCTGAATAGAACACTTCCTTCTTCAAGGCTTCCCATGCAACACCTCTTACCAGCACTAAAATTCACTTAAAACCCAAACATAATAGATTAAAAAATAAGAGCCAGAAACAAAACAATGGAAACAAATTCAGAGATTTCTTGGGTGTTGTAGTTTCTGGTACTGGTCATACCATTTGAAAAGTTTCTGCTGTGATTTGATGGCCAAAACAAATTCTCCCTCTTAGTATGATGTGACAAGCCCTCAGTTGTTCCTTCTAATTGGGACTAGTATACTAATGCGAAAGTTCAATAGCACTTGTGTCTATGACTAATGTAAATGGAACACGGGTACAGTAAATCCATGATCAAGAGGCTGATACTAACCTGACTCCAGCTCTGCTAATTTAGCCTGAGTTCTGTGAGACTCTGTGTGTTTTCTAAACATGGACTGTTTCCATGCTTCATTAAAATTGGTCAATATGTCTGATGCTAACTGTGGTGAAGTTTACTGACCGATTAACCTCTAGGTTTTCCACCAAGAGCTGTTGTAACAAAAAAATTGCTAAAGTCAAAATTAGTTATGAGAAAAAGGCACATCTTTTGGAGTGTTTAAGCTGAAGTCATTGATTTAGATTAGTAAGTTTATGATTATTAATGATTTACATAGTGCTGCAAATATATACAGGATTTTGTAAGACAAAATTCAATGTGCAATGCCAGTAAGTCAGCTGAAAACACCGTTCTAATGACAATCTCTAACTAATGAGTCTCAGGGAGAAACTTTCTATGTGTGCAGGTTATTTTGTAGGTTTTCTTGAACTTTCCTCTAGAGCATTTCATATTCACCTCCACAGACCCTGCTCAGGACAATTTGCTGTCCTAGACAAAATTTCACTAAGACCTGTGCTCCTTATAGGCCCAGGGCTGCAGATTTGGCACAAACGCTCCTCCATCATTATGGAGGGGCGGCTGAGCCAAATCTTCAGCTCTAGGTAGCTGCCCAGAAATTTGCCACCCTAGGCAGCTGCTTAGTTTTCTTATAGATAGAGCAGCCCCAGGGCCTCTGTCATAGATAGAAGAAGACTGGATTAGATGGACCACTGTTCTGATGTATGCCAATCCCTATGTTCCTATTTCTACTGCTAATGTTACAGTATTGGTGTCAATTAATTAGTGTGTTTGTCAAGCAGCAAACTGTCTACCACCGGCGGTGCCTATTTAGCAGCTAGGCTGGGCACTGGTCAGGTGGACAGAAAGATGAAAGGAATTTGCCTCTTCCTCAGTATGCAGCCACTCCACAGAAGTTACATCAACCCAATGCCAGGAGTAGCCTATGTTACACAATCCCCATATATGCCCCGTTCAGCACTGTACCTCAGTATGTGCTTAAATTCACCTAAATACATGCTTAATTTTAAGCCAATGCTTACATATATTGCACTGCTGGGATCATAGTGTGGAGGCTGGGAAGTGTCAAGTAGCAATGAACCCTCTGGTCCTGCTTTTCCCTTAGTCTGCCCATTCCCATACCTCTCATTCCTGCTCTGGCACCCAGCTCCATGCATGAAAGGCCTGTGCATATCCTGGGCAGATTTCTTGCATTGAGTGCCTCGCTTGCACAGCAGATCTATGCCAGTTCCCCAGCCAACGGGCCTTCGTGGATGCAGAGTAGGAATTGAATTTGTGCATTGGTGCAGCTGCAAACTGTGCAGTGTAGCCATAACCTTAGTTTTTCCCCAGAAGCAATGCCTGGGGTGTAGAGTAGCTGACAGAGTCATTTTACTTAGCAAACTCTTGCTCCTAGAAGCCCCATTGCCATTACTCTTGGGGTCACCATTTACAGCTGTACAAAATGAGCCCACCATTCTGATTTGGTAACATTTCACACTTACTCTGGAGAGGTTTAAGGCCAGGGGAATCAGGCCAATGGGTCAAATTCAGAATTCACTTAGTTACACCAAGGCAATCCCACTGCGTTCAACAGGGTTGCATGGCAGTAAATGAGACCCAAATTTATCCTTTATCCTTTTCCTAAAGCTACATGCAAGCTGTGTTTCACATTCTTTTCTTTTTCATGCAACTATCCTTTGCATTCTCTCTCTCAATTATTTCTTATGGTGCTCTTTGAAGATTAACCATAAATATCAATGGAGGATGAGAGCTCTTTAAGGAATCTGTTGCTTATGTTTTGCTAATATAAGCTACCATGAACAGGCTGAATGTTTGCTTAGTCTTACCCTGCTTGTCCCTGAGAAGCATAAACAAGTTGCAGTCCATGTATTCAGGAAACATGACCACCAGCTTTACTGTAGAGCATGCAAAGCATGTGCCCTTGACTCCATCTTATAAATCTTCATAATGCACGCTATTCTTTCCTTTTCTAATACTGGACTTATTGCTCTGACAGGGGACATTTATCTGCTTTGTTTTAATACACATGGATCTTGGCAGTATCTGTTGCAGTTATTTTTTTAAACCTTAAATAAGAGTAAAATAAAAGTCAAGAGAAAAAACCTCAGTAGGTGAAAAGTAATGGAGCTACTTTGATTTACATCAGCTGAGGATCTGCCCCAGGATATCAGCATAGACAGCATTGTACAATCCAACCCAGAAGACTATAATGGAATACACCAGTTAGGAAGCTTCAGATTCTGGCCTCCTACGTCTCATAGTGTAATAGCTGTTCTAAATTAAACAACCCAGAAATCTGGACTAAGAAACAATTGTAAGAATGAAGCCTGCCACCATCAAGGATAGCAAATAAGTTTATTGAAACAACCTACAATTCCCAACATCTACTCTTATGCAATGCAATAGAACGTATGATTCTTCACAGGGAAGTCTCTGACCAGAAAGCAGCAAAGAGTCCTGTGGCACCATATAGACTAACAGACGTATTGGAGCATGAGCTTTCGTGGGTGAATACCCACTTCATTGGACGCATGTGACGAAGTGGGTATTCACCCACAAAAGCTCATGCTCCAATACATGTTAGTCTATAAGGTGCCAAAGGACTCTTTGCTGCTTTTACAGATCCAGACTAACACGGCTACCCCTCTAATACTCTGACCAGAAAGACTTCTTGGGAACTGATGAGAGTTTCTCTGAGATATGTCCAAGATAAGGCTCACAGGGTCTGAATATACAAACCATATGATTGTTTGAGCTGTGCGAAGTAGAGAATTTAGAAGGGAAGGGTTAGCAGATGGCTTGCATCTTAAACAGAGCTATGCCAAAACCTCCAGGTATTATTATCCATGTTTGAGGATAGCAATTTAAGAGTGGCTTAAGCAAACCTGTTGCTTGTAGAACTGGTGTGTTCCAAGAAATGCATTTGAAAGAACTTAAAGCCAACATATCCTCCTAACGATAATTTGTGGTGGTTGGAATTCCCATTTATAATATAAAATAGGCAGGCAAAAAAAGAGAAAGAAATAACTGCTATGAGATGTAAATGAAGAGTTTCTTTTGTCAGGGGATGATATGATGTCTCGAGAACCAAATTCCTAACAAACATAGGGATAAATCATGCTCTTAACCTTCTGAAACAAAACAAATATAAATCTCATTAGCATCTTTCCAGCAATTCTTTTTATTTGTATATAACTGCTTCATAAATAAAAATACCTTATTTATCTTCTGTTGTGTTATGTGTAGCATACAGAGCATAGCATCCATCAATATATAAAATGCATTTAAAACACTTAGGAAGTGGTCAGATTCTTTAGATCATTAAAATGTTTGGCCTGAAAGATTTCTCAAAGCTGCAAAGTCTATCATGCAGATATTGAAGGTGCCTGCTGTCAGGTAGCCTGGGAAGTAATCATGAAAGCTTTGTGAAAGTTGACAAAATGTATCTGCTTTCAGTCTAAGTTTCCTGCACATCCAGTCCCCATGCATGCTGCACCTTTCTCCCATTCCCCACCACCACTAGGTCTTCTCAAGGGCCATCTCTTCAACTCTGCAGTCTGGTTCTGATCTTGCTTACGCTGGTATATAGCTGTTGTAAGTCCACTAACTTCAGTGGAGTAGTTCCTGATTTACAACGTGAGATCAGAATCAGGCTTTCGGTGAGTAACAAACAGCAGCACTTTGACAATCCATATACGTCATATGCATAAGGGGCAATTTCACATTGGTAACTATACTTGCCCTTCACGCAGAGCAAGCCATTGAAACCACTCAGTACAGTTAACAGATCAAAACATTTTATTTGATAAATTTCCACAAAGATGCAATAAGGCTTTAAATATTAATACTTCCCAATTTACTAGGTCCCTCAGTAGCTGCCATTTGAGTCAATATCATGCAAATGTAAAATACTTGGTAACTTCTCCAAATACATATTTCCTGATGGCATATTAGTCACCTCGGAGATGTCCAGCCAAGTTTCCCTGGGGCTGTCCTTTTCCATCCTCTAAAGAACTCCACAGCCACGTTATTATGTTCTAAATTCTCCCAAGACACTGCAATCTGATCCAGCCTCCTCTTCCTGGGAGACTAGTCTGGTTTCTCTCATGACAGTCCTAATCTGGCCTCATTTCACCTTCCTGAAAGGACTCTGATCTGATCTGGCTCTTGACAAGAAAGCGTAAGTTGCTAGCTCATTTCTCTGTTATGAAACCAAAACTGAATATTTTTAACTGAAAACCAAAATATATTACCAAAAATTGAAAATTTCCTCCCAATTTAAAAAATTGACCAAAATTTCCATCAATTCTCCACCCCATTGTCATTTTTCATACAAAACCTCCTCCCCAGACACCCAGGCAAACTCTTCCCCAGGCCATAGTCCCTTCTCTTCAAAACCCCAACATCCTTCATCCTCAGTGCAGGCTTTTGTACAAACCCCATAACATCCACCTCCCAAAGATAGATCATCCTATTCTGCATCCCCAATGACCCTCCTATCCAGTGCAGATTGTTTTGTCTCTACACCTGCCCCCACCCCCACACTCTTCCTCCTCAGAACAGATCCCTTTTCTCCAACCCCTGGATTACCCTCCCTGCAAAACACCCTGGCTTTGGCCACTTATTTATATTCTTCTTTGAAACATAAATGCTGCTTCCTTACCTTCTATTGCAAAACCCATGCTTAGTTCCCTACTGTAAATCAAGGTCTGACGCCATAAAAAAACTTGGGGCCAGATTCCGCACACAGATACAGCCATGTAAATCAGGAATAACTATTGACTTCTGTGTAGGTAGTTCAGATTTATGTCACTGTAGGTGAATGCAGCAGCTGGTCCTCTGTCAGCAAGTTTTACTACCCCGAATGTTCCGCTAAAACAGAGAACCCCTAGAGTGGCCCTCCAATAAAACAGTAATCTATGACTTGCCTAATTTTACTCAGTGGACTTATTCTCAAGGTAATAATTATCATTATTAATAAAGCCCCTCCATCACCCTGGGTGCTGAGTGTACAGCACAATAATTCATTATAAGTGTAATTGAGGCAATTATATGAGCAATAAAAATACCATTTTCTAAAATCCTTCTAAACTAAAACACCTTGCAAAGGTGAGTGTTGGTTATTGACTCTTCCCATGATATTGGGGTGCCCAACCTACAGCCCACCAGAGCCTTTCATAAGGTCTGCGGCCTGCTTCAATACAATATCCTAACAGCTAATTCATTAGTGCTTTGTTCTCATGTTTACATCATATTAGCTTACACAAGTGTGTAAATAGATAATACTGTACATAGAAACAACCCATCTAAATACATATGAAACAAGCTGAACTTAAAATATAAATCAATACAGGTGACTTTAAATTTTATTATAATATGTAGAATTTGTTTGGCCACACAGGGTTGTGCTCAGGTTTATGCGGCCCTCCTGTGTAATAAGGTTGGGCACCAGTGCATTACATGATGCCTATATGATCGAATCCTGTGTTAGCTATGAAGTATTTATTCCAGGATGATGGAAATAAGATTCACAATAATACAAAAGCTGACAAGATGTGGTGGATATAAACAATTTTTTAAAAAAAATTTCATTATTAAAATTCTCTGAATAAAGGTTTATACTGGCATTATTGTTATAACTTCCTTTCACTAAATGGAAATGAAATGGTATCTCGTTTCACCATCCTTTAAAAACTTCTGTATTATTAATTGGATTATTATTTTATATTCTCAGCTGCAACTAGGATGGGCATAACAAAAATAAATTGATAAGACAGTTCTAGAGAAAATGGAATAGCTACAGCAGATTAGAGAGACCTACATCTCTTACAGCAACAGTACACTAGGGGGACTAGTTTTACTCTTTCTCCTGCAGTGGACACATACCACAATCACTAAAGATTGTGCAACATCAGAAAGTGAGACCTTTTGGCCTTGATATCAGTAGAACCTGGAGTCAGCAGGCCAAATTCATCCCTTGCTGTAACTCTTGTAAAGTCAATGGAGTAAACCTGGGATTAACTTTTCTCATTATAAGGGTTTTCCCTTTAATCCAGAGCTATATTAATTACACACCAAATTACTTTGATTAAATATGAATTTGGCAACAGACAAGAGACAAATCACCTTAAAATGGAGCTTGACAAGCCCATGTATCATTCAGTGAGGTGGATTCTGATCTCACTTACATCACTGTAAATCTACAACAGCTCCACCAAAGTCAATGGAGTTCAACTGAATTTACACCAGTATAAGCGAGATCTCATTCTGGCCCTTTTTATATTGTTGGAAAAACTGGGTTGCTCTGTAGAACGTAAAATGCCTGAGTTCTGTCTTATACAGGAAACTTTCTCTAAACGTGTTGAAAAACCTTTTGTTGCTTCTTTAAATATGGTAATTTGCTTGGGTGTGGGGCATTAATGTGCTTTATATCCAGCAGAGGAATGAGCACAAGACTGCAGTCCAGGAACCAATGAGTTCTAATTCTGGCTTTGGTACTGACTGCTCATGTCATTTTGAACAAATCATTTAATCACTCTGTCTCATTCCCCTCCCTCTCCCCTTTATTTACAATCTTCACTGGTATGCTGTTAAATCAAACACCTAACATTTTGCTAGAACACATGTGAAGGACTAAATTATATGGACCAGAATTTCAAGAGTTCAGCACCCAACAGCTCCCATTTAGGCCTTTAAGTAAGTGCCAGATTTTCAAAAGTACCTAGCACCCATAACTGGGGCGTTGTTCTCAATTAGAGCTGCTGGATGCTGAGCCGTTTTGAAAATCTGGCCCTATACAAACACCTTTGCTATGTATTTTCTTCTATTTTAATTGCCCTTTTGTCTTGCAAATAAAGTGCTACAGTATATTTGAAACGTGCTGTACAACATCCTAGGAAGAAACATCAGAAAAAAAGCACTTGGGTTGTTTAGTGTGACTCCTGTTTATTACAGGATAGCTCCTACCGCTGATCATTCTCACTAGTGCCTTATCTAAATTGTTTATGAAGATCTGCAGTGATGCTGTCCCAGTCATCTTCCCTGGGATGTTATTGCAGTTAGAGTTAAGAACCTTTTTCTATGGTCTTGCTTAAACTTTTCCATTCTTAGTTTCAGGCCATTGCTCCTTGTCCTTCCATGCTCTGAGGCTGTAAATAACTCCTCTTGTTTAATTAAGGTAAAGCTTTATACTCATTAAAGACTCAAACAAAAAAAGGTTCATCCCCTCTACTGCTTCTTTACAAGTGGTGAAATTACCCAAGCAATTCAGCTCTAGGCAGTCTAAGTATCTGTGCAGCGAACTGATGCCAACCACACAGCAATTTGCCTGGAAAATTCATAATTGCTGTATCATCCTACATGACATTATAAAGGCCACCAACTCTCATTACAAAAACCACCAATGGTAATACCAATGCAGAAATCCTCTGTAATCACAGGTTCCCAAACCTATGGTTCATACAGCACTTGTTGGTGGTCCAGGGAGAGCTAGCTAGTCACATGGTGCCAGTTCTCCTGCTTGCTTCCAATTGCCAAATTGCATTATAAAAGCTAAAAATGCATACTTTCCTAATTGTATTTTTTTCATGCAAGCAATTGTTGTAGTTGTAACGTCAGTACCAGGAAATTAGTTGAAACAATAGTAAAGAATAAAATTGTCAGATACATAGAACATAAATTGTTGGGCAAAAGTCAACATGGTTTCTGTAAAGGGAAATCATGTCTTACTAATCTATTAGAGTTCTTTGAAGGAGTCAACAAACATGTGAACAAGGAGGATCCAGTGGACATAGTGTACTTAGATTTCCAGAAAGCCTTTGACAAGGTCCCTCACCAAAGGCTCTTATGTAAATTAAGTTGTCATGGGATAAGAGGGAAGATCCTTTCATGGATTGAGAACTGGTTAAAAGACAGGGGACAAAGGGTAGAAATAAATGGAAAATTCTCAGAATGAAAAGGGGTAACTAGTAGTGTTCCCCAAGGGTCAGTCCTAGGACCAATCCTATTCAACTTATTCATAAATGATCTGGAGAAAGGGGTAAACAGTGAGGTGGCAAAGTTTGCAGATGATATTAAACTGCTCAAGATAGTTAAGACCAAAGCAGACTGTGAAGAACTTTAAAAAGATCTCACAAAACTAAGTGATTGGGCAACAAAATGGCAGATTAAATTTAATGTGGATAAATGTAAAGTAATGCCCACTGGAAAAAATAACCCCCACTATACATACAATATGATGGGGGCTAATTTAGCTACAACTAATCAGGAAAGAGACCTTGGAGTCATCGTGTATAGTTCTCTGAAGACATCCACACAGCATGCAGCGGAAGTCAAAAAGCAAACAGGATGTTAGGAATCATTGAAAAAGAGATAAAGACAGAGAATATCTTATTGCCCTTATATAAATCCATGGTACGCCCACATCTTGAATACTGCATACAGATGTGGTCTCCTCATCTCAAAAAAGATATACTGGCATTAGAAAAAGTTCAGAAAAGGGCAATTAAAATGATTAGGAGTTTGGAATGGGTCCCATATGAGGAGAGATTAAAGAGGCTATTACTTTTCAGCTTGAAAAAGAAGAGACTAAGGAGGGATATGCTAGAGGCATATAATATCATGAGTGGTGTGGAGAAAGTGAATAAGGAAGTTATTTACTTGTTCTCATAATGTAAGAACTAGGGGCCACCAAATGAAATTAATGGGCAGCAGGTTGAAAACAAATAAAAGGAAATTCTTCTTCACAAAGTGCACAACCAACCTGTGGAACCTCTTGCCTGAGGAGGTTATGAAGGCTAGGACTATAACTGGGTTTAAAAGAGAACTAGATAAATGCATGGAAGTTAAGTCCATTAATGGCTTTTAGCCAGGATGGGTAAGGAATGGTGTCCCTAGCCTCTTTTTGTCAGAGGGTGGAGCTGGATGGCAGGAGAGCGATCACTTGATCATTACCTGTTAGGTTCACTCCCTCTGGAGCACCTGGCATTGGCCACTGTCAGTAGACAGGATACTGGGCTGGATGGACCTTTGATCTGACCCAGTATGGCTGTTCTTATGTTCTTTATTAAAATGTGATTCACTGTTGAAAACCACTGTTCTTTATTATGGAGCAATATTCCCAAAGTGAAACTCAGACCACCAGTAACTTCACAGTTGCTGTCAATTTTACATGGAAGACATTCAGATGCTGCAGTGAGGGGCAGCAGTATAAAACCGTAAAATAAGCCCTGGTAAGACATTTGGCTTTACAATAGTTTATACTTTTTTGGTTTCCTGTTTAGTTGTACATACCCAGTGGCAGAATCAGGCTCTTTAATTTGTTTGAATTTGACCCTTACTTTCGGCATTTAATTTGTTAAGGCCAAAATGTGTCCCATTTAAAATGCATACGATGATACCTACATGCTATGGTGACTGGGACACTAGAAATAAATCTCTTTCCCCAATGGACTTGTGACCATGAGAGAAAGGGAGAGGGTTGGGACCCCATTATGCTAGATGCAATACAAAGAAAGTCATGGTTCCTGTCCCAAGAAGTTTACAAATCTATTTCCAGACAAGATGGAACAAGTGAGTATAACAGATGGTAGGATGTGGAGCAACGGTTATTAGAACATATGAATGACTTGAACAAAAGACGGTTACTCACCTTTGTAACTGTTGTTCTTTGAGATGTGTTGCTCATATCCATTCCAGGTGGGTGTACGCGCCGCGCGTGCACGTTTGCCGGAAACTTTTTACCCTAGCAACTCCAGTGGGCCGGCAGGTCGCCCCCTAGAGCGGTGCCACTATGGCACTAGATATATACCCCTGCCGGCCCGCCCACTCCTCAGTTCCTTCTTGCCGGCTACTCCGACAGTGGGGAAGGAGGGCGGGTGTGGAATGGATATGAGCAACCCATCTCGAAGAACAACAGTTACAAAGGTGAGTAACCGTCTTTTCTTCTTCGAGTGATTGCTCATATCCATTCCAGGTAGGTGAATCCCAAGCCTTACCTACGCGGTGGGGTCGGAGTGAGAGGTCCCGGCCTGGAGTACTGCAGAGCCAAAGGCCGCATCATCTCTGGACTGCTGAACCAGGGCGTAATGGGAAGCGAATGTATGGACCGATGACCAGGTCGCCGCCCTACAAATCTCTTGGATTGGCACGTGGGCAAGGAAAGCCAGCGATGATGCCTGTGCTCTGGTGGAGCGAGCAGTCACACGGCCCGTCGGAACGTGGGCCAGGTCGTAGCAGATCCTGATGCAGGAGGTAACCCAGGAAGATATCCTCTGCGAGGAAATCGGTAGCCCCTTGACCCGGTCCGCTACCGCCACGAATAACTGGGGGGACTTGCGGAATGGTTTGGTCCTGTCCACATAAAATGCTAGCGCCCGACGGACATCTAGCGAGTGGAGCTGTTGCTCCCTGCGGGACGAATGGGGCTTTGGGAAAAAGACGGGGAGGAAGATCTCCTGGTTAATGTGGAAAGCCGAGACCACCTTGGGAAGAAAGGCAGGGTGTGGTCTCAGCTGCACCTTGTCTTTATGGAAGACCGTATACGGGGGATCTACTGTGAGGGCCCGTAGCTCTGACACCCGTCTAGCTGAGGTGATGGCCCCTAGAAAGGCGGTCTTCCACGAGAGATAGAGCAGGGATCAAGTAGCTAATGGCTCGAATGGAGGACCTATGAGCTGAGTTAGGACCAGGTTGAGATCCCATGAAGGGGTAGGAGGGCGGATCTGTGGATAGAGACGCTCCAGTCCCTTCAGGAATCTCGCCACCATAGGGTGGGAGAAGATGGAACATCCGTCCACTCCAGGATGAAACGCGGAGATAGCCACTAGGTGGACCCGGAGGGACGACAACGCCAGACCCTGGGCCTTGAGGGACCAGATGTAGTCTAGAATAGTGGTGATGGGAGTCTCCATAGGGAGAAGACCTTTCTCCGAACACCAACAGGAGAAACGCTTCCACTTAGCCAAGTAAGTAGCCCTGGTGGAAGGCTTTCTACTGCCCAGG
Organism: Gopherus flavomarginatus; assembly: GCF_025201925.1. Taxonomy (NCBI): domain Eukaryota; kingdom Metazoa; phylum Chordata; order Testudines; family Testudinidae; genus Gopherus; species Gopherus flavomarginatus. The sequence goes on along the minus strand of NC_066619.1, from coordinate 24,408,405 downwards.
AGAACCTCCCAAACCGGGGTAGAGCAGCGTAGCTCGGAGCCTGTCAACCACGCAGGAGCCATGCCTTAAGGTGCAGAGACGGAAGATCCGGGTGACAGAGCCTGCCGTGGTCCTGGGTGATCAGGTCCCGATGTAGGGGCAGGGCAACTGGGTTGGCTACTGAGAGGTCCAGCAACATGGGGTACCAATGTTGTCTGGCCCATGCTGGAGCTATGAGAATCACCCGAGCTCTGTCTCTGTGCACCTTGAGGAGAACCCTGTGTATCAGGGGAACGGGAGGGAACGCGTAACACAGGTGGGTTGCCCATGGGATCAGGAAGGCATCTGCTATAGACCCTGGCTCCCGACCCTGGAAGGAGCAGAATGCTCGACACTTCCTGTTCTCCCTGGACGCGAAGAGGTCCATCTGGGGACAACCCCACCTCTGGAAGAGTGAGAGGGCGACGTCTGGACGGAGGGACCACTCATGCGAGCGGAAGGATCTGCTCAGTCGGTCCGCTAGAGTGTTCCGCACTCCTGGGAGATAGGAGGCGGAAAGGTGAACGGCATGGGCTATGCAAAACTCCCAGAGACGCATCGCCTTGAGACATAGGGGAGAGGACCTGGTGCCGCCCTGCTTGTTGATGTAAAACATGGTCGTCGTGTTGTCAGTGAACACCGCGACACAACGACCTTGAAGGAGATGGAGAAACGCTTGACAAGCAAGATGGACCGCTCTCAACTCTCGTATGTTGATGTGGAGGTCCATCTCCTGAGGGGTCCACAAGCCCTGAGTTCTTTGGGCACCGCAGTGTCCGTGAGGCGTCCATAGTCAGGGATGCCAAGGGCTGGGGCGGATGAAACGGGAGCCCCGCACAGACTACGGACTGGTCCAGCCACCACCGAAGGGAGTCCAATACCCTCTGAGGAATGGTGACAACTGTGTCCAACAAATGTCTGGCCGGCCGGTACTGCGCGATGAGCCAAGATTGAAAAGGCCTCATGCGGAGCCGGGCATACGCCGTCACGAACGTACAGGCTGCCATATGGCCCAGGAGGGCCAGACATGTGCATAGAGAGGTCAGCGGGGCCACCTGCAAGCGCAGAATGATGGCCGACAGCGACTGGAACCTGGGCAAGGGTAGCAAGGCTCTGGCCAGGGTAGAGTCCAGAACGGCCCCGATGAACTCTATCCGCTGCGTGGGGAGCAGAGTAGACTTGTCCACGTTGATCACGAGGCCCAGGGCAGCAAAGAGGCTGCTGATTCTGCGGACGTGGTCGCGGACCTGCACCTCCGATGTGCCCTGGATCAGCCAGTCGTCGAGATAGGGAAACACATGAATGCGGCAACGCCGAAGGTGTGTGACAACAACTGCCATGCATTTCGTGAACACCCTCGGGGCCGTAAAGAGGCCAAACGGGAGGACCGCAAATTGATAATGTCGGCGGTCGACCACAAAGCGGAGGAAACGCCTGTGCTGGGGGGATATGGAGATATGGAAATAAGTGTCCTGCATGTCGAGGGCGGCGTACCAGTCTCCGGGATCCAGGGATGGGATGATGGTTCCAAGGGATACCATACGGAACTTCAACTTCACCATATACTTGTTGAGCTCCTGCAGGTCGAGGATGGGCCTGAGGCTGCCCTTGGACTTGGGGATTAGAAAGAAACCCCTTGCCCTTCTCGCTCTCTGGAACCTCCTCTATGGCTCCCTTGACGAGGAGCGTGTGCACCTCCTGACGGAGGAATTGCTTGTGAGAGGGGTCCCTGAAGAGGGACGAGGATGGTGGGTGGGTGGGGGGGCGATGAAAACTGCAGGCGATAACCGGCCTGCACGGTGCGCAAGACCCAACGGTCCGATGTTATTTGGGTCCACGCCGGGAGGAAAAATGAAAGACGGTTGGAAAACTGCGGGGAAGGATCTGGAGGGGAAACTGGTACTGCGCCCTCGGGCGCACCTTCAAAATGAAGGCTTAGGTCCAGGAGGGGCCTTGGCGGAGCCTTGGTTCTGCCCCGTTTGGCCACCTGACTGTCTGCGTCAGTTGTTCCTGCTGCGGCGCCTAGTGAGGTCCTGCCGCGGACAGAACTGAAGATACGGCCGACGCTGCTGCTGTTGGTTCTGCTGCGCTGTGTCGCAGGCGTATGCATCCCCAGCGACCGTATTATGACCCTATTGTCCTTAAGGTCCTTTAGTCTGGGGTCTGTTTTGGCGGAAAACAGGCCCTGGCCTTCGAAGGGGAGGTCCTGGATAGTATGTTGGAGCTCCGGTGGAAGGCCAGAGACCTGCAGCCAGGAATTTCGGCGCATCGTGAGCCCCAAGACAAGGGTCCGAGCGGCCAAGTCCGCAGCATCTAAAGAGGCTTGTAGCGATGTCCTCGCTACTTTCTTGCCCTCATCCAGGATGGTGGTAAACTCCTGGCGGGCGTCCTGTGGTAACAGCTCTGTGAATTTCCCCGCCGCTACCCATGAGTTGAAGGAGTAGCGGCTAAGGAGGGCCTGCTGATTCGAGACCCTGAGCTGTAGCGCCCCCGGCGAATAGACCTTGCGGCCCAGGAGGTCCATCCGTCTCGCCTCCTTCGACTTGGGCGCTGGGGCCTCTTGACCGTGGCGCTCCCTGTTGTTCACCGACTGGACCACAAGTGAGCAGGGTGTCGGGTGAACGTACAGGTATTCATAGCCCTTCGAGGGGGCCATGTACTTCCTTTCCACCCCTCGAGCAGTCGGAGGGATGGAGGCCGGTAACTGCCAGATAGTAGCTGCGTTGGCCTGGATAGTTTTGATAAAGGGCAGGGCCACTCTGGTGGGCACATCGGCAGAGAGGATGCTCACCACCGGGTCCTCGATTTCAGAGACCTCCTCTGCTTGCAAGTCCAGGTTCTGTGCCACACGTCGGAGGAGGTCCTGGTGTGCCCTAAGATCTAGCGGGGGAGGGCTGGAGGACGAGGTACCCGCCACTGCCTCATCTGGTGAAGACGACGAGGAAACCCCTGGCAACAGAGTGTCCATGGGGGGTTCTATCTGGGGCTGCACCTCCGTCACTGGAGGGAGCTCTGGGTCCTGGTGGCTGGACCTGCCGTCTGCTTCCGGGGAGGGAGGGGGTCTAGACACCGTCACCTCCGGTGGCCTGCGTTCCGCCGCAGGGCGGGGGGTAATGTGTTGTGGACCCTGGGCTTGGCGATACGCCCATGGGGTCCAAAACTCCCACTGTTGAGGCCCTTGTTCCTGTGGTGGAGGGTCCTGAAATAGGGCCGAGTGTCTGTCCTGGCCAAAGGCATAGGCGCTGTCCACCTGAGAGGACACAGATGGTTCCCTGGAAGGCCATGGAGGCGCTGAGCCTGTTTGATAGGCGTCTCTGTATGCCGACTCCGACGCTTTCATCGGTGCTGAGGATCGGTGCCGCGACCCGCATCGGTGCCGGGATCGGGACCGGGAACGGCGTGGTAGCTGGTGCCGGGATCCGGAGCGGGATCTGCATCGAGGTCAGTGCCGGGAACTGGACCGCGACCTTCGATCAGCACGGTGCCGGGATGGCAGTGGGGACCGGGATCTGGCACCGACGCGGTGCTGGGAGGTCGACCGGGATCGGGACCTACCACCGGCTCGGTGCCGGGAGGTCGACCGCGGAGCCGAACGTCGAGGTGGACGACTCCTAGAGTCTCGGTGCCGGCGGTAAGAGGAGCCAGACTGGGACCGTGCAGATACCGATCGGTGCCGCGAGTGCGACCGGTACCGCCTGGGAGAACGGTGCCGGGACTGCAAGCGGCGCCCCGAGCGCGAGCGTTCACGTCTCCGGGGCGATCGGTGCCAGGACTCTGGGGACAGCGCTCTTAGCATTGGTTTGCCTCTGGAGGTTACCCGTCCCGGAGGTGCCGTCTGAGGCTGCGATGGCTCCGTTAGCGCTATCAAGTCCCGTGCCGAGGCAAAGGTCTCCGGCGTAGATGGAACTAACAGCTCGACCCCTGATCTCAAGGGGGAGCTAGGAGGGGCTGGACTCGACGGACCTTCCGGACCCGGAGTCGACAGCAGCCCTGCAGGCGGTGCCGCGGCCAAGGTAGGTGCTGGGCGTTCCACTCGGGCCTGCCTCAATGGTGTTGCAGATGCCGAGGGTCGTGGATCTACTCCCGGTGCTGGGGATGGTCGGTGCCGGGGAGTCTTGCCAGTGCCGGCGCGGTCCGGTGCCGGAGTAGAAGTGACCGGCTGCGCCGCCGGTGCCGGAGTCAGTGCCGCTTCCTTTAGGAGAGCGCAGAGTCTTTGATCCCTCTCCTTTGTGCGAGGCTTAAAGGCCTTGCATATACGGCACTTCTCACTTATGTGCGATTCCCCCAGGCACTTGAGGCACGCGTCGTGGGGATCACTAGTCAGCATCGGCTTCTTGCATGCCGAGCACTGCTTGAAGCCCAACGAGCCAGGCATGAACCTGGTGCCGGGCGCCAGGAAGGGCAACGGCCCACCTGCGAACAAGTTAAACAACTATATATAATACACAACTAACTAATATACTATCAAACTATCTATGAACTATTTACAACTATGACTACGAACAGAGTACAGGAGAGCTAGGTACGTGGAGGACAGCAAGCCGCACTCCACAGTTCCAGCAACCGACACGGCGGTAAGAAGGAACTGAGGAGCGGGCGGGCCGGCAGGGGTATATATCTAGTGCTATAGTGGTGCTACTCTAGGGGGCGACCTGCCGGCCCACTGGAGTTGCTAGGGTAAAAAGTTTCCGGCAAACGTGCATGTGCGGCGCGTACACCTACCTGGAATGGATATGAGCAATCACTCGAAAAAGAACTTGATAGTTCTGAACCATGTAAAACTCACATAGAACTATTGGGAGGGTTGATTTGTTGTGTTTGCCTCCCCGTTATCATCATTGGTTTGATTCCTTGGCAGAAGCGGGTTTAGGAGGGAGGGATATAGAGGCAGAAATGGTAGCAACCTTGCAGATCAGTTCATGGAGGGCATTCCATGGGCCAGGGTCAGTATGAAAGAAGGCATGGGGACACTTGTAGGAGAGCCAGATAAAAGGATGGTCAAGGCTGGCATCTTTGGAGGAGCAGAGAGAGGGGTCAAGCAAAAGAGACAAGAGAGGATTAGTAGGGAGTGACAGACTTGTGGTTCTCAGGGTTATTATTTGCTCTTTTCTTGTGCACTCTAATCTATTTTTCTATGTGGTTTACAGTTTTTCTATGTTGTAGATAACCTTGACTTTGAATTCATTGGCTTGTGCAAGCTTAATACAGTCCTTATTGCTGCATTAATTTCAGCTTTTATTCAGTAAATATTGACTTAACTATCTGCTGTATGATGACTAGTTTACTTTTAAAAGTGTCTCTCCTTATGCCCAGCTTAATGAGTAAGCTCAAACAGAACAGTTCAGCCAAAAGGCTGACAAAATCCAAAACAAAAGACTTGACCCTCACCTTAAATATATCAGCTGATATCTCCTTAGTGCTAACGGGGTGCATTCCAAACCAAAAAGAGCTAAACAGTTACTGCAGTAGTTCTTCTTGGCCAGCCATAAATTTCAAAGGTAGCCTGGCAGAAAGGAATAAAAGGAGTAACTAAGGAAGACCAAATACACAAGGCCAGATTCTGTTCTTCGTTACAAGGGGGCAACCTCTGTTGAAGTCTCTATATTTTCTGGTGTCTAAGCTACATGGAAATCTCCAGAATCTTAAAATATATTGAGCCCAATACTTTCCTATGTGCTGGGAGCTCTGTGCCAGGACAGCAGCACAGTAATGGACGAGAGATAAGCCATCACCTTATTTAGCTCAATTGCCATTTGATTTTGCTCAATAGAAAAATGAATGAATTCAGCATTACAATGCAGATGTCTCATGAATATTTTTTTTTTACTACTAAGTCAATGAGTGGTTTGGTAGCTCATTTTTGTCTCCCAGAATAAATGCATTCAATGGGAGTTAAGTGTGTGCTATGGAAATGACTTGGTCAGGAGAAACAGAAACCATGAGAGGGTTCATTGAGGTGGACTGCTGACGTATAACCATCTTTGCACACTACTCCTTTCTCTTTGTTATAGAAATGGCAGCTGCAAAGCATTGACCTGAACTGAGAGATCTGAGGGCTTCTACGGGAAATCAAAAGAGCAAGGTTTACAATATACTTGCCTCCTGTTGAGACAGGTACTAGCTTGAGGGTGAGGTGCCGCTAGATTTTTTATCTGATGATTCTTGACAGCTAAAAGAAAACAGAAAAAAATAGCTTTTTAAAGAAGGATAATTTAAAAAAAAGATCAGAGTAGTTGAGGGTGGAGGCCCTGCTTTTCAGTGGTAACATGCAGTACATATGTTAAGCAAAGAGTTCATGGAATCATTTGCTGTGACATGTTTCCATTTTACTATGCAATAATCACCACATAACAGCAGTGGTTTAGAATGGGATCCTGATTTGGCGGCTCTAGTCTATTTCTTCCAGGTTTGGGTGGGCTTTGTACTCAGTGAGATGTGTTTTTTTAAGAATCTCTATGTTCCAGGGAGATATAACAACTCAATTAGCAAGGCATGAAAGATTTCCAGTCTTTCAGATCAGTTTGATGCTAATGTAATAATAAGGATCATGTGGGGACCAGCTAACATTCAAATAAAATGAAAAACCCTTTACTTGTGTAAACCAGATTCACAACTCTGGTTGAATGCAGGTCCAGCTTAGGGTATAGGCATGTCCTAGGGAGGCAGTTCCTGGAGGTCCATGATGATGGAAGAACCTAAGATAAATTATTTTTAAAGTTACATTTCTAGCCCTCTTGGCTGCAAGGAAATGCTGGAAAATGTGAACAGAGTGTAGCTGATCCAGAGATGGCAGCCTTCAGCAGAAGGAAGAGCAGGAGCCCTTACAGCCAGGAGGAAGCTGTCTGGCCCAATTCCCACCACCAGAGCAGAACAGGTCCCCTCTTCTAGCAGGGCCGCTTTTTGCTACTCAGAGTGGCCACTCTGTCATTGCTGTGGCTCTGGAGGAAGAATCCCACCACTGCTACACAGGAGGGGCCCTGCAGTAGCTCCTGCCATTGATAGCTATGGCAGCGAGCACCATTCCCCTCTCTGCTGGGGAGGAAGCAATAGGGATCCCCACACCCTTAGAGGTTGGGGGTGTCATTTGGGGCTGCAGAGATAGTTGGGCAATAGTCTTCCCCTCAGGTTTCTGCTTGTCCCCTCAACTTTTCATAGCTCATTACCAGCCAGCACTGAGGTGTCAGCCTCAGGTTTGTGGGGTCATTGTGGGGCTGGCCAAGCTCGGGCTCCTAATAGCCATGCTGTCAGCACCAGTCGCTTACCCTACTGGCCAGATAGGAAGGAGTGGCCTGGGCCAGAGCTGAGCATGGAGTGAGCTAGACCCGATCCCTGCCCCAGGTCAGCTGTCAGTGAGAAACACACCTCCCTCCAGCTACCCAAAATAGGACCAGCACACCACCTCCCTGTCTCCCTCCAGGGTGGGACTGTCATCCCAGAAGTGGGGATACTGACCCAACTTCTCTCATCCCTCCCCCCCACACACAGCAGAATTTTTCTGACATGACATCTCTCTCTGGTTGGGAGGATAGAGTCTGAGTCTTCCTTCCTCCTGTAAGGGCTTCAGTGAGTGAAGAGAGTGAGCAGTAGTCTGGGAAGGAAAGGAAGCCTCAGTCTGTCAAAGGAGGAGCTGTGGCAAGCCTTCAATCAGCCAACTCTTGTGGGCAATAGTGGTGCTGGCAGGATGACAGTCTGGGCCATGGTGGCCCTTTTGTCGAGATGCGGCCAGATTAACATTATACTGCCCTGGTTGAATGTAGATTAAACAAATCATTACCTAGTCCTGCATCTCACATAACGCTGGATAGCCAACCTCTAGGTTAGGGCAGGTGAATTAGAAAGAACTAGTGGTGTTAAATAGAATCATGATCATTTCTTTAAGGAGGATGATCTGGATCCAGACAGGAGGCACCAAGGACCATAGTGTGTCCTTTATCAGTGGCATAATGGATCTTAACAGGAGGGAGGAACAGTTATTTCATGATGTGAATAGAAGCCAAGAGTTCTGGTGTAATTTTGGGAAAGTCACTTAACCTCTGTGCCTCAGTTTCTCAATCTGTAAAATGGGAATAACACTTTATCTTCCTCACAGGCATGCTGATAGCTAATTAATCGCAGAAAAACATGTTGAGTTGCTTTAGTGAAAGGAGCTAGACACGTAATAACTATTAATTTCAGAGGACAGCTGTGTAAATGGAAATCTTATAGTATGTGTATGAACCAAGGGTCAAATGTTATGAAAGAGACTATGATTAGTGACTAGAACTGGGTCTTTTGAGGAGAACATGAACGTTTGCCATGTGAAAAAGATAGCACAGATAGAGTACAATGTGTACTTATTTTTATGCATGGTCACCATGTATCTAAATGTAGTACAGAAAGCATGTGAGAGAGGCACTCACCCCTATAATCCATTGTCTCAACTCAAAGGATGCCAAGTAGTATTTTACTGTTGGCACAAACACCTTTTCACCTTCAGCTTCTCCATATCTCATCTACACTTGTCTTAGCTGCAGTGGGATCTCACTGTTCTAGCAAATGCAGCCACCTCCAGCCCTCTCCCCTTTTCCCTCATCCCTTCCCACTCTAGGTTAGGTTAACATGAAACTCAGGAGGGTTTGTGAAAACACTCACTATATCCTCTTCCTTCATGAGACGGTTTACTTTAGATAACACCACTTCTGCTGACGAAACTAGAGCGAATGCCAGAGTTACCCCAGCTGCTTATATCTTAATGAACACAAGATTTACTTATAAGTTACAATACAAATGCAAGGTGAATGCATGTAACGGAGAAAACAGATTCAAAATAAATAAAGGCAAATACGCTACATGTCATCTTTCTCCAACTTGGGCAGTTTCTTCATAGATCTGGTTACTAGAAACATTAAAACCGCACAGGACAGGCCTTAGGGGAAAATGGCACTCTCTCCAACTTTCGTTGGTGCCCTTTAAGTACTGCTCCCTGAGCAGCGGGTGGCCACTCAGTAAGCAGATCAGTAGCAGGTGGAGCAGCGACAGTGCTGCAGGTGTAATGCTGCTGGAAGGGCGGAGAGGGGATGTGTGTGTGTGTGTGTACCTGGTTCCCACCCCGTGGCCTCCTTATACCCTCCTCCACTTCCTGTGTGGGCACAGCCCTTCTGCACTCTCTTGACTACAGTGCCTTCCTGACCACAGCACCCCGGGCAGTTGCCCACGTCACAAGGCTGGCCCTGAAACCAGAAAAACATAAATACAAAACAAAATTTCTTAGTAAAGAGTTCTTTGTCTCACTCCACGTTCACTACAAAGGATTGGCACTTCTGCCAGCTTCTAACTTGCCTTAGAATTCATTATTGGGTTTGGAAATAACTTTTTACTAAAGAACATCACAATACTAAATAATAGGTCAGGGAAGCTTGTTATGAAGGTTAGGATCGTAGGGAAGCCAGTTGTCTTGAATGCAATTGATCTTAGAACACAGTGATTTTACATTAATATACAGCCTTTCATCCAAAAGGATCCACAGTGGGATCAGTGCCCCAGTGTGCTAGGCACTGTATATGGAGACAGTCCCTACCCTTAAAAGCTTACAATCAAAATAAAATAAGTAGTACTCAGTACTAGAGCAAGACAAATATTTTTAAAATCTGGTTTGCAAATATCTTGGGGAATAGAAGCAATGATTGGTTTGCTATTTTTTGTCAGATCATATTATTTGTAATTTGCAAGTATTTGGCCAACTGTCAGGTATTTGTAAAGATGTTTGAGCTAATTGAAAAATTTCTAAATTTTTCAGCAAGAAAGAGGGGCAAACTTTTCTCAAACATTTTATGCAAAAGTCTCCCTGTTTTTCAGCCAACTTCAGTTAGCACACATCATTATTCATCCCAAAATTTATACCTGAAGTGCTTTATTAGTTATTCACTATTTCTACGCACTCAGTTTAGAGTTACAGTCATCCAGTCAGGGAGCAGAAATGATACCATGTAATGAATCACATACCACAAGTAGTGAACATATGAAGGGAGCAGTTCACAAATAACCCATACTCTGAATATTGTTCATTCAAACTATTTGGTGGATGCTTCCAAAAAACTAATACATTTCAGAGAAACACAGACTGGTATATGCATGACTCCTGATCAGAAAAAAGGCCTAACCTATGCCTTTTAATGATTAATTAATGATTCAACCAGCTCTACACAGCGCAAACAATGTAGACAAAACGTTTAAGCAGCCCCTACACCACAGTTTATAGGGCACGATGCGTCAGATACTGAATGTTTTAAAAAATAACGTATCCCAAATCTTGTTCTCTAATGGGCAATGGGAGTTAGTGTGTAACCCTCAATGGGTCTGAAACAAAGAATTAGTATAACCAGAGCAGCTATACTCCAGAGTAGCGAGATGCTGCGGATGTGGATCAGCCAAAACAAACATGGAGAAAATGTAAGGCATCTACCAATTTTCTAGTGGTTCAACATGACCAGGAAAATTAGTAACAATTGCAGAATGCAGAAAATGATAGATTTTCCCCTTTGAAGGGCAGTTGAGTGTTAAGGAGAAGGGTTAGTGGCCAGAGTTAGATTTTTTTGAAAAGAGTGTGAAAGCGTCTCACATGAAAGAGATAGCACAGAGAAGGGTACAGGCTGTACTTATTTTTGAGTGGGATCACTACAATATCTCTCTAGATATGGCACAAAGAGCCTGGGAGAAAAAGATACGCACTCCCTTTAGACGTAGCTTTTAGTAACTCACAGATGCAGCACAAAGCACCCAGACTGACTGCTTCAGCAAAGAAGCAAACACTAAGCCATAGGCAAGGTTATTGAGTTGAATGTTATTTTACAAGAGCAGGCTCATGCTGTAACCTGTATTGTTCTCGTCTGAATGTATGAGAAGAAAGTGAGACGTGCTATGCACATGGGTATGAGGGAAATGGTTTCCATAGGAACAATGACAACATATGACGGTTCACCTTTCACAGCCCACCAGTTTGGCTGGCTGAGAGAAGTGATTTGGACACAGAGGGCCAAATTCAGAGCAGCTGTAAGGTGGAGTAGCTTCACTTAAGTCAGTGCAGTTGCTCCCCTTTCTGCCAGCTCTGAATTTGGGTTGTAGTGTCTGAGGTATTGTAGGGAGAGTAAGGAAGAACACTGGAGTTCCAAAGGAGGCTCAGAAACTGGGCAGTAATATTGTCCCACATCTCATTCTGCTCATTTCCAGATTAGGGCAGTCTGAGGCGTGAAGTACTGTCAAGAGAGCCTTTTAGTTTCACTCCTCTTTTCTTGTCATATTGAACCATCCTGAATGTTGTTGCACTGCAGTTAGATGAGCCCCCATCACATCCAGACTCAAGGATCTTCCTGGAGCAGCATTTAGAGGCCATCAGCTCCTTTCAAAACAGCACCAATAGGAGCAGCATCTCCAGCAGACATCAGTGGAGAGAACCGGGCACCCCAGGCTTCTTCGTAGAGCCTCCCACAGCCCTCGGCCTTCATCCTTCCCCAGCAGCCCCATCAAATAGATAGATTTTTGCAGCATGCCCTACTGGTCAGTCAACTCAGGTAATTTGGGGCAATATATAGCAGCAATAACTACTTACGGACTCAGTATTGCAAATGCTTAAGGACATAACTTTACTCGTGTGAGTAGTCCCATTGACTCCAGTGTAGTTAGACTGGTGTAAATGGGAAAAGAATCACACCCCATCGTATTTTAAAACAGAACTTTGGAAAGTGCTCACAGTACTCTCTAGGGTGTTAAGAAAATGAAAGAAACCACATTTCTTAAGTGAGTAAATCAAATCCAGTGACTACATTTGTATAAGAGCAATTTACTGATGATCCGGTTTACTGTCACAAGGATCAAGGCAGTGCTGTTAATGATTAATTTAGTTCCATTGGCTTTTATGTTGACTTCAGAATCACCAGAGATATTAAATTGATTTTTATACCACATACACATAAAAGATTCCTTAGAAAATTCTCATAAAATAGATGGTAAAATAGGTGGAAGGTATGTTTATCATGTGCATTCTCAGCATTCTTAGCCTAATCCACCCCTCAGCACACAAACAATTATACAATGTAATTCAGGCAGAACATACATACTATAATTTTCTGTAATCTGTCATCAAATATAATCACTTTTAATCATCATTTAGCAGAAAAATCTGCTCAAATAGGGCATTCCATTTTAATAAAGCAGTTGTGATATAAAGAGAATATTTCAGTTAGAGATAATAGCTCTCATCTGAAATTCACATTACTTAGTCTTTTTGTTCTTTTGCTATTTTCAAAGAGTAATTTATTTTGGCACTTTCATGACAAAGAAAAAGGCATAGAATTTCATGAGCTCTCACTTACATCTATTGCAGAACAAAAGGTCTACAGAACTTAATTCATATTTGATCTGAAGCCAAAGGGAGACAGCCTGAATTAAGCACATGTTCATAAATGTGATGAAGAATAAAAGATCCAAGAAGGTAAAATAATGTAAATCCAATCTAATTCCTGCCAATGTTTGCCCACTCAAGACAATTTAGAAAATGCATCGTTTCCAGAACCCTCCTGTGACTGCGGTATTATTTTTCTGAATATCTAGCTTAATAATATTTTCTTTTTTTATTGTATCTACATTTCTATTGAAATGTGCAGGCATAATATTTTAAATACCCTCATTGAATTCTTGTTGCCAGTAGATTCCATTTATCTTCCAAGATGCCAATAAGGCTTTATATTTGCAAGTCTGAAATATCCCTCAGTAGGAACGAGGAAAAGATGTATCAACAGCATGTCATTGTCACAAAAGAATAAACAGCACACCATGATTAGCAGGGCTACTTTTATTTATTATTCAGCATGCTTCAAAATAGTTTTTCTTTTTTTTCTGGGAGTGGAGGGGAATGAAGCATCTAGTTTTCAGTGAAGAACTCCTGCTTTTAACCACAATCCCGTCAGGATTTAGACTTAACACAACATCAAATCCCTTTCTCAAGGTCCTACAGTAAGGCAATGTCTCAACCACAAAAGGAGCCCAGTCGCTTAATCAGGAGCCCAAAGATTTGTGCAGTGATTGGGCATTGTCACTTTCCCTATCTTAGCTGTACATTAATATTGCTCAAGGCATTTTTGGATATGACTCTCCATGTTCGGCCAGGCTGTTCGGTTAAGTTGTGCAGCTATTATTGATGTTGTTCTGAAGCCCAAGACTAGAAATGCATGTAAGCTTGTGCAGGGGGCCTACTGGTCTAATGGAAAAAAAGTCTTTCATCAGGACAGTTCCCCCCTAAACCTCCCACCGCTTCCAACTAAGGCTTGATTCTCATAAATTGAAAACTAGAAATAACTGCTTACACGGGCCACCTAGTAGTATTAAGTGGAAATCACACATTTGTAAACTACTTTGTATACCTATTCTAACACAGCAACAATTTCATTCATAATTCACTATCTTATTATCACACTAATGGGAATTTGGTACTGTAATGATGAGTAAGCTAGGATAATGAACATACTACAGTGACCTGACGAAGAGCTCTGTGTAGCTCAAAAGCTTGTCTTTCTCACAGAAGTTGGTCAGATAAAAGATATTACCTCATCCACCTTGTCTCTCTATACTATAGCACAGTCATTTTGTTTGGAGGGGGATCTTTGTGCCAGATACTCGATTTGATGGAAAATAATGGGTCTGTAATACAATCTGTGTCCTTCTTTATATGTTAGAATTATATAGAGACCTGATCTACACTACAGTGTTTTGTTTGCAGAACGTGCCTTTTGTTGCCACTGGTCTGCATGCATCGACGCCCAGCTTTAATTCCTCGTGGTGAAACCAGCCTTTCTGTTGCTAATATAAAACCAACACTCTGAACAACACCAGTCATACTTCTTCCAGCAAAATGCCAGGGTGAATTCTGTATTACCTATACCAGCAACAGTCCCACAATGTCCTTGTCTCTCTCAACTTTAAATTCTACTGCCCAAGGGTCAGAGTGATCGCAAACCTGCCCTCCCCCGCACTCTGACTGTAAAATCTCTGGCATGTTTTGTAAATGCCTCTTTTCCTGATAGCCCACCTTCACAAACAGACAGGTATGATAAAGTTCCTGTTGCTGCCTGGACCACCAAAGAAGTCCTAGATCTCCTCAGCTTGTAGGGAAAAGGAGCAGTGCAAGTCTAGCTGCAAGGTAACTACAGGAATACAAATGTCTATGCAGACTTTGCAGAGGTGATGCAGGAGCTGGACTGCAACAGGGACAAGAAGCAATGCTAGACCAGAACAGGCAGGTCTGCTGCCCAAGAAGGGTATCCAACATGTGGTCTGCACCTGGGAATGTGCCTGAGCAATGTAGAGCTTGGAACAGTAACCAATCACTAGCCAGACCCAGGATGCTCAGAAGCAGTGGGATCCAGTGGTTGAGTCCACTCAAAATAGATGAGTGTCCACCCAGAGAGGGGAACAGGACCAGGTTGTGACACCTGGAATTGAAGTGATAGGGTTGTTGTGCTTGTCATCATTCATGGCCATAAATGATCTGCAACTCACACGGATAGGTTCGGTGTGTTGTAGGGGGTAAAGCCCCCAGTGGAGGTACAAGGAAAAGACCCCCTTATACATGGGGCTTTGATGAGTGAAGCTCCCCGAGTAGGCCTGGCATGACAGAGGGGTGTCTAGGTCACATTTGAATAGCATTGTGACTTGGTGCACAGGGTTGCCAGAGAGAGCGGTACAGGACCAGGTATGAGTGGCATTGTGACCTCAAGCACCAGGCCCCAATGCCACTCAAATTTGGCCTGAATGCTCCGCCCCCCAATCTGGAAACCCTGTGAACCAAGTCACAATGCCACTCAAATTTCAGGCTTCCAGGCAGGTAACATGTTCTCCCTCCTAAACAAAATTCTGCTTGTTTCACTAGCTCAAACACTGGTGAGGCTGGGCTCACTTTCCAGAATAGTGGTGGGCTCTAGGCCCCATAGGCCCCTACAATGCAGGACCTAGGCTTCCTAATTAGATGCTGATACTTTACAGGATAGTCACACTGAAATCCCATTCAGTGGAACAGCAGGTTCCTCCCTATTGATATTCCAGGCTTTGCCCAGTTATACGAAAAAAGCAGCTATTCGCCGCTATTGTGTATTTCTTATAAAATTTCCATCAAGGCTTGCTTTTTTTTATTATGCAAAGTACATTTCTGTGCTGTTTCAGGCAAAACACCTTCATTTACAGATTTGCATTTTACATCATGGATGAGCACACTTTACCAAACCTGGCCCTTAGGAGGTAGAAAACTGAAGTGGGCAATGACCACAAGCTCTCTCATTTTCTCAGTGTTTCTTATAAACAGTAGAGAGGTTGGAAACTGCACATTTCCCACTGATAGAGTGTCATCATTATTGCTAGTGAATGCGGTAACATAAACTGCATATTATCACATGCAGATTTGCTAGTGTTCCTTAACTCTGAGTTGAAAAATCTTTCTGATCAGATCACATTTAACCTAATTAAAATACAAGCCAAGGACTTCACACAACACTAAACTTTCAACTTCAGAAACCAAGGGCCAGGTTAATTAAATAACTTACATATTAAATTTCATTTCTGTGCAAGTATGATATTTGTCATATGTTCTATATGTTGGCATGGCTCCAGGGCAGTGGTGCTCACTCTGGTCACTACTATGCTTTACAGAGGATCCATGCTGGCAATTCTTTGCCATTATTCACTTAATTATTTTTTTTTTTACTTTTAAACTTTTTAAACTATTATTCATGGCCACATCTACCAAAGGGTATGCACTAAAAAGTGACAGGCAGTTTGATCAAACGTGTCATCCAATTTCCAATTACATCAATGGAAAAATTATCACTGATGCCAAAGAGAGCTGGATTAGTCTACAAATATGCTCACTTGTCTTTGGGGATATCTATGAGACACAAAAATAACTCCCTTCTGCTTACATACTTATACGGGCCCCATGACCATAGTATCGAAGTGCTTTCCAGATATTTATCATCATACTCCTGCTGTGAGGTATAATCTTTGCTTTGAAGGTGGAGACCTGAGGCACAGAGATTCAGAGGTTTTCCTAAATTCACAAAAGAAGTCTACAGGAAATGAATCTAGATTGCCTGAAGCTTTATCCTGTGTCTTAAACCCCAAGACCATCCTATCTCCCAGTTGGGAAAGCACATTCTCAAACTGGCAGAATTTGTCCCCACTTGTTTCTGTAGTAATATGAATAAAAAGAAGCTGACTCTTCACTCATTCATTACTTGCATGAAGAACTCCCTGTGTTTTCTGAATAAATTCCATTTTGGCCATTCCATATTTGTATTTGTTTGTTCTTTATGGTTGTTTTAAATGTAATTAGCAATATACTTAAAAAAATGAAATCAGTCATTAGCTCTTACTGAGCTATTGAGTTATCCAAGTGTAAATAAAATATCTTAGGGCCAAGTCCTGCCCTCACTTACTCCATTGTATCTCCATTGAGTTTAATTCAAGCAAGTCAATGCCAGAAAGCCATAATTATTTATGGGTGTTCGGGAAATATGTGGGATCTTTGCTAGATGCTAAGATAGCCTTTCTTGAGTCTCTGGATCTGGTGTTTTCGTGAAGTCAGATAATTGAAAAAGCAGATAAAAGAATTTTTGTAGTGCAGATTTAAAATTTTGTAGCAATTCTGTGTTTTAAACTATGGGAGGAGCCTAAAGTCTAGGAGAGTTATCTGATAAAAAAAATTAACAAGCAAATAAATTGAACTGAATATTGGTTGAACTCAATGGGATTCATCTGTCACAGCTCAGGTCAATTGGAACTGTATTTTCCCATCATGGTCCAGCAAAGGCACCCACTCCAGGCCTCCCAGCTCCTCAGCCATCACCTCTCTTGAGCCCCTGACTGGGTATTTCCAGGCTTCACAGTTTTCTGCCCACACTGTGAGTTCCCTAGTAAGTCAGATGGGCTAAACAGCCAGTGTCTAACTTTGCTTTCTCTCCAAATGCAATAAACAGCATAATTGCTCACAGTTATGTTACCACATAGCCCTTTTTAAGCAAGCACATTTACTCTTAAGGAAAAAACCTTCCAGGGAAAACATTAAAAAACAACAGAAGAACCTCTTCACATGCTAATAAGCTTACCAGAGATCACCTCCAGCTCCAAAAGGGCTCTGGTAGGTGTCAGTCCTTCAAACTTCACACAGGGATTTTTCTGTGGTTACAAAAACAGCTTTTTGCTCAGAACAAGAACACACATGCAGAGCTGGCGCTAGGCATGAACAAACTAAGCAATTGCTTAGGGCTCCGAGCAGCTCAAAGGGGCCCCCTATTAATTATTAGTATGTGTTGGGGAAACCCAAAATATTCCTGCTTAGGATCCCCAATGGGCCAGCATCAGCACTGCACATATGCATAGATCAATGTTTTCTTTATTCAGTGTGGGTCTTTGATCTTCAAAGGTATAGATAATCAATCAGACAATTAGCAGAGAGGTAGCCGTGTTAGTCTGGATCTGTAAAAGCAGCAAAGAATCCTGTGGCACCTTATAGACTAACAGACGTTTTGGAGCATCAGCTTTTGTGGGTGAATACCTACTTCGTCAGATGCAAGTGGGTATTCACCCAAAACGTCTGTTAGTCTATAAGGTGCCGCAGGATTCTTTGCTGCTCAATCAGACAATCGTTCTTTTCTCGGCATGTAGCTTCAAATGGTTGGGTCCGGAGGTGGGAATTTGCATTCCTCGTTCCTCAGGTATTTCTTAGGAAATCCATTTAAGTTTCTTTGTCCCAGAAATACTTTCTTATCTGACATGTCATTTAAAATAGTCCTTTGAAGCTCCTAACATGTCCCAGGGTTTACAATGGCCACCTCTCCTCCTTAGAGAAGATACATACATCCCACTATAAGCTATTTAAATTTAATTCAAGAAGATCTCCCAAATATTGTGCTATTACAGATATGGCAATTTCCTGCAATGTCCTAGATTTGACAGTGATGGGCTTTACAAAAAGCTCTCAGATGAAAAAATTGATTAGATAGATTTCTAAACAGGAGACAAGCAAAATTATTGTAACAAGCCAGTTTTACGTTTTCAGCAATTCCACTGGAAGGTCATCCTTTACTTACGCTCTTGAATTTTGATGTGCATTCAGTATGGGTCTGATCCAAACCTCTCTAAAGTCAATATGACTCATTGTATTGATTTCAAAGGACTTTGGATCTAGCTTTATATGGATGCTTGTAGGATAAATATGAAATCAAAGAATTATCTTAGATTTGGTTAAGGAAATTGTATATGTGTGCGTGTGCGCGTTGTAAAGAAAGGCCCTGACTAAAAAGTGGAAGGAAAGGCCCTAAAAATAATGAGTGATAAGGGCAGAATGAATGAAGTACAGAGGATATCTGGGTCAAAGAATATCTAATGAAATAAGGGGAAGTTCATGGAGGGTCCATCAATGGCTATTAGGCAAGATGGGCAGGGATGGTGTCTGTAGCCTCTGTTTGCCAGAAGCCTGGCATGGGCGACAGGGGATGGATCACTTGATGATTACCTGTTCTGTTCATTCCCTCTGAAGCACCTGGCATTGCCCACTGTTGGAAGACAAGATCCTGGGCTAGATGGACTTTTGGTCTGATTCAAGAATGGCTGTTCTTATGTTCTAAAAAGAAGGCTTCTGACTGATAGGGGTGATTGCAGGTGGTATTTAATGAGACAAAGAGAATATGTCTTAAGATGAACCAACATGGCCCTTCCCACTCCACATACTAGTGTTACCTCAAAAAATTAGGGCCTATGTGAACCCAAGTGCAAAGGAAAAACTGTTAGTCAGCAAGAAGAGGGGAAGAGATAGGGAAGAAAGGCCTTGGGGAGAAAGGAGATTATAAATCTTATCTGAAATAAGACTGGAAAAAAGGGTGAATTGTCTCAAATTGGCTTTTAGCTGAAGTCAGTAATTGGCAATAACATCACTTGTTTGTTAAAGGGTATAAAAAGTAAACTCTAAGTTTAGCCTGATCACACTGGAGCCAACCACTATGGGTCTAAGCTCGTTTGTAAGTATCTTGATCAAATGCGTATAATTTTTTTGTTACTGTTTGGATGTAGTAAATTGCTTATTATTCAGGCTTTTTAGACATGTTTAGAGTAATTGTATAAATGCCATTTAGCTTTTGATTTTAATAAAGAAATTTATGGTTAAATTAGTGTTGTGGTAATGCCCCCATAAACAATAAGAATTTTGACAGTATATAATATAAGCATATCTAGGATTGAAGAGCTAAATCTTTCCTGATCCTACTCTGTTACTTCATATTATAGGAGACACCAAACAGCATTATTATTAAGCAGTTTATTGAAGGGTCGGAGGGGGTGGTTGTTTTTCTGAGTGTTACAGAATACTATTATTGCTTATCAAATAAAAGCTAGAACAACCGAGCAAGAGCCTCTGACATATGCACAGGTTGGGGGAGACACATTTCTGGGAAGGAAAATAAACTTCTGATAACTTCTGTTCTTTCAACCCCTAAAAAAAGTAACTTGAGTGCTTTACACATTTGTTTTGTTTATGATAGAACAGTTTTTTACTTAACTGGCCAATCAGTTTGACAAATCCAATCCTGCTGCTCACGAACAGATAAAATTGTGTCCTGTTGCATGAATGTATCATAAATTTTAACTGTGGAAGAAGGGCTTAATGGGCTACAAAGCTCTGGTGTTGTATTAGGCATTTTAAATGATAATTGAGCATGTCATCTTAAACTTCTGCTTTTCAAGTGGGCTGTGTTAAGCTGAGGATATACTGTAAGGAAATGCTGTTTTCTATCAGAATTGGCCTCTGTAGCTATTTTGTTGTCTACAGCAGGGAAACTTTAGCAAGAGCTTTTTTCTTTCCACAATCCAGGGAGTTTTGAAAGCCACTATGTAAAATGATCTAATCAGTGCCTAAAATTATGGTTGGTACAATGTCATTTTCTTCCTCTTACACACATCTGGAAGTAGCATACAAAAGTAGAAACATTCCAGAAATACTTTTAATCATCCTTGTTTAAGCACTGGGGAGGATTTAAGTTCCTGCCAATACTGTAACATTTTAAAACATCCAGAGCACTATTTTCAAAATCTGCTATGGTTTCTTCACAATCAGAAAATAAGGAAGAGCAAAAAACATTGTCATGTCTTTTTATCATAAGAAGATCGGGAAAATCACAGAGTGGGTTTCCTTATATATATATAGAGAGAGACCTATCTCATGGAACTGGAAGGCACCTTGAAAAGTCATCAAGTCCAGTTCCCTGCCTTCATTAGCAGGACCAAGTACCAATTTTTCCCCAGATCCCTAAGTGATCCCCTCAAGGATTGAATTCTCAACCCTACGTTTAGCAGGCCAATGCTCAAACCACTTAGCTATGGTTGAATGAGCAGAAAAAAAAGAGAAGACACCTCTGATCTGAACTTTCTTCCATTTTAGAACCAATCGTGAACCAAATAATGTAAGGTCCTGAAATGTTTAGATTCAATTTTTCTATTTATGTAAAAAAAAGAGACAGGCAGCCACTTTGTTGTTTAGATCACTGCAGATACAGTGAGCTCTTCATGGAGATTTTACTTGTATTGTCCTAATCTAAAATGAAAATGATTCTAACTGAAGGTATATTGCCATTCTTTGTGAACAGGAAAACAAACTGGAAGCAGAATTACTGGATATCTTATGGTCAGTGAATCTATTCTTACAAGATTTGCTACCCACCTTTACAAACTCAAGATGTTTAGATCATTCAGATAGTTCAGAAAAGCATCTGAAATTTCTGATGCTCTCCTGAACTGAATCTGAATCCTGAATCTTTTGTTTTTACACCCATCAGTAGTTCTCCATTTCCTCTTAAAGTGCTGGTCTATCCGAATTCATTGTGCCAAATCTGCCCTCACTAGTACAACCCCAGTGAAGACAGAGGTAATGGAACAGATCATGAGTTCACAGACATTAACTGACAGAACCGCTGGAACCAATCAATCAGAATCCCTGTAGTTTAAAGCAGACCTTTCATGTTGGATTGCAAAGAACATGTTCCAACCAGACCAATCCAGAAGGTGAAGAAGCAGTAGTGCAGCCCAGATAGTTGTATATACAACAACTCAAGCTACAGATAAAACAAAATCACAAGGAAGATGGCTGTAACTCAGAGTCTGGTGAAAAAGGTAGTCAGACAGTTTTTATGGAGAACCAGAAAGACTCTGCATGGCCTTTCACATCAGACTACGTAGATTTTTCTGTTATTTAAATTGGTGTGTCCTTATTGTAGGCTTCTTCTAAATGGTTAGGAGGAATTGAGAGACCAGATATCTCATCCTCCTCCCTCTTAAAGCGTTATGTTGACAGTGAGAGCAATCCCATAAAGATGCAAGATTCTGGGTTAGGGTGACCATATTTCCGAAAGGGAAAACAGGACACTGCCTGGGGTTGGTCTGAGGCCCCACTCCCGAAGGCGAGGCTGGGGTCACTGGAACCCTGCCTGCTGCACCCTCCACCCCCATGTATGAGGCTGGGGGTGCTGGAATGCCTGCTCTTCCTCCTCCATGCCAGATGGATAAAATATTCATCGTAATATGATATAAATGTATCATGATTTTAAAGTGAGTGCCACATCCCTCACTAGTAGCTAGTCCACATTAAAGGAATAACAATCTACTAGTTTGTGGAGTTAACACTGTTAGCTCAAATGTTGTAAGTCTATGCTTTGGTACTGATGATCTCAGGCTGATAACCTGTCATGGAATATGAAGGTTGGAAGGGACCTCAGAAAGTCATCTAGTCCAAACCCTCCTCAAAGCAAGACCAATCCTCAGACAGATTATTACCCCAGTTCCCTAAAAGGCCCTCTCAAGGATTGAACTCACAACCCTGGGTTTAGCAGGCCAATGCTCAAACCACTGAGCTATCCCTACCTCTACCTGTGTTTTGGGGAGGAGGGGGAATGGGGGTCACTATTTTTAAATGAAATGGAAATTTATATCAAGATCATTGTGTCTGGGGTATAAAAGGCATTTCTCACCTTGGCCTCTAAGCCCTAATTAAATTAATTCAACCTCCCCCTCACACACACACTTTAAAAAAAAACAACCACCAACAAATCTCATTAAAGTTTAACAAATACAAATAAATGTTTTAAATAAAACTGAAAACATTTAATGATATTGTATAATAAAATTTTACTAGTAAAACAGCCCTGATTTTTCTGATTTAAAATTCACAAAAACCTCATTCCTTTCATTCTTATTCGACTGAAGGCCTGCTCCTGCTCCTTGGAGAGATAATGGAGGTTTTTCTACTTCAGTAAGGTCAGGACTGGACCCAAGGCATTTATCATAATTATTTATTGGTAAATTTTATAAACACTAACTGAAATTAAAAGTACTATTTCAATCTTTAGTGCCAATCAACGCGGTGTGTAGATGCTACTAGTTATCATGTAGGTTTTGAAATATACTAATTAATAACATTGGTGGTATTTGTTAGATAGTATAAACACAGCTCTTTAGCTGTGAAAAATGTTTTAGTCTTCAGGTTCTTTTTGATGATTTGTAATAAAGAGGAAAATTCCCTACTGGTGCATGTGGTTAAAGTGCAATTTGCAGGAGGTCTGACTCTGATGACTGAATAAACAAGGGAAGAGTTTTTAAAGCTAGAAGATGGTGTGATATTTCAGGTATCAGGCTCAAATAATTTTATAATGAAGATAAGAGAATTTTATGGCTAAAGGCATTATATTTTACAGCAGTCAGTGATGATAATATGGCTTCCCTCTCCTCTGCTCCATCTCCAGCACACAGCTAGCCATATCATTCTAGGAGATCATATTTTCCAGAATTCCAGAACTGTAGAACGATCAGGGAATTATTTATTATCCAATGGATTTAGTTAATCCCTTCAATCGAGTGGTTCATACAGCATTCATCCAATGAGGAGAGAACTAATAACCTCCAGGGACTAGTGTGTGAGTCAGAAGACATACAGCAAATGGAAAAACAAAACAAGAAAGTGCATGGGTTTGGCAACTGTGTTAACTATAGAAATATAAGGATTAAAATTCAAGTACACTGATATCCATACACAAAGCAAAGCTGGGATATCAAGGAGAAAGCTAATGTCTAATGCTAAGGACATGACTACTTGTTGGTACCAATACTAATTAGGCTGTATTAGTAGGAGCATTGCCAGCAGATTGAGGGAAGTGATTATTCTCCTCTACTCCACACTGGTCAGGCCACACTGGAGTATTGTATCCAGTTTTGGTACTCCCACTACAGAAGGGATGTGGACAAATTGGAGAGAGTGCAGCAATGAAAATGATGAGGGGGCTGGGGCACATGACTTATGAGGAGAGGCTGAGGGAACTGCAGTTACACCTCTACCCCAATATAATGTGACCCGATCTAATATGAATTTGCATATAAAGCGGTACAGCAGTGCTCCGGGGCGGGGGGCGGGGGCGGAGCTGTGTGCTCCAGCGGATCAAAGCAAGTTTGATATAATGCGGTAAGATTTTTTGGCTCCCGAGGACAGCATTATATTGGGGTAGAGGTGTATTTAGTCTGCAGAAGAGAAGAGTGAAGGAGGATTTGATAGCAGCCTTCAACTACCCGAAGGGGGTTCCAAAGAGAAAGGAGCTTGGCTGTTCTCAGTGTTGGCAGATGATAGAACAAGGAGCAATGGTCTCAAGTTGCGGGAGGTCTAGGTTGGATATTAGGAAACACTATTTCACTAAGAGGGTGGTGAAGTGCTGGGATGATTTAGTTGGTGTTGGTCCTGCTTTGAGTAAGGGATTGGGCTAGATGACCTCCTGAGGTCTCTTCCAACCATAATATTCTATGATTCTATGATCTGTTAAAGCATGCTCTGCATGTGTGGCATCAGTCTAGAACAGAAACAACTAAGGGAAAATTATGAGTCAATTAGTTTGGATAAAATAATTGCCCGCCCTTACTCCAAATTGTCTTCAATTTTCAGAATCAAACCTTTCTGTGAGGCTCTGAAACCCTTCAAAATACCTTTCCCAAACAGAGAAGTCAAAACATTCATTTATAAGCATTCTATGACACTCATCCCCATAGCGTCTGAGCACGTAACAGCACTGCTAAGAAATAGGGAGTATAATTATCCCTCTCACAGATGGCAAAACTGAGGCATAGCAAAGCTGTGTGACTTGCCACGGTCACACAAAAGTCTCTAGTGGGGCTGGAACAGAACCCAAGTCTTGTGAGTCTTAACCATCTAGTTATCATTTCTCCTTGCAATACTTCATGAAAGGCTGCCCCTATAGTATCCCTCCTGGGACTAAATGCAGAGGTGCCAGAAATCTCACAAGAAAACCTTTCATGAGATTTCCAGCCCAATTTTGAAGATCACCAAGATTTATATAGTTTAGATAAGATTGGGAAAAGTACCCAGAATTTTGTAAACTCATCTGAACTCCAAGCTTTTTGAGGCATATCAATCTCTAGTGAAAACCTTGAAATTACAAAATCACATGGGTTTCATGAAGAAAACCAGCGAGTTGGATTTATATGAGTTCATAGCCCTCTGTGTTTGCTTATACTAGGTTCACACAAAACCTGAAAGTCCAAGGAAATCTGGAACTAACTGCAGTGAAATTCACAATTTCACCACTCCTTGATACATATTCTTATCTCAGGATCACCCTCTCCTAACTTTAAACAGTCTTCTAGTGAGGGTAGGCTTGGGGGACAACCCAGTTGTTTTGTTATTCTCCTCTCTAGTTGGTTACTTTCCCCTTCTTTAGTTCTTTGACATCAGCCAGCTGCCCTGTATGCCCCATCTTCAATTTTCAGTGAAGGGGACAGCAAAGATAAGGCCCCTCCTTTCCTGATCCAAACAGCCTTTAGAGATGCAGGCTGTGCTGAGATACTGAGTAGGGTTTTTACTACCACATATTACCCAAGTGAAGGCTGGAACATCTCATGCTCAGAGAGAGACAAGTCTCAGCCAGGCAGTTTCTGCCTCACTGCTGCCAAATAGGGAAGGGGCAGGCAATTCGATTGTATGGAGATACAGTGGATTGAGGAGAGCCTTATCTTTGCTGCCTCCCATCTTTCAGCCCCCTTCTCCCCCTGACTGTAGATAAGAGAGTGTGGCAACTAGACATATAGGAAAAGCTCAGGAGTTGCACTCAGAAACACCCTAAAATAATGGGGTAGAAGGTGAGGCAAAGCCCCTTTTCCCCCAACATGTGTTAAAGTACAGATAGATCAAACTTGGAGTCTCTCAGGGGAGGAGAGGTTTTGGGTCCTAGTTAAGTGAGGCTTATATTTAAATTATACGTAAGGTCCAAATGTCATCTGACTAGTCACACCCCAAAAGCTGCATAGCATCTGAATCCAATTGTCAGCTTAGCCACCTATCTCTGTCCAAAAGCTTGTTAGAGGAAAGAGAATAGGTGGAATGAAACTTGCCTGAAATTCAAGAAATCACAATACTGGAGTCAGTTCTGATCAGTGCCCAAATAATTCTGGAAGCACTCGAATACTGGAAAGCTGTCCTTCATATGCAGTGTAAACTGAGGTTCTAGCCAATTGGAGACAAAGAAGATCCTCTAACACTTTTTAGTGTGAGAGTTAACACACTTCCATCTTTCAGGAAAGACGGGGACAAATTGGAGAAAGTCCAGAGAAGAGCAACAAAAATGATTAAAAGTCTAGAAAACATGACCTATAAGGGAACATCCTGTGTATACCGCATGGTTTTGCCATGAGCTATTAAACCGTTACTACATTGCAAGAAGGGATGGTGAATTTCTTATTATTCCTGTTCTTGTTCCCTTCCTTTCACTCAGACCCTTCCCACTTCAACACTCCCTCAATGCACTTCTCCCTCTTTCCTCTTCAAGCTATTTTCATGCTGTGCCTTATGCCTGGAACTCCCCCTTTTCCCCTGGTTAAAATGCAGCTACAAACACTTCATTCAAAATTGTCTGCAGACATAGTCCTTCTGTCACGCTGACTAGTGCCAAGTTACACGAGAACTAATGTTACATCATATCAATTAAAAGAAGTAAAAAAATACAAAATGTATTACACACTTTATTAGCTTTCCTCTTGTCACCTACAGCAGTCTGACTTTCTAAGGCCCAGATTTTGCCACCTCTACTCATGTTGATTACTACCTTACTCCTAAATAACATGGACAACAAGTTCTATTTAACATGAGTAAAGGTGGAAAAGTCTAGCCCTTAGATCATAAACTCCATGGGAGTAGGAATAGTGTCAACTTCTGGGTTTTGTTCAGTGATAAACGCACTGTTGGCATCCGAGAATCTGGGTAAATAATGGAGTTTCTTGGTTTGTTGGCAATTTTTAAAGCAAAAAAAATTGTTTCAGGCCAGCCCAAAAATGTTTTTGAAATTTTCAGTGAAACAAAAAAGCCAAAAAAATGTGTTGCAAATTAAAAACAATTCTGTTGGAACTGACACTAAATATATCATTTTAATTTCAGGCATTTTTTAACATTTTTAAATTTTTAAAAATAAAATTAAAGAAAATTTCAAACAAAAACAGTGGATTTATGACATTACAACATCCTGCAACCCACAAATCCCGTCTTTTTATCCTATGACTGCAGAGGTACAGTAGTCCACTCTACCTGGAACTAGGGTGACCAGATGTCCCGATTTTATAGGGACAGTCCTGATACTTGGAGCTTTTTCTTATATAGGCTCCTATTACCCCTCCCCCCTGCCTCCTGTCCCGATTTTTCACACTTGCTATTTGGTCACCCTACCTGGAACGGTCTCTGAGAATATATGCTAACTACCTATGCTAAACAATCTATTCCACCTTGCAATTAACTGTGATGCTTGGACTACCTTTCCCAGACCTGAAGAAGAGCTCTCTATGGCTCAACAGCTTGTTTCTCTCACCAACAAAAATTGGTCCAATGAAAGATATTACCTCACCCATCTTGTCTCTCTATTCTAAGACTCACATTGCTACAAATACACTGCATGAAACAAAGTAATTTTGAATGAAAACATTAAACATTTCATTTAAAAAATGTCAAAAGGAAATGTCTCAATTTTTTATGATTTAGTTGCTTTCCCTAAATGAACAGTTCATCAAAACCAACATGAATTTGTGAAATATTTCTGTGTCATGGAATCTGTGTTTTTGCCACAAACAGTGTCAGTCAATGAATTTTGCCAAGCTCTAAATTTGGGCTGTGTTTGTGGGATGAAGATTTGGTTTACTGTATGTATATCTATCTGCTAAATTGGTAGAGCTATGAAATTCTTCATGACAGAAGATGTTCACTATGTAGTCATTCGCTGTATACATTCAGAATACTATATTAGCATCAAACTTCAAAATAGGGAGCTATGCCCAGCATAAACTACACGTTTAGCCTCTCTCCATACATTTTTCCATGTTGTTTTCCACATCTGTAATTCATCTGCCTAAGACATATTTTTTCAAGAATTGACAAGCATAAGAAAAAGCATTGGCAATCCATCCTAACCCTAAATTAAAATCTAGAGCCCACCAATGAACCTGCATTCCAGGAAAGAAAAACTTGGATTGAAGAGTAGAGATGTTTAAAGGCCTGAAACTTATGCAGCATTTAAGCTACTCAAGGACTGAAAAGTAATTAAAAGATTGGTACAGAACCAGGTAATAGACATTGATAAATAAGTAATTCATTAGTCAATATTTTTTGTGTCGATGAAAATCTTTATGCAGCAACAATATATTTGGAGCTTATGAGATACACTCTTGGAAAATGTGTGCGCACACTATATATATTTGTGAGTTCACTTCCACTTAAAATTAAACTCTAGATGAAACTGAGGGGAAAAAAATCTTCCTGTGCAATATGCTTGGGATTTTAACTTTTTTTGCATGCTGTCAGGGTGACTCTCTGTTATTAGTGTGATTGCAAAGGCTATCCCAGTTTTTCATGTCCTTCTTTTGCTGCCCATTGAGATTTGGATGGATTCCCTCCATTTAAAACAGACATTGTTCCTCCACCCATTAGAGATAACTTTTGTAATTGTACAAACATCAGAGTGCAAATCCTGTTCTGATAAATGTGAAGCGTCGACTCTGTGGATGAAACTTTACAGTATGTTCTTTTCAGCAGTTATAAACAAGATATGAATATTGTATCTGACATAACAAAATCTGTACCTCGCTGGCAGCTTTCGCAACAAAAATAAAAACTTCACATCTTTACACAGGGGATTTCTTAGAACTGCAGTTGGAGTTGGTGATTATGGGGAAGCTAAGACGTACAAATACTTTATTGTTGTGGTGCAAATCGGCCAAGAAGCCAGATAAAATGCTTTAGAAGAGGCTAGCAAAGAAACAAATCAAAGACTTAGATGACCCTACTGGAAAAATAAATTCTAGAGCTTAGCATCTGGTTCTTGCAGTTGTTAGCTCACCCAGTGAATGGCCAGACTGATTAGTTTCTTGTCTGCTGAATAGAGGGAAGGGGAGTAAAGACCACATCATATCAACAGTAGCAGGCAGTACCAACTGACTGCTTATAATCTACAGTGATATCGGTAAATGGAGGAGATATCAGTGTTTAGAAAAAGCCTTATTATTTTTAGTTTGTCTATGACACAATGTGTGTCACATGATTTGGGTGTCAAGAAGACGGGTATGGAATCTTAGACAGAAGTGTGCAAAACTTTCAGTTGTAAAAAAAGCTCACCTTGGACTTTGTTACAAGTTTAATTATTGGGCCAGGTTTGTTAAAGTTCATGGACCATCCCACCAAACCTGAGCAGTTTCCAGTGAAGCTGAACTGACTTTTGGGTTCATGTCAAAACTGTAATAACCAGGAGAAACATATTGACTTTGAACGAGTTTTTTGTCTGAAACAAAACCTCAAACAGAAACTTCTGATTTGCGAAGCAATTTAAAAATGGAAGAAGAAAAATATTTTCACATGAACCCACTGAAAATAGAAATGGCAGAGTTTGACAATAGTCCCATTCAGAACCTGGTGGTTACTTAAGGCATCAGTCAAATTACTGTCTTTGTGCAAATTTCCTCCATACATTTCAGTAAAAATTTACAATTTTAAATTAAAAAGAATGGGCCCGACTGACATGCAATAGATGCAGGACATTTCTCTTGTTATTTAAGAAAAGTGGAAAAGACGGTTACTCACCTTTGTAACTGTTGTTCTTCGAGATGTGTTGCTCATATCCATTCCAGTTAGGTGTGTGCGCCGCGCGTGCACATTCGTCGGAAAACTTTTACCCTAGCAACTCAGTGGACCGGCAGGTCGCCCCCTAGAGTGGCGTCGTCATAGTGCTCGATATATACCCCTGCCGGCCCACCCGCTCCTCAGTTCCTTCTTGCCGGCTACTCAGACAGTGGGGAAGGAGGCGGGTGTGGAATGGATATGAGCAACACATCTCGAAGAACAACAGTTACAAAGGTGAGTAACCGTCTTTTCTTCTTCAAGTGATTGCTCATATCCATTCCAGTTAGGTGAATCCCAAGCCTTACGTAGGCGGTGGGGTCGGAGTGAAATGTGGCAGAATGAAAACTGCTGAGCCAGAGGCTACAGCATCTCTTGACTGTTGAACCAGGGCATACTGCGAAGCAAAGGTATGGACCGAGGACCAATGGAGCTGCGCGACAGATCTCGTGGGTAGGAACACGAGTCAGCAAGGCGGCAGATGAAGCCTGAGCCCTGGTAGAATGCACGGTGATGTGGCTTGGGGAAATATGAGCCAAGTCATAACAAGTGCGGATGTACGCCATCACCCAAGATGAGATCCTCTGAGAGGAAAACAAGCAAGCCTTCCCTTTGGTCTGCTACCGTGACAGAGCTGGGGCACCTTACGAAATGGTTCTGGCAGCGCAATATAAAAGCGAGCACTCTACAGATGTCCAGGGAGTGCAATTGTTGCGCCCATTGCGTTGAGCTGTGGGTAACATGAAAGGCCGAAACCACCTTAGGGAGGAAAGCCGGGTGTGGTCATAACTGCACCTTGTCTTTGTGAAACCTAGTGTACAGCAGAACCACCGTAAGAGCTCTGAGCTCAGAGACTCGTCTGGCCGATGTAACAGCTACGAGGAAATTTGTCGTCCAAGACAGGTATAGCAGAGGGCCGGTCGCGAACGGCTCGAATGGGGGAGACATAAGTCTGGTTAAAACTAGGTTGAGGTCCCAGGTTGGGGCTGGGCGGCGCACCCGAGGGTGCAAGCGCTCCAAGCCCTTGAGGGACCTCGAACCCATAGAGTGTGAGAACACGGAACGTCCACCTTAGCCTGGCTGGAAGGTAGAGATGGCTGCCGAGTGTACCCTCAGCGATGATACTGCCAGGTCCTGCCGCTGAAGGCCAGAGGCAGGCCAAATAGAGGGGATCGAGACCTCAGTAGGAGCAAGATCGAGCGTATTGCACCTGTAGAAGAAACGCTTCCACTCGGCCCGGTACGTTGACCAGGTGGAAGGCTTCCTGTCACCCCGGCTCAGTTACGCAGCAGCCACACCGTGAGGCGAAGAGGCTGCAGGTCCGGGTGATGAAGCCTGTCATGGCCCTGAGTGATGAGGTCTGGGTGGGGTTGCAGGGTAATTGGGTCGGTTATTGACAGGCCAAGCAACGTGGTATATCCGGGCTGCCTGGACCACGCTAGAGTGATCATGATGATGCGCGCTCTGCCCCTGCGGAGTTTGAGTAGGACCTAATGAACCAGTGGGAACAGTGGGAAGGCATAAAGGAGTTGGCCTTTCCACGGCATCAGGAATGCGTCCAAGATCGATCCCGAGGAGAGACCTTGGAAGGAGCAGAGCATCTGGCATTTTCTGCTCTCGCGGTGAGCGAACAGGTCTATGTGAGGAAAAATCTCCACTTCTGGAAAGCAGAACGCCTCACATGGGGCAGAGTGACCACTCGTAAGACAGGAAAGACCTGCTGAGTCAAAGCGCCAAGGCGTTCCGAACGCCTGGGAGAAAAGACGTCATCAGCTCCATTGAGTGGGCCATGCAAAAGTCCCAGAAATGGATGGCCTCCTGACAAAAGGGGGGAGGACCATGTCCCTCCCTGGTTATTTATGAAGCACATGGCCGTTGTGTTGGCTGTAAACACCGAGATACCACGGCCTCGCAGCTGCCGCTGGAACCCCTGGCACGCCAGGCGGACTACTCTCATTTTGGGAGCATTGATGTGGAATGCCAGCTCCCGAGAAGACCAAAGGCCTTAAGCTCGGAGGTGACCATGAGCACTCGAGCAGAGAGATGACGCATCCGTTGTCAGGGGCAGTGAGGGCTGAGGCGGATGGAACCGCATCCCTGCCCACACCAGGGAGGGAGTTAGCCACCACTCTAGGGAGCCTAAGGTGCTCGAGGGAACGGTGACTACCATGACCATTGGCTCCCTGTCCGGGTGGTACGCCGAACTTGGAGAGGACGGAGGCGGACCTTGGCGTGTTTGGTTACAAACTTGCGGGCAGCCATGGATCCAGGAGACTGAGACAAGTGCGAGCCGAGGTCATTGGGAAAGTCTGCGGACCTCGGATGATTGTTGCCATCGCCTAAAACCGCAATTGTGATAAGCAGGCTCCGGCTAGGTCGGAGACCAGGATAGCCCCTAGGAAGTCCAACTTCTGCATGGGAACCAGAGTGGATTGCTCTATAGTAATCATCAGGCCTAGACCTGTGAATAAGACTGTGACGATGCCCACGTGCTGAGTGGTTTGTGTCTCGGAGTCTCCTCAGATAAGCGAATCGTCCAGATACAGAAAAACGCATATCCGACATCAGCGAAGGTAGGCGGCGACTATGGCCGTAAACCAGAAGTACTGACGGTTGGCTAGAAAGCGGAGGTATCTCCTGTGCGGAGGGAAGATGGCGTTGCGAAAGTACGCGTCCTTCATATCGAGGGCGGCATAGTAGCCCCCAGGAGGCAAGGATGGAATAATGGTTCCCAAGGATACCATGCGGAACTTCAACCTTATCCTAAACTGGTTGAGTCCGCGCAGGACTAGGAAGGTCTGAGACCTCTGTTCGAGTGGGGGACTAGGGCATAACGGGAGTAGACCCCCTTGCCCCTTTCGTCAGTCGGCGTCTGCACCTCTTGTACAAGGAATTGCTCGTGAGAGGGGTCCCTGAAGGGGGACAGGGCTGGAACAAATTAGAGGTGGTACCTCTGCTCCACCGTGCGCAGGACCCAGCGATCTGAAATTAACTGGGGCCACGCCAGGAGAAAGCAGGATTGGGATCCCGGCCTGTGACTGGTACACCGCCCTCAGGCGCACCTTGGAAGGTTCGTCTTTGGTCCCAGTAGTAATTGCGAGGGACCTTGACCTTGGCTCTTTAGGGGTCCTGACGTTCGTCTGTGACCACCTTGGCCTCGCCGTTTGCCAAAGCCTGTCTCTGGCTAGGCACAGAGTATGGCGGCTTGGGACAGAAAGGCCTGCGTTTGGTCACTGGCATATGCATGCTGAGAGAGCGAATTAGGACTCTATTGTCCATCAGGCTTCGCAGCCTGAGGCTGTCTTGCCGCGAAGAGGCCTTTACCAACAAAGGGTAAATCCTGAATGGCATACTGCAGCTCCGGCCGGAGGTTTGAAACCTGAAGCCATGAGATGCACCTCATGGCGACACCAAAGGCCAGAGTCCTGGCTGCTGAGTCTGCTGCGTCCAATGAGGCCTGGAGGGACGCTCTGGGTACCTTTTTCCCCCGTCCTCCAAGATGGCAGCGAACTCTTGGTGGGAGTTTTGAGGGAGAAACTCCATAAACTAAACTACCTTCACCCAGGTGCTATAATTATAGCAGCTAAGCAAGGCTTGTTGCTTTGCTACCCAGAGCTGCAGGGCCTCTGCAGAGTGTACCTGGCAGCCAAGTAGGTTCATTCGCCAAGCCTCCTTCGGTTTCGGGGCTGGCGCCCGCTGGCCATGCCAATACCTCTCCTTAACAGACTGAAAGACTAGTGAGCAGAGAGGAGAGCGGACAGACGATTAGTCGTACCCCTTAGAGGGCCCCATACCGGGTCCTCTACCTCTGGGACCTCCTCCACCTCAGGTTGTCGGGGGGCATATCAGAATCGTGGTCCTGAGCATAAGATCTGCGCATGTGGGATGACACGGATGCGTGTCTGGATGGCCATGGAGGTACTAAAAAAAAAAAAAGGCATGGGCAGAGTCTCTGACTCTATCGGACCTTGCCCAACTCGGCACCGGGGACCGGCACCGGGAGGCGTACCGGTACCTGGAATGAGATCCAGACCTGCAACCAGAACGGTGCCGGGAGGTTGACTGAGATCTCGAGGCTCAGGGAGAGGCTACGGGAGTCACGGTACCTGTCGCGGTGCCGGGAGTCGGAACGGTGCCGATAGTAGCGGGTCGGCAAACGGGATACCGACCGGTGCGGCGAGTGTGACCAGTACCGATGAGGAAAACAGCACCGGGACTGCAAGTGGTGTCGGGTGTGCCGATGGGACCTGGAGCGTCTGCAGGACCGTGATCATGAACGGTGCCGCTCTGCTGTGCTGACAGAGGACGGTCATATGAAGAGACTGTATTACCCGCACCAGCGGTGCCGGGGTCAGGCAGCATCGACTCTGTCATGGCAATGAGATCCCTCGCTGTTGGTAATGTCTCCGGCGTGGAGGGAACAGCAGGCTCTACCACAGTGCATACTGGGGAGCTGTCAGGCACTGGATTCGACGGCCCTCGTGGGACCGGGATTGACGGTACCAAGGTCGTCAGAGCTTCGGTAGGTGTCGGTGCCGGGCCATCCGACTTAGACGAGCTCTCTGGCTGCGGTGCAGTCAGCACGGAAGCAGCAGGAGCAGTAAGCTCAACCACGGCGCATGCCGGGGAGCTGTCAGGCACTGGATTCAATGGCCCTGGGGGACTGGAATCGACGGTGCCGATGTCATCGGTGCCTCTGCAGGTGTCAGTGCCGGGCAATCCGACTTAGACGAGCTCTCTGGCTGTGATGCAGGTGGCACGGAAGCAGCAGGAGCAGGGGGTCTCAACCACGGCGCGTGCCGGGGAGCCGCCAGGCACCAGCAGGAATTGTAGGCTTTCTCGACCTTGGAGAAAGGGAGCGGTGCTGAGTCGACTTCGGTGCCGGCGACGGCCGGTGCCGAAAGGCCTTGGCAGTACTGGCGGGGTCCAGTGCCGAGGAGGCGCTTCTGCCAGCTGCTTGATCATCGCTTGGTGCCAAAGGTGGAGGGGTAAGTGAAAGTCCCGCTCCTTTTTGTTCTTGGCTTAAAAGCCTTGCAAATGGGGCACTTAGCTGTCAAGTGTGACTCCCTGAGGCACTTCAAACAGGAGTCGTGTAGATCTCCCTTCGGCATCGGCTTCTGGCAGGCCGAGCCCATTTTAAAACCCGGTGAGCCGTGCATGGGCTCCGGCACCGGGTGCAGGGAAGGGGCTACTTCCTGAACCCCGTTAACTATTACTAAACTAACTATGTTAGCAAAGAAAAAAAGTATAACTATACAAATATATATATAAAAGGATTATAACTGCATAACTATATACGAGAACTACGAGTAGCTAGGGAAGTGGAGGTCAGCTAAGCTGCGCTCCACTGTTCCAACGACCGACACGGGCGGTAAGAAGGAACTGAGGAGCGGGTGGGCCGGCAGGGGTATATATCGAGCACCATGACGGCGCCACTCTAGGGGGCGACCTGCTGGCCCACTGAGTTGCTAGGGTAAAAGTTTTCCGACGAATGTGCACGCGCGGCGCACACACCTAACTGGAATGGATATGAGCAATCACTCGAAGAAGAATTAATATTTTCTATTTTTTTCATGTTTGCAGTTCAATTACATCTGTTAGTCTGCCCCTTATTTAAGATGGCAAATCTAATCCTCAGCTCCACATCTAAGTGGAAGTGACCTCTTCCTACATGGTATGCTGCCATGCAGGGCCAGCTTTATTAACTGTGGGGTTCGATTCGAATACCCGGTGGCGGTCCTGGGCTTTTGCGGCACTTCTGCGGGCGGGTGGAAGGTCCGCTCCAGGTCTTCCATGGTACCGAAGGAACCCCCGCCACTGAAATGCCGCTGAAGCCCTGGAGCGCTGCCATGTAAGTTAAAAAGTAAAAAAAAAATTTAAAAGGCGCCTAAGGCGCGGGGCCCTCTTAGGGGCAGGGCCTGATTCAGGGGAATTGGGCGAATCGGCCTAATGCCAGCCCTGCTGCCATGATGATTACCTCTAGATACATACACACATATTCCTAGTTTGTACAGCTTAAAAAGTGGGTCATATTCCACTCACACAATAGTTTAGGTCAAATATAAAAAAGGTGCATGCTCAATTCTGTTTTTTCAAAACATGTTTAATTATGAAGTGTGTAGGTGCAACTGTAGCTCTAGTGCCAGAGTTCATTATGCACCAATAAATTAATTATCTATTCCTAAAATGTGCTGGGGAGTAATTTAAATGAGAACTGTGTATATGCAACACAAAAGAGATCTGACCATTAATTTGATAAAATCTCTTTATGATGTAAAATAAAAGTAAAATGCCAAATTCTGCTCTGAATGCTGGTGTAAATCCAGAGTAATTCCATTAAAAGTCAGGGAGTCAAACCACTCTGGGCCAAATCATGTGATTTTACTCCACACTTAGGCAAAACTCCTATTAAAGCAGAATGAGAATTAGGGCAGAATCAGTAGTGTAACTGGGGCCCTGTTACACCCCTGTCCTCTACCCTACAGGAACTGCACAGAGTCCTCCAGGTGTGCTCTCAGTAACATTTTATTTTACAGCCCCTTCACTGATATCACCATAGTCCCCTGTGCTCCCACCTATTTACAGTATTTGCCAGGGTTTAGGCCCACTCAGCAGGACCTGTAGGAAACAGAGGTCCTCCCACTCTAAGCTCTCTGTGTGACTAGTCCCAGCTAGTCCAATTTCTCTCTCTCTTTTCCCCCGCACTTCTTTCCTGTACCTCTGTTTATCAGCCCTGAGCTGATAGGGCCAACTGAATGTTTACCCCACCCAGCCCACTACCCCATTACCACAGTCAGCTTCTCCTGGGGCACTAATTAACCTTCAAATAATCAAAGTGCAGGCTCAACCCCTGCACTCTCTCATAATAGGGAGAGGATATCATTTACAGTTGTTTTCCACACAGTTTACACTCTGTATGCAACAACATCACAGTAACATCACTACTGAATTTGGTCCAGAGATTTCCCACAGGAGTTTCATCTACTGCCATCAGATTTGAATTTGACAGTCTGGTTATATAAAAGTGGCTCTGTGATCTGCCTCTATAATTCTTTTTATGTATACAAAACTAGATCTCATTCTTCACATTTTGTATTTGTACACAGATGGCCTTACACAGTCTCCATCAACTGATTTAAAATCTTCTGTGATTAATGATGCTAAACTCTGGGTTAAATTCTGACTTCATTTACATCACAATGACATCAGTGGAGTTACACAAGTGTAACTGATGGCAGAATTTGGTCCGAACTCTGTCTGTAAGCTTTTCACAGATTCAGTCATTATCTTGTCACTCCCTGCAGTCTCTAAAATGTTAATCAGTCTTTCATTATTAAGAAGCGTTACTATACATGTTAATCCCAGAAGTGACTGAACCATCCTCAGAAAAGCAAACGTGTATATATCAACTTGGATTACAATAGCACTGTGACATATCCAATTATAGGATAGCATTTTGAAACAAAAAACTTAAGTAGTTGCATTTTTTTTAAACAGCACAGAGACTAGAAGAAAGCACTTTCGGAACTTCAGACTCCAGTATCAAGTATTCAAGTAAAATTTTATATTCATTAACATTACTGAATATACTAAATCATTGATGTGGAAAGAATACATAAAGCTTTCATATTTTCTGATACCGTTTCAATTCTTGGCTGGGCAATGAAAACTGAAAAAAGTTGATATAAGAAAACAGTCTTGTTTCAGTGTCTTTGCATTAAAATTCCTCTGTAAGACAAAAGCATACCATTTCATCAAATAAAATAACTATGTAGCCTTCTCCATATGTTCTTTTCTTTTAAGGTTGATGCATTTGAAAAATCTGTATTGCATTAAATAGGAAGTGAATATAAATATGACATATGGAGATCTTCCAGATGATTAAACTGTAAAATATGATTTAGTGCTGAAGAAAATTTCTTTTTCTTTCTCAGCTCATGGCATGCATTTCTACTTAGAGATATTAGAGAATTTTTTCATTTATTTGCTCTGGTAACATTTTACTAGCACTTTTAGCAGAAAAATCCCATGATGTTTCTATAATGCTGTGCCAGGATTTTATTAAATTAAAAGGAAAACTAAAATCCTCAAGAGACTGGGTCTGCTTCTGACCTTATGCAACCAGAGTAAATCAGAAATGACTCAAAGTGAATGGAATTACACTGGTGTAAAAGTAACGAGAAATTAAAATCTGGTCCATTGACTTCAGTGGAATTACTCCTTATTCACACTTGCATGAGATCAGATTTAGACCCATATACAGAGCCTTAAACATTGCAAATAAACTTTTGGGGATACGCTTGGGCTGCAGAGTTTTGATCCATAACAACATTTTCTCAGATGCGAAGGTGTTTGGATCTGGGATTTTGGTTCAGCCCATTACAGAAATAGGGACCAGCTGCAAAGTTCAGGATGTTTGGGTCTAGGCCCTTTTCTAATAAATATATTTTAAAATCAAATGGCTGCAAATCAGCCTCCTTCTCTTAACTGCCAGACCTAACTGCATACCTCTGGATTTTTGCTGCATCAAAAACTAATACTGCAAGCAGAGCATGGAGCTACATTCCTTATACTATGATTAGGTGTTAGGAAAGTTATCTACTGTTGCAGAAGAAACGCAGACGTTTGCTCTGAGCTGTTGGCAGGTAAAAGTCTTTCAATTCATCTTTATAATAAAAAATAATGTTGATATTCGAGATGGGCAAAATGAATTTTGCTATATCAATTGTTTGATTATTTGACGTGAGTGAAGTTCACTCCTTTAAGCTTAAGTGGGACATGGGCCTTGCTGCACAGGGTGAATTTAACCTTTAGTGACTGGCAAACTGTTTTGGAAAAATAAGAATCCTCTACCCTTCTCCCAATCCCCTTTGACTCTTCACCCATTTCTAAAGCCAAACCTAAATTGCAACTTTAAGATTTTGAAATGTTTGACTAAGTCTTTTTCACTTCTGGTTTCTGGCTGCAGCTGGAAGTGCGAATACCACAAGGAGGTCTGTTCTCTCTGCTAGTTTTGGAGACTCAAAGAGTTTTGAAGGGGTTTGGACAAGTTTTCAGTGCTAATGCAAAGTAAACCCAAACGCAAAACCCCTTTGCACTCAGCCTGTCTCGAGAAGTGCAGAGGCCAACACATCTATCTTGAACATGAATCTCATGACATCTTATTGTCAGACTTGCTATATAAAGCCAGTTATATATATATAACCGCGGGTCTTCGCGGCACTTTGGCGGCGGGTCCCGGAGTGGAAGGACCCCCCGCCGCCAAATTGCTGACGACGACCAGAGCGGAAGACGCTCCAGGGGCCCGGGGCCCGCGAGAGTTTTCCGGGGCCCCTGAAGTGAGTGTAGGACCCTGCTCCAGGGCCCCCAAAAACCTCTTGTGGGGGCCTCTGTGGGGCCTGGGGCAAATTGCCCCACGTGCCCCTCCTCTGGGCGACCCTGGGATTCACAAACTAGGGGCTATGCTGTCTATCTGACTTATGGAGCCTCATCCAGCAGGCTTGCTCAAATATCATCTTACAGCAGGTCTACCAGGGTGGGCCACACACAGGACAGCTGAAGCTGCCCTTGTTCCTTAATATAAGAACTCACACAGGATGTGGGAGACCTGGGTTTGAATCTTCTTCTGTCTGATTTAGAGCACAGATTAGAACCTGACTTTCGCACACCCCAGGGGAGTGCCTTGGGCTATACAATCACACTCTCTCTGGCCCAATGAATGTTTCAGCATCTTATACATAGTAGAACAGCTTTAACAAGAGAGAGCAAGAGGAACACACCTCAGAATAGCCATAGCCCAGTGGCTGGGAAATGCATATGGGCGCTGGGATGCTGTGGTTAAAGTCCCTTCTTTGAATCAGGCAGCGAGGGGATGGGAACTCATGTATCCCACATTGTGGGAGCATGCTCTAACCACTAGACTACTGTGGTAGGAGTACCAGTAACACTCCTCCTTTGTGAGAAAGTGCTGAGCTGGCTTAGGCATCAGGGAGACTGTAAATCCTCAGCTGAGGGAGGCACCTAACTCTGGGTTGGAGTTAGGTGCCTAACTTCACCCATGCATTGTATAGGGAACCTGGACACCTAACTCAAGGCTCTGGATTCCATTGGGAAGCAGGGTGCCTAAAGTTAGGCCCCATGTTGCACTGTCTATGTCCCGTTTGTAGATCTAGCCTTAGGTGCCTGTAACAGGGGCACTGACCCTTAAGGCACTCCCTGGTGGTCTGGCGCAACACCACCATTGCATCTCTGCCTCAGTTTCCCCAAGAAAGAGTTTCAATGTGCCTAATGAGGCCTGTATATTGACAGCTCCACTTCAGAGGTCTACATTATTTAGCCCCAGAGGTGGAACATCTCACAAATAGGTCTTCCTCTCAGCATCATTAGCTGCAGGGTGAAAGGGCTGAGTCAACCCTAGTCCATCAACCCCAGTTATGTCCAAGATCCCTTACAAGTGAGGCCTTCATGACCCAGAACCCTTTTCTGGAGTCAGGGCCTCTCATCACTAGCTCATAACTGGGGGAGGGTCTCTCCTCTTGGGTCAAGGTCCCCACAGACACTGAACCACAACAACCCTTCCTCAGGACAGCACATAATTCCTCTTTGTCAATGGCTTATGCTGCTGCCTGGTGAAATCTTTCATAAGAGCCAGGTTTCTCTGAGACTTAGCATTCATAGTCCCTTCCTTTTGGAAACTCACCGCCTTCACCAGCTACCCCTTGAGAAGCCTTTGCTGTAGGAGCTCTTTCTACCTTCTGGGAACTATTCCTCTCCCCAGGAACCTCTGTTCCCCTAACTAGCCCCCCACTTGGAATAGCTTTTTATCATGCCTGGCGGTGCCCTACCTAATGAACTGCCTCCCATTTACTCAGAGAGACAAGGTGGGTGATGTAATGTCTTTACTGGACCAACTCTTGTTGGTGAAAGACAAACTTTCAAGCTCCACAAAGCACTTTTTCCATGGAGCTCAAAAGCTTGTCTCTCACCAAAAGAAGTTGATCCAGCAAAGATGTTATCTCACCCACCTTGTCTTTCTCATATCCTGGGACCAACATGCTACAACAACATTGAAAACAGCAATTCTTGTTACCAAGTGAGTTAATTAGTGCCAGGTGAAACTGACAGGTTTCAGTTGCCTCATTCCCCCTTATGGAGCCTGTCAGAGATAGACTGAGCCCCTGACTCCTTCAGAAGGCCAGCGTCCCTCTGAGAGGAGCAAAGAAGGACAAGATGTGGGACTCTAAGCATCTCCATACTAGTCCATGGAGCTGGTCAGGAATAAAGCACGGACCATGCTGTGCTGTCTCAAAGGGGCAATTAGATTCCGGCATGTAACACGATATGGTTTTTTTAAGTTTGCATAACCTCCAAATTGCAGCACTAGGACAGTCAATTTGAGATATTAAATAAATAAGTGATAAAAGTGTCATGTGAGGTTTACTTATTTTTTTTTAAACTGCCATAAAAAAGATTTATAGATAGAACAAAATGTAAAAGGAAAATATTATTGTAACTGGGCCCTTCAATAAATGTACGGTGTTTGCATTTGCTGCAGTATATGAGATTTTGCAGAAAGGCACAGCATTTAGAACTGTTTGTGCTCAAAGGAGGAAAGACCAGGAGGTAGCAAGTGATCCTAACAAGAATTCCATTAAGTTTTGTCCTTCTGGAAAATAACTCAGAGATCATAACAACTGAATAAAACACCCCAGGGTAGTTATTTCCTGCTGCTAGACAAATGCTGAAGCACATCCGAATCACTATCAAAACTAAATGTTAAGAATACAAAGCCAAAACATTTATTTTCAAAGCTGGAGACATAGCCCCATGAAAGCAATCCATATGAATGACTCTTCCCCCCCGCACAACCAATATGTCAAATGACAGATGAACATGTAGTCATCTCAGCTGATGGGCATGGGTGCGGTAGGGTGACATTTCTCCTTAACAAAATAGGGAGTTCATAAAAGTT
Organism: Gopherus flavomarginatus; assembly: GCF_025201925.1. Taxonomy (NCBI): domain Eukaryota; kingdom Metazoa; phylum Chordata; order Testudines; family Testudinidae; genus Gopherus; species Gopherus flavomarginatus. The sequence goes on along the minus strand of NC_066619.1, from coordinate 24,367,207 downwards.
AAAATTTTAAAAGGTAACTTGCATCTGAGGAGGAGAGCATCAAGATTTTCAGTTGCATGAAAGAAAAAAGTGTTGGTCCCTATTTCTATGTGTACAAGTATAGGGCAATGGCACTGAATATTGGCACTGTTTTACACAGGGTGGTCTACAGAGCTCTTAGACACAAATAGGTTCCAACCAGCCACTCAGTAACCTGTTAGCGGTTGCCAGAATAAAAGCTAAACCCTGACAGAGGACTCCAGTCCTGGACTCTGATTGGCAGAAGGGTGGAGGTGCTGACTGATTCACAGCCTCTATATAAATCCAGCACAGGAAGTTGTTCATGCAGATGGGATCTCCTGGCTTTGGATACCTTCCCCTGCAATACCTGCTCCTTGCTATTGATCTCTTGGTAACTTGACCCTGCCTGACTCCCAGTTTGCCATCTGGGTTGCCTTGGACTCTGACTGCTCTGCTCATAGTTGTGAGTTCCTGCTGCCTGGTATTAGACCTGGCCTGACTCTTGCTTGAACCACTAGGTCAGACCGCCCATGCCCCGGTCGTGATAATAAGGCAACCATCCCTAGAAACCTTCAGGAGAGGATTTCTGGGTCTCTTCCTGAAAATTTCGTTGATCTCTCTTATCAGGATCATCGCTATGTACAAAGACAAATTGCTTCACTTGTCTCTCCCGCAAGTTAATCCTAAAAGGGACTAAAAAGCAGACACCAACTCTACCTTTGTTTGTTGTATCACTACCTCTTCTCAGACAATTAAAACAATGAAGAGTTGATACCTGTATCTTGTTAACTGGGATGGGCCAGGCATCATCTTTACATTGAAACATCATAAGGGGAAATCCATGCATGCACTTACTTGCAATCCTTTCCCCTTCATAGGGCTCATCCATGCTCAGCTGGCAGAACTGGCTAGACTGGCAGAGTATTGAACAGGTCCTGGCTTGCAGTATAGTTGGATCCCACCGCATCTCCCACTCCCTCTTCCTCCTCTCTGTTCTTGGCAGGGGTCTCGGGCTCTTAGAAGTATCCACAGTTGTCTGTGAGGTGCTGGTGGGATCTCCACCAAGCGTCGCATGCAGATCAATGTAAAAGGGGCAGATCTACAGCTTAGCACCGGATCAGATCGACTGCTGGCCTCCCTGGCCCTGTGGAATGCCTGCCACAATTCTTTTGCTTTCACAGGACACTGCTGCTGATCTCTGTCATGCCCCTTCACCTGCATCCCCTGTCAAATCTTTTCATAAATGTCCACATTTCTACAGCTAGTCCATAGATGTGCCTGCATAGCCTTTTCTCCCCACGGGCCCAGGAGAGCCAATTCTTCCTGTCTGCTCCAGGCAGGAGTTACCTAGTGCATGGAGCTGGCATGGTTGTTTGGGCAGTTGCATGCAACAAGGAAGAGCTGCTGGGGTGCTTGCCAAGTTGGGCAATCAGGAGAAGGCATTTCAAAAATATGCGTAGTGTTTTAAGATGGGGGTTGGTTTCCCATTTTTGTGACACCTGGGCAGCGGAGTTCACAACTGTGAGCAGAGCAGTCAATGCTGGGCATTGTAGGACAACTGAAGCAGGACTGTTGGGGTTGACATAGGTCACACAGTATCTACACTCACACTGTGTTGACCTCTATAAGTCGATCATTGCTCAATGCCAATTTGTGAGGTGGTTTTACTGAGTCGCCTTAATGGGGCACTTACATTGGCTGGAGACAAATTTGAGCATAGACATGTACAAATAGATCTATGCAAGGCGACTTGATGTTGACCTAACTTTGTAGATTAGACCAGGCCTCAGTAACTAAATGACATTGGGAGTTTTGGTTGCCCAAGGAATGTAACATTGGACCCTTGATGAATGTTTGTAAGAGGTGCACTGTGGGCTTAAACCTACGCCCACTGAAAACAATGACAAAACTCCTACTGACTTCTATAGTATAGAATCAGTGCTGATAGGTCTAAAAGAACATAATGTCCCCGTATTCCTTACAACTAAATCAATCACACACTAGACTTTAAATATGCAGTAAGTCAATCATAAAAGATGGCTATAATTCCTATAGGCGGTCCATCCGTATCAGAGTAGTAGCCCTCACATCTCAAAATATGAAAAGTTGTACTAGTGCCTGCTGTTTGTTAAAACCAGGAATATTCAAATAGTAATATTGCAGTGTCTGAAATGTCACTGTTTATTAAAACAAGATCTGAGAGAACTATTTGTAATGAACAATTTATTAGCTGAGTTTAGCTTTTCCCTCAAAATTGTCTGTGTACATTCAGAATAATTTAACAAATGTTTTACACAAATATATTTCAGCCTGTGGAATTCTGAGTGTATTCACAGGGACTAGTACTTCAGCTATCTGATGTTCAAACATGCTGTGATCAGATATTTATATATAGGTCACATGGTATGTGCTTGTTCCCTGACAGAATGAGCTTGACTCAGAGTAAAATGTCTGCTCCAGCTTATGCTTATTATGAATTCAATTGGTTTTCTATAAATATTCTGTAAAATTTGTTTAAAATATGCAGTTTTGCTGAATATTCCTGCCAGCATGCTTGCTTGAAAGATTATTTGCAGAAATTGAACACAAAAAGGTATAAATGAAGTGCAACTCAATTCAGTTCCAAATTTGGAACAAATGTTCAAGAACATTTTTTTAGTTATTCACTCACCTCTAATTAAAATGCTCACATGTATCTCTGGCTGATGAGATGAAATATGAGAAAGGTACATTATAAACTTTCTAGCTCTATGGCAATTCAAGTTTTTGCCAAGTTTTTCTTGGCTAACCCTATGGATAATTGTTTTTCTATTATGTACATTTTATTCCTTAAACCACATTATCTACCTATTTAAGGGATACAGCAACAGTGCAAGTTTCCCCATATCAATGTTCCTTGGATTCTACTGTGATTAGTGGTACAGTGATAAGTGACCTAGAAGCATAGTAGATATATTAACAAACAAGGATACTTCAGATTCTGCTTTTACCATAAATGTGGAGAAATTCATTAACATAACTAGATTTACACTGGTGTAACTGCAATCAAAATCTGGCCCAATATGCTCCTTAATCATTGATCTCTTGGCTGAGATTACCAAGAGGGGCGGCACTTAATGCCATTTGGAATGGTCTTTTTTGGTGAAGTAGATACCTGTCCTCTTGGAATTGCAGAGAGACTAGCATATTCATTTCACTCAGGCCACTGAACAGCCATCACATGGTAACCTTCTTTCCATACAAATCTGGACTAGCAATCTAGAGTTGAACATATCGTCCGTTGACTAACCTATCCAATCATGTAACTCTAAGGACAGTTTGGATTTCTAGCCATCAGAAATGTCCATGTCCACGAGTGCCTGATTTGGAGGCTCCCAAGAGATTCAGTGTGCAGACACTCTGTATGACACATATACCTGCTGGACCTTGCTAGAATGTGAACATTCCATCCTCATGGTATCTAGGCACACAGTATGCAGAGCTTATCCATCTATCCAGGTGAAAGAACTTGCTCATTGGGTAAAAAAAAAAAAAGCTATTCTTTTAGATTGGATAAGAGCAACTCTCAGTTAAACCAAGTAGTTCAATTTCCCCTCAGACAAATCTGTCACCCCCAGAACTGTTTTGATGTTGCTCAAGACTCTCATTTAAATGTTGCATTGGTGGTTTATTTGAAAACCACTGATGCACCTTTGCATAGCGCAGATGTCCCAACAAAAATCATAGAATCGTAGAAATGTAGGGCTTGAAGGAGCTTGAGAGGTCTTCTAGTCCAGCCCCCTGCTCTGAGGCACGACCATGTATATCTAAATCATCCCTAACCATATTCAGGCATGAGATACGGCTGAGAGATTTATCTCATCTGCTTTCTTCTGTTATTAGCCATTATAACTCTAAATTGTGTAGTTAAAAAAAAATCTATGCTTGGAATCAATTTCTGCTTTTCTGGCTGCCACTTCATCTTGCCTTATGGGTAAGAACTGAAGTGTCCTGGAGCTCAATAGCTACATCTGGGATAAGGGTGGAACTTGGTGCTTTAGGAATAATTAAATTCTCTTTGCTTTTATTGTGGAGTCAAACATTCACACCCACATCAAAAGATTAATTAAGTTGGAAATGTTGATAGGAATGGGTGTTCCAGCTTCCACAGGAGGTAGAAAGGGAGGGGTGAAGGCAGCTGGAAGGATTCCATTCCGTGCTGGAGTTACTTGCTGCAGGATGGAATGCTTGTTGATGTGTATGACTCTTTTCACTCTTAAAGAGATGCTGGCCTTGATTGTGCAGGACAGGAGATTCGGTGGGGAGGGAAGCAGTAATCGGTGGATATAATTTTGATTTATATTGTGTAGAGCTGGGCTCACTGTTTATTATGAATATTCATTATAAATTTGCCTCTTTTTAATGCATCATCAGGAGAGTCCTAGTTTCCTTTGAAAGTATCCATTATTTGTAAGTGATGCCAAATGGTGTTGTGAAAAATCTTAAGAGCATGGGCTGTTCATCAGCTGTTCACTTCAGCTATTTCTAATGGGTTGTGTGCTTGGTCACCTGAATCCAATCAGGCTGGATGGCAAGTACCTCTAGCCCACGGTCAGGGGAAGTGCATAGCTGCACCATCTTAGACAAAGCCCAGGGAAGGAATTGTGATCCTTGTTCCCTCTTTGCTTTGGGCAGAAAGTAATCTGTTATTTGCCTACTTACCCTCCTGCACTGGATCAACTCCAATAGTCAGCAGGTTGCAGTGGGAAGCAAAGTCCAGTCCCTGCCCACTCCCTGTCCTCCTGGGCAATGGATGGAATATTGGTCCCATGGAGCCTCTCTACCCCCTGCACATGTCCCTGTGTGACTGGTTCCCCGTAGGGTGCCACCTGGAACTGGGGTACCACTGAGCCCCCCAACACTCCATTCTGTGCTCCCTTTACACTGTACTTCTATAACAAGCTGCCCAGCCCACATACAGGTAGGGACATTCTCAGCTGCAGTTATATGCAGACACTGTGACCCGCCCTGCATGGAAAGGCTCCAGCTAGGGAACTTCCCCGCTACTCCAGCATACATCCCCTCTGGAGTGTAAACCCAAAATTATACCACCTTGTGCTGCACAGAGAACTGCACAGCATAAGCTCATGAAATTCACCCCCTCCCTCAATGTGGAGAAGAATACACAACAGCTTTATGACTCCCACAAACTGGTTTTAGACAAAGCAAAACTACAAAAGAGAGATTATAAGTGATTATAGCAAACAGATCAAAACAGATTACCTAGCAAATATATAAAAATGGAATCTAAGCTTTATATACTAAAGAAATAGGGTGAGGATCTGCTATTCACATCCAAAGAGATGCTACAAGCAGGCTGCAGATTCTTAAGGGGCAAGGTGCACTTGCTTACATCTTAGAATCCCCAGGTATTCCATTCACAGGTTAAAAATCCCTTTAGCCTAGGTTCAGCACTTCTCCCATTTCAGTCTTTGTTCCTCCAGCCTTTTCAGGAGTGTCCTTTGGTGGAGAGTCAGTGAAGAATCATGATGATGTCACTCCCTTGCCTTATATAGCTGATCTGAGTTCTAATCACTAGGCTGCTACATTGTCATTTTGATGCTCTTCCCTTTCCTTCCCCCCTCCCACTGCTGAAGCTGTTCCACTGTTGATAAATAATAAAAGAATCATTAGGCCAGCATTTCTTTGTGAGTCTAACCTTAGGTATCACTATGAATGGAGGTAGTAATTCCTGTTTCTGCTGCCATTGAAAAACAGCTGGGACGGATAAAAACACTGGAGAGCAATAGCAACCCCTGTACCTGTTAGCTCTTGCTTTTTGTTTCTCTTTTGGGCTGCAATGCCTACTAGTGATACCAGAGAATTTTCTCAAACTCCATTTTGTGTCCCCAGCTTCCATGTTGAATAAGCAAAAGTCACTCCACCACTGGATGCTGCAGGTCACACATGACTGGAAGCTGCAGATCACATGATTGGTCAGCAGATCATAACTCTGAGGTAAAAGCATGAATGAATGTGTAGTAAAAGCATGAACGGGATGTGTAGTAGTAAAAAAAAAAAAGCATCTAGAAAGTTCTGACAGGACAATGTAAAAGGCAGATGGTTAGGACAGTTGAGTGAGGAGCAGAGAAAGGACGAGCAAGTGAGAGGGTGGGAACCAGAGTCTCAACCTGCATTCCTGCTGTAGTCCACAAGTTACTCAGGGAACTTAGGACTCAGGTAGTATTACCTGGCCAAGTATGTAATAACCTCAAAATGATAGCAAAAAAATTAGAGTTAAGCAATAGTGGGGAAATGTTAGGAAAAGGACTAGAGGATTTTGTTTTAAAATATGGGAATGCTCCTTGGAAACCTGGTGCATTTTTCAGACCTGATGCACATCATCGGCTATGTAAGCAGTGGAATCAGTGGATTAAGCCCAAGCAAAGGAGAATCTTTTCATCAGCTCTGGCTTAAAAAGGCTAAAAAGAGAGCTGCTCTACATGGTTTGCAAATGGTAGCTGTGGTTTGAGAGAAAGAAATAGTGAAGGAAAAGGAATCAGTAGAAAATCTAAGAGCAAAGATACAAAAGTTAGAAGAAAAGTTAGTAAGGAAAAAGGAATTAGCGGCTGCTTCCTTTGAATCCACTAACTTAAAAACAGAAGCTGACATTCTGAGAACAGAGATGACACTCTAACAGCAACTACCTTAACGCAGGCAGCTCAAATTGTAATTATGCACAAAGAAGCAAGTGTTCTGAAAAGTGGATTGCAAGCGAGAAAAGGAGTAATAGTGGCAGTAGAGGGGCCTGAAGGGAGAAATTGGGATGGTGATTTCTTGAATTGTATAGTAAAAGGAGACTGACCCTCAGAGTTAGAATTATTCCAATCTGTACTATGAGAAGGACAACCCCAAGCAGAACTGTCCCATCATAGAGTCAATAATCATAGAATATCAGGGTTGGAAGGGACCTCAGGAGGTCATCTAGTCCAATCCCCTGCTCAAAGAAGAACCAATCCCCAGACAGATTTTTGCCCCAGATCCCTAAATGGCCCCCTCAAGGATTGAGCTCACAACTGTGGGTTTAGCAAGCTAATGCTCAAACCACTGAGCTATCCCTCCCAGACCCCACACTTTGGAGGGCATCATGCTTCAGGGAGGTGCGGGAGAGGGGGGCAGAGCATCTTGGAAAGCTAGCAGGGGGCCTGGCGCCGGCAGCAGCTATCAGGCCTGTGCCCCACACTCACTAGCCTAGGTGTTTATTTCTTTTTCTTGCATGCAGTCCCCTGGGCTTGGGTTCAGTCTTTGCAGCAGCAGCAGTGAGCAACCTGGCCCCAGCCCGCTCCTCTCTGCCAGCTTCCGGCATCACCTGCCACCGCAGAGTCCTAGCGCCCCGCCAACCACTAGTGCCAGGGCAGGCTAACCCAGACTGACCCTGACCCTGCCCTTCCGCCTCGGACGGACCCTTCCCTTTTCCGGTGGGACTTTCCACCAGCACAGAGGGCCCTCTAGCACAGGTGAGTGGCAGCCAATAGTCTCCATCATCCCTCACCCATCACCCAGCATTGGTGTCCCCCTAGTGCCCTACACTTCCCCCTTCCACTGACCTTTCTCCCCTCTCCCAGCACTGAGTGAGGTCCTCCAATGCCACCTCCAGGCCAGGGCCACCCCTTATCAACCTCCTGCTTTAGGGTCCTCCTTGCCTTTCAGCTCTCCAGCCTTGGGTTCCCCCTCCCTGCAGTACCAGGACCTGGAGTTCCACAACTCTGCTCTCTCCATCACCCAGGACTGAGGTCCTCCATCCATCTGCTTTTCTACCTCTCCTCCTCCTCCCAGAGAAAACAGATCTTAGAGCCCCTCCTTCATTCTGAAGGGTCCTGAGGTCCCCCAGCACCAGGGAACATATAGGCCTTCCAAGAGCCACCTAGTTCCAGAGACATGGGCTCTCAGTGTTGTGAATGTGTAATTACATTTTTAAAAAAATCCACTGAGGGTAGCGAGACCTTATGCACCTGGGAAGTTAGTTTGCTGCAAGGAAGTTCAGGAAGGTGGATTTCAGAATGTAAGCGGCACGACACTGATCGTGATCAGTGAGGTCTTTTTTTATTATATGAACTTAACTATAATTATAAAAAAGAACTATAATATAATATAACATTATAATTATACAGCTGGGCACTATCAATATTTAACCTGCAGCCAGCAGCTGCCCTTGAAGTTCACTGTAACCAGATTTCACCTGTATACAAATTTTAAGGGGGACCCCATACAGGCTGATTTGCCCCAGGCCCCGCACCCCTCTAAGGATGGCACTGACTCCAAGGAGTTCTCTCAGAGACCTTACACCCCAGAACAAATTGGGTAATTAGGCAAAACCACAGGTCCCCTGAATGAGGTTATAGTAACCAGCTGGTTGGCTAAGAGGTCTGATATGCCTGAGATAGCAGGAACAGATATCTCATCTATAGTTAACAATTTAAGAATACAAAAATTAGAGGAACCAGAAAGGTTGGGAGATTCCCTAGATCAGATCCAGCAGCACCTGACATTTTATCATAGGGAAAAGGCTCAGTTTAATGCGGAGACCTCCACAAGGAAAAGTTATAGAGGATGCACTGCAGATTGAAAAGCTGCAGCACACTTGTAATAAGCAGCAGCAGAAAACTAAGTCAACAAGAGTGCTGTTTAAGAGAAAAGTAGACTGCCACACAGGCAGCAGTAGCTTTGGTTCTGGATTCGCAAGGCCAGCAGATTGTGACTGACCAGGCACATTGCTGGCAGAAACAACTTGCTTGGAAAAGGAGCCACAGACTGTGCAGGTAATTAACAAGTATCAGAGGGGTAGCCGTGTTAGTCTGGATCTGTAAAAGCAGCAAAGAATCCTGTGGCACCTTATAGACTAACAGACATTTTGGAGCATGAGCTTTCGTGGCTGAATACCCACTTCGTCAGGTGCATGCACCTGATGAAGTGGGTATTCAGCCATGAAAGCTCATGCTCCAAAACGTCTGTTATTCTATAAGATGTCACAGGATTCTTTGCTGCTTTTAGGTAATTAACAGTGCAGCTCCTGCTCAGTGAAGCAGTGAGCATTGAGAAGCTATGCTCAGAATCTTGGAAAAAAGGAACAGGTTAGCCGTAGTAGGAGTTCGGAGAACTTTTCTAAATTCCCCTACACTGCTGATCTTCCTGCCTACACCTCTGATCTTCCAGCTGCCACCTCTCAAGCGTCCCTCCTGTCCTCATGTTCACTGGCATCTTTCCTGTAATTTGATACCACGTCCTTCCACTCATTCAGATGAGCTCTTTCATTGCGGGTTACTTCCATGATTTCCAAGAACATTTCGTCTCGCGTCCTCTTCTTCCTCCGCCTTATCTGAGCTAGCCTTATGGATGGAGTAGGGAGGCTTGAAAAATTTGCAGCTGCATGGGAGGGGAAAAAAGAGAGAGAAGTATTTAAAAAGATACATTTTACAGAACAATGCTTATACTCTTTGATGGTGAACACTATTCACCTTACATAGCATGTGATTTCACTACAAGGTCACATTTTGCATCTTAATATTGAGTGCCTGCAGCTCTGGTGTTAGAGATCTCACAGACGCAGGTCCAGGCAGCAGAATTCAGCTTGCATGCGGCCATGGTAAGCCATTGTCTTTCGGCTTCTGCAGCCTTCATATACACAGTGCCCTCCTTTCCCAAATACTAAGCAAATCCCGTTCAGTGCTGCTTCTTTCCTGTTAACATGCAGCAGCAGAAACCACGCCCCCCATCCAATTCTCTGGGATGATCGCTTTACCCCTCCCCCCACCACGTGGCAAGTATCATGGAAGATCACTGCTAAACACCCCCCTTCCCCCCCACCGCGTGGCTGGTAGCAGGGAAGATCCCTGCTAGCCAAATGCGAAAAAGCTCAGCACCATTCCTCCTCATTCTCCTCCCCCTGCTTGGCTACCTGCAAGGAAGGATTTCTTTTAAGCAACAGGCAAACAGGCCAGTAGGAATGGCCGTCTCTATCCCCTTAATTAAATTCCTGAATTTCAACCAGGTTACCATGAACGATATCACTCTCCTGAGGATAACACAGCGAGATAAAGAACGGATGTTGCTTGAATGCCAGCAATCACCGGGACCATACACAGCTAGGCTTTGTCATGCAATGATACCAGATTATTTGCTACATGCATGGCGTGGACAAGTGTCCTGCCATGGAGGACGGAATAAAGGTGCCCTGCCCAGAAACATTCTGCAAAGGCCTTTTGGAATACCTCCAGGAGAGCTTCATGGAGATGTCCCTGGAGATTTCCGCTCCATCCCCAGACATGTTAACAGACTTTTCTAATAACTGTACTGGCCGCGAATGCATCCCAAGTCCTCAGGGCAAATTAATCATTAAAAAAACACTTGCTTTTGAACCATGTTTTATATTTACAAAGGTACACTCACCAGAGGTCGCTTCCATGGCTTCATTGTCTGGGCTAGTGGCTTGGGAGGGCTGGGAGGGTAATTCCGTTTGGGTGAGAAAAAGCTCCTGGCTGTTGGGGAGAACGGAGTGCTGTGTGCTCTCTGCAAGCTCATCCTCCTCTTCCTCCTCCTCATCTTCCCCGTCCACAGAATCCTCAGGCATGGCTGAGATTACCACCCCCACCTCGGAATCCACGGACAGGGGTGGTGGCAGACCCCCCTACAATTGCGTGCAGCTCAGCGTAGAAGCGGCATGTTTTCGGCCCTGCCCCGGACCTTCCATTTGCTTCTTTGATTTTCTGGTACGCTTGTCTGAGCTCCTTAACTTTCACACAGCACTGCACTGAGTCTCTGGTGTAGCCTCTCTCCATCATGGCCTTGGAAATTTTTTCAAATGTTTTTGCATTTTGTCTTTTGGAACAGAGTTCTGTTAGCATGGAATCATCTCCCCATATAGCAATCAGATCTAGTAACTCCCATGCGGTCCATGCTGGAGCTCTTTTTCGATTCTCAGGAGACTGCATTGTTACCTGTGCTGATGAGCTCTGCGTGGTCACCTGTGCTGGTAAGCTGTCCACGCTGACCAAACAGGAAATGAAATTCAAAAGTTTGTGGGCTTTTCCTGTCTACCAGGCCAGTGCATCCAAGTTCAGAGTGCTTTCCAGAGCGGTCACAGTGGTGCACCGTGGGATACCGCCCAGGGGCCAATACTGTCGATTTGCGGCCACACTAACCCTAATCCGACATGGCAATACTGATTTCAGCGCTACTCCTCTTGTCGGGGAGGAGTACAGAAACCGGTTTTAAGAGCCCTTTACATTGATATAAAGGGCCTCATTGTGTGGACGGGTGCAGGGTTAAATCGGTTTAACGCTACTAAAATTGGTTTAAACGCGTAGTGTAGACCAGGCCTCAGACATGGCCATCCTTTTTTTTTGTATTTTAAATACAGCTTTCCCTGCTTTATTCATAACAGCACCTGAATTATTACAAACCACTGCGGTTTCCATTACCAAATCTAATTCCAAATTTTGAATTAACTCTGAATTTCCATACACTAATTCACGAATTATACATGGCTCTGTTTTTTCTTCTAACCACTGTTTCTTTTCAGGAAAGTGTCCCCTCCTGGGAAAAAAACACTTCACCGCTTCCTTTTCTAGGCAATTAGCTGCTTTCACGGAGGGAGGGGTGAGGCTGTACCCAGAACCACCTGCGACAATGTTTTTTGCCCTATCAGGCACTGGGATCTCAACCCAGAATTCCAAGGGGCAGGGGAGACTGTGGGAACTATGAGATAGCTACGAGATAGCTACGCACAGTGCAACGCTCCAGAAATCGATGCTAGCCTCGGTACATGGATGCACACTGCCGAATTAATGTGCTTAGTGTGGCCGCGTGCACTCGACTTTACACAATCTGTTTTACAAAACCGGTTTATGTAAAATCGGAATAATCCCGTAGTGTAGACGTACCATGAGAAAGAAGCCTGAAAGTGACCTTGCCTTCCAAGAAGATAGCATAGGAAGGTCAGGCAATTTCCCCTAGGATTGGCACCAAGCTGGCTTGGTGACGCATTTAGATCAAGATACCTAGGGAAGACCCACAGTGCATATGCTGTTTAAGGAAGCAATCAGTTAAAATACATTGGTAAACATAGGTGTCACCTATTTCTTAAATGGTCCAATAAATAAGTCAGTATTCTGAATACAGGAAGATTAAAAATAATGCAGGTATTAATACATTTTGCTTTTACTTTATTATGCATATGTTATAGTTGTTTAAATAGCTGTTAACCACATTAAGCAAAGATTACATATAGTAGGACACCCCCAAAGTTTGGCACAGATGGAAAGAATGAATAGAACCACGTGAAAAAAAAAAACCCTAAGAAAGGTAGTAAATAAAAAAAAACTTCAGAATGATTCCATTCTTCCCACCTAAAGCGATGGAAGGAGAATCCTGAGAAAAAGTTGTAAAATAGTTAAGTGAATAGTTGTTTAGAAACAAGATCATAATTAATAATAGTCTTAAGGTTAGTATAATTTAAAGTGATTAAACTTACCCTAATTATATTTCTTCAAAGAAAGAGAGAGAAAGCGCACAAGAACAAAACGCAGTTGTAGAGGACCCATGAAGAGAAATGTCAAGGAGAAAATATATTGAAGAAAGGAACCAGGAGTTCACATACACACATCCTTCAGAACTTTTTGATTTAGAAACTCATTCCACCCCCTTTTATTTATGTATTTATTTAGAGAGCTCCCTTCTTTTGAACCCTTCCGACAACCTGCATATTTCGATCAACTCCCTCTCCTGGAATTTCTTTATGTTGAATAACCCCTTCTGTTAGGGGTACATCAAGACACTATTTCACAGTTATTTGACAATTGGGGGAGGCCTATGGTACAAGTAAGGGTAAGAGGAAAGTGTATGTAACCAAATCATGTATGTGGGTATGGGAGCCACTTGCTCTATTTAAGCACTAATGGAAATTGAAGTATATTATTGCTTTATTTTACATCAAGTAAAAGAAATATGGGGAATTAATATCATGAGTATAATCCCCTTTAATTTACATATAAAGGTACAAATAGGAAAAAAGAAAATTAAAGACCAGTCAGACTAATGGATATGGGGACCCACAAGGTGGTTCTAAATTGATTTAATTTCTCAGCTTTGTTATTCAATTGATTTAGTTAATGGGGTATTAAGGTGAACAAATGCCTGTTCATTTCAAAGTATGAATATAGTTGTATTTTAATGTTTTGTTTTAAATAAAAGTTTGGTGTTAATATATTTTAAAAGGGAAAAATAAAAATAACAAAGTGTCATTAAAGGTAACTTGAAGAAAGTAGACTTTTTGTATTTTTTAAAATTCTACATAAAAGTTGTTTGTAAAATAATACTCCTGCCAAAAGGGAGGAAAGAGTTTGCCATTTTTTAATATCGATAAGAAAAACAACCAAAAAGATAGAAGATGAAGTCTTATTCATCCTGTATCTTCTTGGCATTGGAGTTTTTGGACTTTGGTATGCTGGTGTGTGTTCAGAGAATATACCAGCAATGAAAAGGATCCAAATGACATATGTCATTGGGATGGATCTGTCAAAATGGGGAATGGCATATAAAAAAATCCACAGTGTAATAATGTATTGGGGAAATGTGATTTATTTTTTACAGCAGGAGGGGATGAGAACTTTTTTATTATTTGGGAGAAGGAAAAGTACGTTTCCATATTAGGAAATCTAGTGACATAAGAATTAAGATAGAGAATGTTACGCTTAGAGATACTGTACTAGCAGGTACCTAGTGCACCAACCAAAGTATTCAGAAATAGATGGAACAATGAAAATATACTATGCCCACAATTGATTTATATAGTAAATAAATTACATTCCAGTTCCAGGAACGCCTTGAAGTAAATCAGGGACTGTCAGAGAATATATTAACTCAGTTAAAAAATGACCCCAGTTATACAGATTAACAATCAATTGAAAAAACAAGTAGGAGATATTAAATTAAAAATGAAAATTGTTAATAAAAAAATGATAGAAAAAGCTGAAGTAATCCAAAAGTCAGGATGCCACAGTTGGTGGGAACCACTGTTGGGATGGTCTCCTACTGCTCCTAGAATCTTAAATAAAATGTTGCATCCCATTGTATTGTTAATTATAATACAAATTATTTGTATATTGTCTGTAATATTAATATGTTTTTGGACTAAAAATGTATATTAAGTTACAAACAGTCCAGGAAAAGTTGGAAATTGAGTGGAAATTGGTTTATTAAGAAATAACAAGATTGTAAACAAATTTGTGCAACAGTTTCTGTACATGTATTAAGGTTTAATGTGAACAATTAAAAGTTACCCATTTATTTATTTGAAATGCATGTTAAAAATGTATTTATAACAGCTTTACCCTAGTTTTGGCCAAAGCCAATACACAAAGTTGTGATCACACTCTGCCATCTTACTAATGAAATTAAATGATTTTTAAGGTAAAATACAAGCAACTATTATAAATAATTCTAGTGCTTCAGATATTGGTGGTAGTTGAGATGCTTATATCAAAAGAGGCTAGTGAAGCAGAATCAGGGGTAATAAAGTATTGTGCCAACAAGAAGAAAGCACGATCTGTCTCAAAAGGAGAACCTTGAGCCAATGTTGGACAATGCCAGACACCCACTGAACTCACTAGTGAGTGACAGTTAGATATAAATATCAAACCATCAAGGAGGAGACTGATACCAGAGAAATTCCTCAGACTCAATTTTGTGTCCCTAGCTTCCATTTTGAATATGCAAAAGTCACTACACCATTGGAAGCTGCAGGTCATATGATAAGGTCCGCAGATAATAACTCTGAGGTAAAAGCATGAATGTATTGTAAAAAAATTAACAAATGGGAGGTGTAGTAGCTAAAAAAGCATCTGGAAAATTGACAAGACAGTATAAAAAATAGATGGTTAGGACGGTTGAGTGTGAAGCAGAGAGAGGACAAGAGTGGATGAGTTTGCCGGTAGCTGCTGAGAAACCGGAGAGGAGGAGCAGAACTGATCAAGAAAGGAAGACAGCTGAGCAAAAGAAACAGCAACAGCAGCAAAAGAAGCAACAGAAAGAATTTCTCTAGCATAGAAGCAGGGTAGGGCAGATTTATGCAACCCCTGCTATAGGAATATGCAGGGACAGATTGATGTTAGAAGGGCAAACAGCTGGAGTGCTCCATGCTATTTATTCTAGGCTGTGGAGCAGCCCAATGTAAAACTATGCCAGCCTCAAAAGCAGCCCAGTGTCCCTGATGTACAAGGTTGTCTTAAAGGCACCTTTGTCCTCCTGCTATCTGGTCTGCACTTTCTGTATAGGTTCAGGCCTATTGCCTTCAGTAGGGCTACCCATGTGTAAAATAAACTATACTTAAATCTTTTTCAGGATTGGGTCCTCTGGCTTCAGAATTTTTATCACAAGCCCCTATTCCCAGGGAGCAGATTTGCACGTGGGGGTGTTGTGCATAACCATCATCCAGATGCATATGGGACAGCTATTCCTTTCAATGGTAAAGCCTGATGCTGCTCCCTCTCCACCCAGGCCAAACAAAACAAAACACAAACACAGAGCCTGCCCCAAAACCTGGCAATCCCCAGAGATTTGTGTTTCCCATATGGGTCTCCTTTCTATACCTCTGCTTTCTGTAAACCCCAAAGTTTCATGTTCAGCAATGGGTCCCCATGACTACCACTGAAACACACCCCACTATGTTACCCGGGGTTCTTTCAACCCAAAGCTCTTGGAAACTTTTTCTCTGTGGGAGGAGGTGTCAGGAAATAAATCAGGGGAGACACGGCAGTCCGACTGATAGATGCTGGCACAAACAGGACAACACGAGAGTGCTTTCACTTAAAGCTAAACTTTACTTAGTCTCAATCACTTACATCCGCAACAAGTTAGTAAAACACCCACAACCCTTGATAATTACCCAAGCTGAGTGTGACTCTTGAGTGGCACAGCGACAGCCCATGTGCTGGTGGGGAACACAAGATGCATCCAGATGGAGAGTCCAGTCCTGAAGAATCCCACTACTTCAAACTTTCCCCCCTTATTTATACATTAGTAATAGAATACCATGTCCTTTAAAGAAAACTTGTTAAGCAAGTAGTTTCAATGGTCGTGCAAGAGGCTTCCTTCTGTGGGGTTTCATTGGAGTTTGCAGCCCCAATAGACATTCCTGCTCTTCTAAAATGCATATATCAGCAACTTCAACACAATTCTTATCAGGAAGGACACGGGATCAAGCTGCCCTTTCTGTGGCACCCAAAACTCCCTCCCCTCCTGCCTTGGTCAAGCTGAGTTTGCTACATGGACACTTTGTGGCTTGCTGACTTGGCTGCTTTTAGCAATAAGCCATAGTGGTTTCAGGCATTTTACTGGTTTGCCAAAATCTCCCCCTACAACTAAGGCTTGCTTCTTGCTCCCTTTCCATATGCAGGCTCTTCTGCTTTCTAAATAGCTCCAACCTTGAACCTTGATTGCTTTCTCTCCATAAAGGCAGCTAGTTCCTACCTGCTTATCCGAGTGCAGTTCTAGAAGAAGCTATAGGGCAGAGTCAGCCTTAGCTAAGAGGCAGCTGATAGATTCTAGGAGAAGGGGCAGTGTATAGACAGGAAAAGTGCTGCTGTGCTTCAAGAACAGCAGCCTTCTGCTACCAACAGTTCTGAGACATTGGCAGGGACAGAAGAAAAACTGTCCTCACCAAAGCAAGACTCTTGACAGGTATGGAACTGCAAAGAGAGCTGTAGAAATCTTTTGTTTCAAATTGTTTATTCCAAAAGACCACTAGCTGAGAGGGGATTCTCCCTATATCAAACATGACATGAACGACAAATGTACAGGCTTATTTATGTTTTAGTGGAACTGATGATATATCTTTACTATTTAAAATACATGCTTGTGCTTTAACAAAAAAGAATCACTAGGATTTGGTAACCATCTGGAAAAGTGTGGTCAAGTTGAAATTTTTCAGGTTCATTCACACCTGCAAATTAATTTTGTTTGCCATTTTATGATCATGAGTTATGAAGTGTTCATGCAACGCGTTAATGATAAAAGCAATCCAAGAGATGGGCTATTATGCCAGGCTCTGATCACTATACATATATTATGTTTTGTCAACACAAAACATACCATTTGTGATGTTTCCAAATGCAGCAACACCCAATGCCATGTGTCAAAACTGGGATTAGTTCAGACAGGTAAACCTCTTATTATTTGACATTTACCAGCTTAATTTCTAAGCAAATGGACATATTGTTCCACTGTGCCAGTGAAGGATTATTGGGAAGAAGTACTGACAGATACAGTCATTTTATAAGCATGTAGACATGTTCAAAAAACCACAGGAGCATATTGCTATGCTTATATTAAGGAAACTGCCCTGAACTGTTGCGTAATTGCAGTTTCTTATTTATTAGTTGATGTTTATAAGCATTCCTATGGCTCACAAAGCATTCAGGAATTAAATGTCATAACATGCCTGCAAGGGAGGGAAGTATGATCATTCTCATTTTACAGATGGGGAAAATGGAGGCATACAGTGGTAATAGAAGAGGGCCCTGAAAAGCTCTCCCTCACTTTACATTGGAGATGTAGCATGGGCTTTGTTCAGTCTCTGCAGTTGCAAAGGGCACTGCCAGCTCTGAGGGGAATAGAAAGACATATTTCCCTCCTTATTGAGAGCATCTACACCAACCCTACAGGTATGTATACTTTGCAAAAAACAAAAAAACATTGTGTGTTCTTAGGGATTAGCTAACCTGTATTAGCTAACAGGTTAAAATAGCACTGAAGAAACTTCAACTCAGCTTTTAATTCAGGTTAGCAGCTTGAGTTCCCCAGGCTGCCGTATAGGCTTGAGCTTAAGTTGCTAACCCAATTTTAAAACCAAGTAGTTATGTCTTCACTGCTGTTTTAACCTAAGTTAGCTAATTCAAGCTAGCTAACCTGAATTAAGAATGTATCTGTTTTTGCAGTATAGACATAGCCTGAGAGGCAGAAACATCTCCTTGCTTCTCCCCGCTTATAGTCGTGGCAACTTCTCTCCTGCATTGTTCTGCCAGAGCAAAAGAGAAGAGGAAGACAATCTTATTGGAATGTAGCACTTTACACCTATGTGGTATATGATAATTACTGCATTCGACCAGGATTAGTAGCACAATGGAACCCAAATATACTTCATCAAGGGCCAAGTCCTGAGGCCCTTAGACCTGGTCTACACCTGAAACTTAGGTGACAAATTTACACCCCTGAGAGGTGTAGTTAAGCCAACCTAAACCTTAGAATAGATATGGCTAGGTCAACTTAACTACCACCTCACAAGGAGGTGGATTAACTGCAGCAATGGAAAAACCTCGTCCACTGCTGTAGCAAATATCTCTAGTGTGGCACTACAGCAGCACATCTGCAGTGCCACATCTGTACCTGTCGTGTAGACACAGTCATTTTTTTCTCAGTCCTGACTCAGACAGGCCATCCCTTAAAGTTAAGGGATGTCTTGCCTGAATGAAAACTGCACACACTACAGCTTATGTTGGTATAAATTATGTTGCTCAGGGGAGGGAATAAGCCACCCACTGAGCAACATAAGTTACACCGACTTAAGTGCTGATGTGGACAGTACTATGTTGGTGGGAGCAGCTCTGCCAATGCTCGCCGGGGCTGGAGTATTTAAGCTGATAGGAGAGCTTTCTCCTGTTGGCTGAGAGCATCTCCACTAGCAGCACTGCTGCTGCGCAGCTGGAAGTTGTGTAGTGCAGCCATAGCCTGAGTGAAAAGTGAGTCAGGGTTTCAAGATCTAACCTGCTAAGAGAAGTGCAAATGCACTTAAGTAATTTGGACTATCAATCAATTTCATTAGTTCATGGAGTTTAAGGTCAGAAGGGACCATTATGGTCATCTAGTCTGATCTCCTGCACAACATTGCCACTTTAAAACGTAGCTATAAGCATTTTTCCTACCACATTCCCGATAAATGGGTTTTACTGTATTTCATTGTTCTTTTCTCTATAAAGAAGAATATACATGTGAACATAATAGTTTCTATTCTGCCTTAGATTGTCTTAAAATAGGTATGATTTTTTAAAAAACTGCCAGGGACTATTTTCAAGCAAGTACATTCAGACATCAATAATCTATGCAGTACAATACAAACTGTATTTTTATAGTATAGTACTGCTCATACACATATACGGTAACAGCTGTTAGATGATTATATGGTCCAGAAGATTTAGTAAAGGGGGCATGGACTCTCCTACCTCTAGCTGAAATTTCTACAAAAGTTCATTGGAATTTTTAACAAACTTGTTTTTAACTGGGTTTGAGTTCCTTTTGTATTCATTTTCTACAAATATTCTCCGTGTTGCCAGTTCTCACAAATTTTAATGCAAACACCACAATTTTGTCTCCTGCTATAAGTAGTTTTGTGATGATGTGAACAGTTGCAGCCTTCAGGCAATGTTTGGAAGATAAACCAGTCAGGGGGCTCATGAGACAATGCTCTGTAACATAAGAGAAGGTGCAGTAATCTGCATATCTGGAGGTTGAGTACTTGTCATGGACCTCAGCTTTCTGCCATTAATATTTCTGCCCATCACAATCCTGTGAGCCAAGTTCTCATATTTCAAGGTTAACTATCATTCACCAATTTCCCACAGCCAAGAGCTTGCACAAGGTCACCACCGGCCAAACTGTGAATAGAAGTCAGGATTTTAATATAACATAACCAATATACCTCCACTTGCCATGCAGTCTTTCAGAAAAAAATATGGCAAATCAGATGCATGTGTAGACCCACACTAACAATGTGGGTAAGTGTCATCCACTGCACTGCATATATAGATTTAGGACTGTGCTACTACTTCCAGGTTAAGAGAGCTGATTTTTTAGCTCACAATCTGCTCCCAGAGCCGGGAAGAGAAACAAAGAAACCAGATGCCCAGCATTCCTCTGCTGTCTCGCTGAAACTTGTGTAACCTACTAGCAATGTATGTGTTGTGCCTCCCTAGATGGGATGGGCCACGTAGAAAACAATAGCATTGCTTTCCTCTCTTCCCAAATATTATTCCTATAGCTGAAGTGGAACATAACAATGGCAATACTGGATCAGACCAATGGTCCATCTAGTCCAGTATCTTATCTTCTGACAGCTGCCAGTGCCAGATGCTTCAGAGAAAATGAACAGAACATGGCAATTTTGAGCTATCTATACCATCATCCACTACCAGTTCTGGCATTTTCAGTTTAGGGACACCCAGAGCACTGGGTTGCATCCCTGACCATCTTGGCTAATAACCATGGATGGTCCTCCATGAACATATCTAATCATTTGAACTCAGTTGTATTTTTGACCTTCCCAACATCCCTTGGCAATAAGATCCACAGGTTGACTGTGAGTTGTGTGAAGAAATACTTTTTTTTGTTTTAACCTGCTGCCTATTAATTTAATCAAGTGACCCCTAATTCTTGTATTATGTGGAGGGGTAAACACCAACACTTTCCTATTCACTTTCTCCATACCTTTCATGATTTTATAGACCTCTATCATATCCCCCTTAGTCATCTCTTTTTTTAAACTGAACTACCCTCGTCTTTTTAATCTCTCCTCATAGGGAAGCTGTTCCTTACCCCTAATCATTTTTGTTGCCCTTTTCTGCACCTTTTCCATTCTAATATCTTTTTGAGTTGGGGCTACCAGAACTTCATGCAGTATTCAAGGTGGGGGCATACCATGGATTTACATAGTGACATGATATTTACTGTCTTATTATCTATCCCTTTCCTAATGGTTCCTAACATTGTGTTACCTTTTCGGACTGCCACTGCACAGTGACCAGATGTTTTCAGAGAATTAGCCAGGATGATGCCAAGATCTCTTTCTGGAGTGGTTCCAGCTAATTTAGACCATATCATTTTGTATGTATAGTTGGGATTATGT
The DNA here is from genome assembly GCF_025201925.1 of Gopherus flavomarginatus. Classification (NCBI taxonomy): domain Eukaryota; kingdom Metazoa; phylum Chordata; order Testudines; family Testudinidae; genus Gopherus; species Gopherus flavomarginatus. The sequence goes on along the minus strand of NC_066619.1, from coordinate 24,346,278 downwards.
TTTCCAGCGTATTTTACTTTGCACTTATCAGCACTGCATTTCATCTTGTATTTTGTCTCAGTCACTCAGTTTTGTGAGATCCCTTTGTAACTCTTTGCAGTCAGCTTTGGACTTAACTTTCATGAGTAATTTTGTATTGTCTGCAAACTTTGCTACCTTGCTGTCCATCCTTTTTCCAGGTTATTTATGAATATATTTAACTGCACTAGTCCCCATATAGCTCTTTGGGGGACCCCACTATTTGGTGCTCTGCATTTTGAAAACTTACTCTTTATTCCTACCTTTGTTTCTTATCTTTTAACCAGTTACTAATCCATAAGAGGACCTTTCCTCTTAACCCACGACTGTTTAGTTTGCTTATGAGCCATTGGTGAGGGAACTCATCAAAGGCTTTCTGAACATCCAAGTAGCCTATATCACCTTGTTCACATGCTTTGGGCTCCCTCAAAGAATTCTTATAGATTGGTGAGGCATGACTTCCCTTTACAAAAGCCATGTTAACTCTTCCCCGGTATAATGTGCTCATCTATGTGTCTGATAATTCTGTTCTTCATTATAGTTTCATCCAATTTGCCTGGTACAGAAGTTAGGTTCACTGGCCTGCAATTGCCAGGATCACCTCTGGAGCCTTCTTTTGAAAAAATCAGTATTACATTAGCGGACCCCCCAGTCATCTGGCACAGAGACTGATTTAAGTGAAAAGGGTTGTGGGCTCAAAATCTGTTGATTAGCCATATAGAGATAAAAAATACCTATAAGTATAAAAGCTGTGATTGCTGGAATTATTTTACATTGGAAAAATATTATACTTAGAAGTGAATTTGGTTCTGTGCTAATATCTTTTACTGTTGCATTTTTATTATCTGCATTTGGTTAGAAGGAGCTGTCCTTTTAAGACTAAGGTGTGGAAGATTTAGTGTAGGGGGGTGTCATAGTATAATTCCCAAATCTGAACCTGAGCGTCCAAAATATGGGTACTAGCATGAATTCCCCTAAGCTTAATTACCAGCTTAGATTCTGTAGCGCTGTCACCAATCAGGAATTCCAGGGCCTGATACCCTCTGGTCCCACCAAACCCTTCCCTGGGGACCCCAAAGACCCAGATTCCTTGAGTCTCACCACAAAGGGGAATAAACCATTTCCCTTCCCCCTGCTTTCCTCCTTCCAGCTCTTTCCCGCCCTGGGTACACTAAGAGACCACGGTGATTCAGTTCCTTGAATCACCACCCCGAGAGGAATGTTATCTTCCCCCTCCCTTCTTCCCCGGAGAGAGATACAGAGATAAACGCAGAGAGCAGGTTTTTCTTCCCTCCTCCCTTTCCTTTCTCCCACCAATTCCCTGGTGAGTGCAGACTCCCTTCCCTAGAGTCTTACAAAAGATAACCAAAAAAATTAATTAGGTTCTAAAAAAAAGAGGAAAACTTTAATAAAGAAGGAAAAAACATAAAAACTGTCTCTGTAATCAAGATGGTAAATATACAGGGTTTTTTTAGCTTATAGACAATAGAAAGAAGCTTTCTCCAGCAGAAACACAATTTAAGCTACTTCCAGCAAGTACACATCTGCAAATAAAGAAAAACAAGTTAAAAGACTATAACCGCCTTTTTACTTACTTGCTATTCCGAATAGATAAGAGACTGTAGCAGGGAGATTGGCAGAAACCTGGTTGCACCTCTAGCCCCATGCAGGACCCAGAGAGAACAAAGCCAAACCCAAAAACACAAACAAAGGTTTCTCTCCACCGAGTTTTGAAAGTATCTTGTCTCCTGATTGGTCCTCTGGTCAGGTGTTGCAGGTCACTGTTTGTTAACCCTTTACAGGTGAAAGACATATTAACCCTTAGCTATCTGTTTATGACACACCCCCAAATCGCAGACAGTGGGGAACCTCACTGGCGGTGATTTCTTCCTAGAACTTTAGAATGAACAGATTAATACAACACATGCACCTTTACATATGCTACTAAGTATGTAAACTACAAGACTTTCTACATTTTAAGGACAAATTTTAACCAGTGGATTCTGGGAAACTTTCACAAGAGAGTGCATCAGCTACTTTGTTAGAAGCTCCTGAAATGTGTTGAATTTCAAAATCAAAATCTTGGAGAGCTAAACTCCATCGAAGCAGTTTTTTGTTGTTTCCCTTGACAGTATGAAGCCACTTCAGCGCAGCACGGTCGGTTTGTAGCTGGAATCGCAGTCCCCAAACGTATGGGCGTAGCTTTTCCAGGGCATACACAATGGCGTAGCATTCCTTTTCACTGACTGACCAGTGACTTTCCCTCTCAGACAGTTTCTTGCTGAGAAACACGACAGGATGGAAGTTGTGATCCGGTCCTTCCTGCATGAGAACTGTTCCTATACCACGCTCAGATGCATCTGTGGTTACCAGGAATGGTTTGTCAAAGTCTGGGGCCCTTAGCACAGGGTCAGACACGAGCGCCACCTTAACTTGGGTAAAGGCCTTTTGACATTCATTAGTCCACTTAACTGCATTTGACTGGGTCTTTTTGGTCAGGTCGGTCAGTGGGGCAGCGATTTGGCTGTAGTGTGGTACAAATCGCCTGTAGTACCCGGCCAAGCCTAAGAAGGATTGGACCTGTTTCTTTGACTTTGGGACAGGCCACTTTTGGATAGCATCCACCTTGGCCTGTAGGGGGTTTATGGTTCCTCGACCCACCTGGTGTCCCAGGTAAGTCACTCTGTTTTGGCCTATTTGACACTTTTTGGCCTTAACAGTTAGTCCGGTCTGCCTCATGCGCTCAAAGACCTTTTCCAGGTGTTCTAGGTGTTTGGGCCAGGAATCAGAAAAGATGGCCACATCATCGAGGTAGGCAACTGCATATTTGCCCAGTCCTGCTAGTAGACCATCTAGCAACCTCTGGAAGGTGCATTTCGCAGCTCAAAAGGAAGTACATTAAATTCATACACCCCCGCATGGGTGATGAATGCTGACCTTTCCTTGGCAGGTTCGTCTAGCGGTACTTGCCAGTACCCCTTGGTTAAGTCTATTGTAGATATGAATTGGGCACGTCCCAACTTCTCCAATAACTCATTGATGCATGGCATTGGATAGTTGTCTGGACGAGTTACCGCATTTAGCTTACGGTAGTCCACGCAAAAGCGTATTTCCCCATCTGGTTTGGGTACCAGAACCACTGGGGATGCCCATGCACTGGTAGATGAGCGGATTATACCCATCTGTAGCATGTTCTGGATCTCCCGTTCTATAGCAGCTTGGGCATGAGGAGACACCCGGTAGGGTGGGGTTCTAATGGGGTGAGCATTACCTGTGTCAATAGAGTGGTATGCCCGTTCAGTCCGCCCTGGGGTGGCTGAGAACAATGGTGTGAAGCTAGTGCACAGCTCCTTGATTTGTCGCCGCTGCAGACGTTCCAGGGTTGTGGAGAGTTCACCTCTTCCAAGCCACTGTCACTTTTTCCTTCGCAGTAGACACCTTCAGACCACTCAGCGTCATCTCCTCCCTGGACTGTAAACTGACAAACCTGTAAGTCTCTGGAATAAAAGGGCTTGAGAGAATTAACATGGTATGCTTTGGGCTTTAGGGAGGAATTGGGAAATGCTATGAGGTAGTTAACAGCTCCCAGGCGCTCTTGGACCGTGAATGGTCCTTCCCATGATGCTTCCATCTTATGGGCCTGTTGCGCCTTCAAGACCATAACCTGGTCTCCTGCCTTGAAGGAACGCTGTCTGGTATGTCTGTCATACCAGGCCTTTTGCTCTTCCTGAGCATCCTTTAGGTTTTCTTTAGCAAAGGCTAAAGAGTGTTGGAGGGTGCTTTGTAGGTTGCTTACAAAGTCCTGGAGAAGGCGTAAACCCCTCCCATTGCTGCTTCACCAACTGTAATGGCCCCTTAACCTCGTGGCCATACACAAGTTCAAATGGTGAAAACCCGAAACTGGGATGTGGTACAGCCCTGTAGGCAAAAAGCAACTGCTGCAACACTAGGTCCCAGTCATTGGAGTGTTCATTGACAAATTTACGTATCATGACCCCCAAAGTTCCATTAAACCTTTCCACCAGGCCATTGGTTTGATGGTGGTACGGGGTGGCAACCAAGTGGTTCACCCCATGAGTTTCCCAGTTTTTTCATGGTCCCTGCCAGGAAATTAGATCCTGAATCTGTAAGGATGTCGGAGGGCCAACCTACCCTGGCAAAAATGTCTGTTAGGGCCTGGCACAGCTTTAGCCCTAATGTTGCCTAGAACTACTGCTTCCGGCCATCGGGTAGCAAAGTCCACTAAAGTCAGTACGTACTGCTTTCCTCTGGGTGTCTTTTTTGGGAAAGGACCCAGAATATCCACAGCTACTTGCTGAAATGGGACCTCAATTATGGGAAGTGGCTGGAGAGGGGCTTTGACCTGGTCTTGGGGCTTTCCCACTCTTTGGCACACCTCACAAGACCGGACATACTTGGCAACGTCCTTGCCTAGTGGAAGGACTTCCCCAACCGGTCTTTGGTTCTGTTCACCCCAGCATGGCCACTGGGATGATCATGGGCTAAGCTTAAGAGCTTCTCCCAGTACTTAGTTGGAACCGCCAACTGTTCTTGCGGCTGCCATTTTTCCTGGTGTCCTCCAGAAAGAATCTCCTTGTATAAAAGTCCTTGTTCTATAACAAACCGGGATCGATTAGAAGAGCTGAGAGTCGGTGGGGTGCTCCTTGCCGCCGCCCAAGCTTTCTGAAGGCTGTCATCTGTTTCCTGCTCAGTTTGGAACTGTTCCCTTGAAGCTGGAGACACCAGTTCTTCCTTAGACTATGGACTTGGGCTTGGTCCCTCTGGAAGCGATGTAGGTGATGGGGTTGTTTCCGTTGCTGGTGAGCCGCTCTCCGCTGGTGCACCAGGGGGTATTTCAGGCTCTGGTTGAGCCTCTTGTGTGTGGTTGTCTGCTGCTTCTGCCAGTTCAGGCTCACTGGCGCCCTCTGGTGTTGGGGTTGAAGATGGGTTTGCAAGCACTGTCGTCAGTGCTGGCAACGGTTCTGGTGCTGGCTGCTTTTCCAGTTCCTGGTCTGGAACTGGAGGAACCTGTGGCTGTTTCCGTTGTTGGCATGGGATCCGGGTCCACTACCTCTGTCTGGGTCTCTTGTAACACAGACTGGGCCTCTGTGGACGGCTCAGGAACAGGAATGGGTCTGGAAGCTTGCCTGGTTTGGCTGCGGGTAACCATTCCCACTCTCTTCGCCCGTTTCACCTGGTTGGCCAAGTCTTCCCCCAGCAGCATGGGGATGGAATAATTGTCATAAACTGCAAAAGTCCACATTCCTGACCAGCTTTTGTACCGGACAGGTAGTTCAGCTGTAGGCAAGTCTACAGCTTGTGACATGAAGGGGTAAATTGTTACTTGGGCCTTTGGGTTGAGGAATTTGGGGTCGATGAAGGATTGATGGATAGCTGACACTTGTGCCCCTGTGTCTCTCTACACAGTAACCTTCTTTCCACCCACTCTCAAAATTTCCCTTCACTCCAAGGGTATTTGAGAGGCATCTGGGCCTGGGGATCTTTGGTGTGATGGTGGTGTAATGAACTGCACTCGGTTGGGGTTCTTGGAGCAGTTGGCTTTTATATGTCCCAGTTCATTACATTTAAAGCATCATCCAGCTGACTAGCTATCTGTTTATGACAGAGGGAGATTTTGCCTTTGTATCCACAGAAAGACAGACTCCGCTTGTGTGAACTCCGGAGTTCAGAACTTTACTTAATAAAACATATCTTTGTAAAAAGCACTCCTTATTTCTAGAAAGTGGAACAGCATTTATGGGGGACTGATTGTCTCACAGCACTGTTAATGAGCTATAGGGCTTTTTACCTGTAGATCACCAGTTCGAATCCTACCAGTTCTGCAGGGATTAAAAAGATAGCCTATCTGATTGATGTGTGGTAGTCCCTCTGTTAGAGGAGTCTCAGCTCCAAATCATAAATTCATCATCATGCTTTGCAATAAATTGTAAGTTCTTCTGAGCAGACAGTCACTTACTTGATGTTACCAACTCTCACATTTTTATCACAAGTCTCACACTATTTGGTGTTCTTCTTAAAGGCCTATCTCCTGGAGTCAAGTAGTTATAAGAAAATCTCAGCTTTCGTTTAAAAAAAAAAAAGGTAAGTTTCTAGCCCTTGATTGCAAAAATAAGTTTGAAAGGGACTAGAATGTCCCCTAGAGATGGGGTGGGGGGGGGAAAAAGGCATGCAAAAAACACATCAAATTTACTTTATTTTTAACATCTCAGGATTTTAATCCAATCTCATAATTTTGGTGGTCCTGAGTCATGATTTTTGAATGCATGGTATTGGCAATACACTTATTATATTAGTACAATATTTACAGCAATGAGGCCATTAACTTGGTGGGTCCTTGTAGCAAAGAGGCCTCACTCCCCACCACGCCTAAGAGAGACAAGCCAGAACAGGTGCAGCAGTGGGCGGAGCCATCACCGCCTGTCCCCGCCCCCTGGAAGTCAAGGGGCGGGACAGGAAGTATAAAAGCCCCGCCCTGGCGCTCAGTTGGTGGGAGACTGTTGGAGAGGACAGACGCTGGTGCCCGAGCTCCCGCTGGGCCCAGCCTGCCCCGTGCTTGGTACCCGGAGGAGCGCTGGCCTGACCTGCCCCGTGCTCGGTACCCGGAGGGGCTGCCTGAGCTTCCCGATGCCTGGCACCTAGCGGAGCTGCGTGAGGTTCCTGATGCCCGGCATCTAGAGGAGCTGCCTGAGCTTCCCCACGCCCGGTACACAGAGGAGCGGCCTGGACTTCCCGACGCCCGGTACACAGAGGAACCCATGGTCTGGGACCCACCGGACGGCGCCAGCGGATGGCAGGTACCCAGTGAGGGGGAGATTGGAAGTGGCCCGGGGGTAGCTGACCCCAGTCAGGCTGTAGATATACCTGAGCCTATGTCAGTGTGTTGCGGCCAGGACCCCCACTGACTGCAGTGGATCTGTGCCGCTGCTAGGGCTCCGGGCTGGGACGCAGTGGAGTGGGAGGGCCTGCGTCCCCCCTGCCACCCTTCCAAGGGTGGCAGACTCCCCCTGCCCCCTGGGCGGAGGAGACCTTTTGTACCGGTTACCTTGCTGTTCAGCCTCTGCCCGAGGGCCTGACTCATAGCTGTGTTTGTCGCCCTGCCCTGAGCCCAGGCTTGGGCTGTACAAGCCGCCACTGTGTTTGCTCAGCCCAGCTAAGAGGCCTGAGCTTGAACTGCTTGGGGCCCCACCCCGCTTCAGGGCCCGGCTTATACACTCACTGATTGCTGCTCAGCCCTGCCTGAGAGCCTGAGCCTACTAACTCTGGGAAGCCAGACTGTTACTGCTCAGCCCTGCCTGAGGGCCTGAGCTTATTAACTCTGGGGAGCCAGACTATTACTGCTCAGTCCTGCCTGAGGGCCTGAACCTATTAACCCGGGGAAGCCCGACTATTGCTGTTCAGCCTTGCAGAAGAAGGCCCAAACTCCCCAGCGACCCGGTGTTGTTGCCTCAACCCTGAAGCCAAGGGACTGGCCCGACAGCGTGTGGTGAGCCGATGTGGCTCCCCTCCGCCCCTTAGGGAGGGTTGAGCCCCGGTCCCACCCTTCTACAGTCCTCTAGTGAGACTCACCCCAGCAGCGAAAATCATCTCTCTCTTTACATTAGCAGCATCATAATTGCCACTCAGGCAGTACTAGTAGGTCCAAAATCAGAAGACAGGCCAGAAAATATGATTTAATCTTTTTGAAAATGTCATAATGTTTAAGCCAATCTCATGATTTTTGGTGGTGTGACTGATGACTTTTGAACTTTTGGGTTGGCACTACTATAGTCTTACAGCTGAGATTTATTAACATAAATACTAAAAAAAGGCAAAGTTTAAATTTGACTTTGCAAATATTAATTAAAAGCAAATTTTGAATGACATGACCAAAGACAATTTTTAATTGTATATTTAACATTTAAATATGCCATTCAAAATTCACACTATTGCTGGTTAATTACATGAATTATTCAGTCTCTGAACTGACAGAATACTATGCGATTCTGTAACTAGCCAAAACACCACGGACCTTAAGTTTCAAATATTCATAATGAACCATTGGCAAACAGCCTGTACACTAAGAATTATTTCTTAAAGACACTGGTGCATAATTTTGAACAGTGAATAAGCTAGTTCCTATATTTGAGTGAAAAATCATGACCTTTCTTCAGCACGGAACAACGATCATCCTTTTGTATTCTTTTACATATCTAAGGGGTTGAATAGGTATCTGGATAGTACAGTGCAACTGTGCTAATGTTGGGTGAGGGAATTAGCATTTGCCAGTGAAAAAGTAAACACATTAGTTGGGTCTACAGTGTGGGGTAAGTCGACCTAAGTTACGCAACTGTGGCTACATGAATAATGTAGTTGGAGTCAACATAGCTTAGGTCGACTTATTGCGGTGTCTACACCGCACTAGGTTGACAGGAGAAACTCTCTGGTCGACTTACCTTATGCTTCTTGTTCTGGTGGAGTACCAGAGTTGACGGGAGACCAATTGGCGGTCGATTTAGCAGGTCGATTCATGGTAAATGTAGACATGCCCTTAGTTTAGTTCAGTGTTTTCCCCTCTTATGATTTTAGTAAAAGTTTTGATGTTTCTCAAAGCACTAACTCATGGGGTCAAGTAAATACATGAGAATCTGAGCTGTCATTGACAAAGTAAGGTTTTAGCCCTCATGGTTGCAGAGAAAACCTTGAAAATATGACCCAAGTGTAAAAAATACATAAACCAGAAAGAAATTCTTACAAAAATCTCATAATACTTTGGACAATTTTATGGTTTTCTGGGGACTGATTCATAATTTTTGAATTCTGGGACCTGGCAATTCTATTTGTTGGCTTCCCCCAAACACTATGCCAGTTCATAGCTATACAGATACGGATTTACCTGATGAGGAAATATCAGTCTTTTCCTCTTTTCAGCTTGATCTAAAGGAAGTCTATAAACTAAAACCACCAGTTAATAGCAGCCATTGCTGGGAGCAAGAACCAGCCTGTCCACTAACAGCGAATTCCGAGACTCATGAGTGTAGCAGTAAGCCATCAGCAAGAACCGAGACAATGTGGGTAATTTGCTGCTGTGCACCCGACATGAATCAATGGTCACTAGCTGAAGGAGTTCCAGAACAGTTTGAATATAGGCTCTTCAGGAGCTAAAGCTAGAAGTTCACGTTTTACTCAGAGATATGGGAAGTTTCATGGCTGACTGGTTTTCTTTTGTTAATATGTTTCAATTTTTGCACCATCATGGACAGTCATCTCATCCAAAGGCTATCGACACACTCAGCTGGTAATAAGGAGTATAAGTAACATGTTAATGAAATTCCCAGATAAAATGAGGTGTGCTGTGAACACCACTGAGAACAGATAAATTATACTGGAGCTTCCATGAGATTAGAGACATAGGCAGAAAACAACATGAGGTTTTATCTATCTGTGATACTTATATGGCCCCGATAACCATAATATTTGCGTGACTCATACTTTTAATGGGTTTAGCCTCACAGCACCCATGTGATGTAGGGAAGTATCATTATCCCCATTTTACAGATGGGGAGCTAAGGCACAGACAGTCTAAGTGATTTGCCCAAAGTCACATTAGAAATCTGTAGCAAAGTAGGAACTTGAATCCAGGTCTCCTATATCATAGGCTAATGACCTAACTACTGGACCACTCTTCCTGTCTAATTGCAACACTTCGGGCTAAATAAATCTGGGAGGAAATACTCTCAAACTGATATTAACGATGGGGGAAGAAAGAGAGAGAGTGAGAGAGATGCGGAAAACAGCAATGCTGAAAGAGGTATGGGGTGACAGAGGATAGGAAATTTGACATAACTTTGCAGTGTGATATGGTAGCAAGAAAGGCCAATTTAATTATGGACTGGGGAGACATCAAGTCATAGAGAATAAAGATGATAATCCTTCTCTGGTAAGACCACATCTAAAATATTACAATTATTTCTAAGCACCTCATTACGAGAATGATATTGCCAAACTGGAGGGCATTCAGAGAAGAGCAATAAAAACTATTAAGGGGATGGATTTATGATGAAAGATTAAAAGAGATAAACATGTACTTGACTAAGAGACACATGAAGCGAAATGTTAATTATCTCAAAGGACTTTATTCAAGGGTATAAATGCCAAGAAGGATGAGGAATTGTATGGATTATTTAGTGGAATATAAGGGAATAGAGTTAGGGGCTATCGAGTGGAATAGACACAAATACTGTATACATTTACATTTAGCTGTGTTTAAAAAGCACACAGTATGTGTTTTAATATGGCTAAATGTAAATGTATACATCTAGGAACAAAGAATAAAGGCCACACTTACAGGATGAGGTACTCTGTTCTGGGAAACAGTGATTCTGAAAAAGATTTGGGGGTTGTGGTGGATAATCAGCTGAACATAAGCTCCCAGTGTGATGCTGTGGCCAAAAGGGGCAATGTGATCCTTGGATGCATAAATGGGGGATCTTGAGTAGGAGTAGAGAGATTATTTTACCTCTGAATTTGGAACTGATGTGACCGCTGCTGCAATCCTATGTCCAGTTCCGGTGTCCACAATTCAAAAAGAATGTTGATAAATTGGAGAGGGTTCAGAAAAGAGCCATGAGAATGATAAAATCATTAGAGAACATGCCTTTAGTGTTAGAATCAGGGACCTCAATTTATTTAGCTTAACAAATAGAAGGTTAAGGGGGAGACTTGATCACAGTTGATAAGTACTTACAGGGGAACAAATATTTGATAATCGGCTATTCCATCTTACAAACAAAGGTATAACATGGAAGTTGAAACTTGATAAATTCAGACTGGAAATAAGATGTACATTTTTAGCAGTGAGCATACCTACTAACCACTGGAACAATTTTCCAAGGGTCAGAGTGGATTCTCCATCACTGATGCATTTTAAATCAGACTGGACGTTTTTCTAAAAGATAGGGATTATTTTGGAGAATTTCTGAGGCCTGTGTTGTGCAGAAGATCAGACTAGCTAATCACAATAGTCCCTTCTGGCCTTGGAATCTATGAATCTATGAAATAATGGCAATGAGGACTGGATCAGCTGTCTTAATAGGCTATTTCTATCTTGACCTTAATTTCTATGATTTCCAGTAGATTTATGAAGTCTAGATGTGTCTCTGTCATCAGAAGGAGGACCTAGGGAGATGAAAGGGACGAGGTACAGGGGTTCTCAAATTTCATTTCACCGTGACTCCCTTTTGACAACAAAAACGACTACGTGACCCCAGGACGCAGGATCGATGCCTGAGCCTGCCCAAACCCTGCCACCCTGGGAGGGGAGGCCAAAGGGCTTCAGTGCCAGGTAGGGAGCCTGTAACCTGAGCCCAGCCGTCCAGGGCTGAAGCCCTCAGACTTTCGCTTTGGCCCCGCGCCGTGGGACTCAGGCTCAACCCCAGGTCCTATCAAGTCTAATGCCAGCCAGGTGACCTCATTAAAATGAGGTGGTGATTCACTTTGAGAACTGCTGAGGTAGAGGCCATTTGACTGACATTGTTTTGTGTGCAGTTAGGTGTGGACAAATTTGTTTTCCTCTGTGCAGCTTCTGGTCTTGTTAAATTTGTGTAGCATAGTTTGCCTGTATGCACAGTGTTAAAAAATAGACACCCCAATATAAAATATAAGCTCTGTAATGCCAAATCCTACAGTTCTTGACTTCAGCAAAACTCACGCTGAAGTGAGTACACTTTTGTCTGAGTAGAGACTACAGAATTTAGCCATAAAAAAAAGTAGAGGACCCAGTCTTGCAGTTCTGACTGAGGCCAGGTCTACACTCAAAAGTTAAATCAACCTAGCTTTGTCACCCATGGATTTGCATTAACTACAGCGATGGGAGAACCCCTCTTGTTGCCGTAGTGAGTAGCGCACCGCTACAGCAGCGCAGCTACAGCACTGAAGCTGTGCCCTGTAGCACTTCAAGTGTAGACAAGCCCTTGGGCAAAATGCCCATTCACTTAAGACTGTAGAATCAGCCATAACATTATTTATTTATATTTGCAGGAAATAAATGTACATTAATGGTTATGGTTTGCACCACATCTGAATAAACTAAAAATATCCAGTGGTTTAAAAATAGTGCATTTTCCTGCCTATTAAAGCATCCGAAAATAGAGAGTCACATGCATCCGATGAAGTGGGTATTCACCCACGAAAGCTCATGCTCCAAAACGTCTGTTAGTCTATAAGGTGCCACAGGATTCTTTGCTGCTTTTACAGATCCAGACTAACACGGCTACCCCTCTGATACAAAAATAGAGAGTAACTTTTGGGGATTTTTCTTGTATTTCCATAGGGGACAGGTGAAACTGCACAAACACAGAGACCTCCACCTATATTTAATCTTCCCTCATTCCCTGGCAGAGAACACAGAAAATGTTTGAAAATTTTGGATGTGCTAAAAAATGTCTTTGTCCATTTCCCCTATGGGGTTACGTTGTTTTACAAAGCATTATCTATAGTGCTTTGCATGGAAGTTGCCTTAAGTTCTTGCCAAACAACATATTTTCTTCAATCGGCTGCACATCTAGTGTATCTTTTCCTCCATCTTTTTCTTCCTCCTTACTTTCTTATAGATGATAACTTTCTGTCAACGCTTCTCTCTCCTCACATCCCACTGCTTCCCCTTCCCCTGCATTGTGTTATCAGTCTTGCATCTTCCACATCAGTTCATCCTATTTTTCCTATTTTCACACTCCAGACACCACAACATTTACGCTTTTTATGTTAACTAGGATTTAAAGGTTTGATTAGATTGATTTAGATAGAGCTAGGTACCTCAACCTAACACCTCCTAAAACTCTAGTAAAGACAAAGCAGTTGTATTTTAGCACAAGTTAAACCGATCGAGTTAAAGCCTAGTCTAACATTACATTTTAAAATCCTAGTCTAGATAGGGCCTTACATTCCAGATCCACTAATCGTAACCCCTGCAAACCGATAGCTACTCATCCACACTTGCTGCCCCCTCAAAGTCATTCACATGCTCACATCTAGTGACTTCCAGCAGCTCATGTATCCACTTGTACTCATGAGGAAGGAGTTTCTTCTGCAGCATAACATAGACTCTTTTGGAGCCTTTGCTGGGAGTTAGGGGAAACTAGCAGGAAGCTGATGATGAGGGAGTGTGGGGGAGAGGGCTTGGGTATTGTCTGCTCAGAGGGCCATCCGGGGAGAAAAGGAGAAAGCTACATCTGTCAGAGGGCTTATTTTTCTTCCCAGTTTTGTTTATGTTTGCTGCCCGTCTATTCTGTCACCCGAAGTCTGCATTTCTCAAATGTGGCCACCGGGGGCCTTTCTTCCAGTCACTGCCTCCTGGGCAGTGATTGAGGAGGCAAAGCAGTGGCCCCTCTCCCAGGGTTGCCAACAGGGGTTGGGCCCTGCTCCCTCTCTGGAAGGGAGGCACAGGCAGACACAGAGTTCCACACCTTTCTAGAGACAGTGGGGTCAGACTTCCACCCTGGGGTGGCAGGCAGCAGGCTCCAGCTGCAGGGCTCCATCTCCCGGGCTCACCACCCTACATCATACCTGGCCCCTGATGCCTCCTTATCCACCTCCCCATCCAGGGCTTAATTTGTCCCCGGGCTTTCCATGGCTGAGTAAATCTGTGGTGAAAAGTGATATTTGTACATTTGTTAATATCACTTTTTACAGCAAACTTAGTAGCTAGCTGGGAGGCTGTGAAAAGTGATATTAACATACTATCTATCACTTTTCACAGCAGCAGACTTACTAGCTAGCAAATCTAAAAGAAAAACAACCAAAAAAGCAAAAGAAACAACAACAAAAAAGACAAGAATGTGAAAAGTGCCTTATTTGTGTTTCTATTCTGATTAGGTCCAGTAAAGAATAGAGACAGGTGTACGTTATTTTTGTTTCTGAGTCAGCAAACAAAACCGTACATAAATTACCATGATTTGGTGCATATTTATTTGTTTTTCCTAAAGTTAATTAAATATTTTAGGAAAAATTGTCAGACTGGCAACCAGCAAAAGTAGTTGGCCACACTCTGAGGCCACCAAAAAATTTGTTTTGAGAACCCCTGGGTGGTAGCATACTCTGCCTGTAAGGGAGGGCCAGGACAGGTGGTAGGGATTCACGGGTATCCTAATGCTCATCCAATTTGTTTCTCAAATCCATGCGTAAAGAAGCATTTCTGCACACAGAGATCCTGTTGATCAAGTGGAAGGGTGTGGACCATCACTTTACATCTTAGCACCATCCCTTTTTGTCCAAACCATAAGAATAGGGCCTGGCTGGGAGGTGGAGGAGGGATGCTACCATCCCATGACCAGTCCAACAGGGTATAATGCAGCTTCAGATTCAATGGAACCCCTTCTAAGCTGTGCAAGTGCCCTTTTTAGGGAGAGTTCTAGGGGCAGCAGCAGGCAGGAAAGCCCCTGGATGATTTGGCTCAAAGACATTTATTCTTTCAAAGGTAGTCATGCGGCCAGGGAGCCCAGAGCTGGAAGAAAGGTTCTTGGAGACTGTATGGAGGCATAAAGCTACACATGGATCCCCCACAAGAACCTCAGTTCTGGGGTCTGAACTTTTTGCTTACTCCAGGAGTGGAAGAACCTCACAAGCCCTTCCCCCGACTCCTCATTCTTAAAAAATTATCTTAGGACAATTCTGCTATGAAAACTCAATAGCTTATGCTCCTCTCTGGTTTCTTTGTTAGGTACAAGAACTAGAATGGATAAGGCAGCAAGGAACCCCCTAAGAATAAATGAGCTCTCAGTCCTTTACTGTGAGACCAGCACCTATCATCTGGTTGGCTATCACCCTCTACCATGTAATTTCCCTCCCCCTTCCTATGATGGATCATAATATGAGTGAAGACAGACATATGTAAACCAAACAGAAGATGTTGATTTGGGGAGATGTATACAAAGTGGGGGCAGGAAAGTGAGTAAACATTAACTGAAACTTATTCTTCTACAGGTACAGTAACCTAATGAATGCGCGGCATGAAGCCAGAACCCAAATCAATACCAGATGGGGTACAAGGTCAGTATGACACACATATAATCACCCTTCTGTGGGTTGCTCAGGACCTCTATCTCTTAGCTCGTCTAGAGCCTCGAGAGAGGAACACTGGGGTGATCCCTCGTTGATCTGTTCTTCCCTGATGACACCAAGCCAGGTTTCCGTGATGACAGCAGCGCGGCGTCTGAAGGCAGATGATAATGGCTGGGTCTGCGGCGGGTAACTGGTCTGGAGCCTAGGCAGCCTATTGGAGCAAGACGTGCGCACCAGCCTCTAGGATGGGCAGCAACAGCTCCTAGTTGAGGTAACTGCCGGCCTTATAAAGATTCTAAGGCGGGAAACCCCGTAGAATTCCCACGCATAACCGGTTTGAACTGGTACTTGTTAACCACTGTACCACTACTGACCACTGAAAAGGGCGGGAAGCATTGTAGCTAACCCTTTGGTCACATGACCAATACTCCATTTTGGATTATGACATGGATGCCAAATACAATAAACAATGATAATACAAACACAAACTTTAGGATTTTGCCCCTAACACCTTCCAGCTGGGTTTCCCCCCAAAAGAAACGATGTGACCCTTTGAAATTATGTCTTCATGGACAACTCAGACTTACAGAGAGATTCAGAAATACTTCTTTGAACATCAGGTATCACCACTGACTGTTTCCCCTCATCAGTACTGGCATTTCCTGCTGCTGGTCAAAACCCTGCTCACCAGACGCCCGCCCACCAGCAGTGAGTGGGCAGGGTACAGTGGTCGATGATGGGGGTGGGTGTGCAAGGCTGGTGGCAGGGTAAAGCTGCAGCATGTGGGGACAGGCATCTCCCCCTGCAGGTCCGTCAGCACAGCCACCACTGCATGCTGGTTCTTGGCCACCAGGGCGCCACCCCCCATCCTGTTTCCGGCCAGCACTGGCTGCGTGCTGCAGCGGCTGGTGAGTGCGAGCAGGCGCCAGGCAGCAGCTGATTAAATGTTACCTCTCCTGTCCACTCATCTGCACTTTACATACTCTCCCTCTTGCCCTGCTTTGCCCCTCCTCTGCACCCCGCTGCTCCTCCATATCCCGTCCCCTGGCAGGCTCCTTCTTACCCTCACTGCCTCTGGCTGGGCCAGTGCCCCAGGAAAGCCCAAGACCCTCCGACCCAGGGCGCTGGCCAGGAGGAGATGAGCCCTGCATGTGCTAAAGCCCCGCACAGCGCTAGCACAGGGAAGCCTCTCCATGCCTCAGCTAAGCTCTGGAGTGGCAGGGGAAGAGGACGAAATGATTTCCAGCCTGCTCCCGCCCCGAACCTGCAGGATCCACAGCAGCTCCCCGGGCAAGGAGCCACCTCTCTGGCTGGGTTCGCTGAAGCCCCTGCAATCAGGTTCCCTTAGGGCTTAAGCCCTTCCTGACGGCACTGTAGCCAGGGAACAGGTGGTGTCTGGGTTGTGTCAGTGGCAAGCAGCAGCCTGGAGGTTTTAGCTGCCTTTCGACACTGTGTGGGCAGGAAGGGACAAGAGGAGAGATGACCTCTGCAAAGACATGGGCCAGGTCATCCCTTCCTCCTCCCCTTCTCTTCTCCTGAAGTTGAAAGCAGTTCCGTCCCTTCTCTCCCACACAGTGCCAAAAGGCTGCTGCTGGCCACATTCTGGTGTGAACCCTGGCAGAAATCTGGTGTGTGTGGGGGGGAATGTGACCCTGCGTGTCACCCCCGTGGGTTGCCTTGGGAAGATGTGGTGCCAGGTACCAGAAAATGTGGGTCTGTCCCAGATGCCCAGCCAGGCATGGAGTGTGGAGAGTGCCGGGCACGGAGGGTCGGGTCGGTCGGTCACCCCCTTGTGTGAGAGAGGTGTATGGGAGTGTGTGTGTTACCTCTCCCCAGGTGAGCCCTAAAGCATTAAAGAATCCAACTACTCAGTATTTCTTTTTAACAGGGGCTCAGTGAACTTCAGTCAACTGGATGTTAATTTGAATGTCTGTATTGCATAGTTCTGATTGATTGCTGTTGAACTCACTTGAATACAAGTAATTTTACCAGGAGTCCCGTATTCAGAATAGGGAAATACGGTCACCCTACCTATTAATGAAATAAACTGTTCCTTGTTTGCTTTTAGAAAAATAATCAACAAAATTCAGGTCTTCTCCATGATATACTGATTTTCAGTTTTGCAATTGCAGCTGTCCTTTTAGATTATGCAGCCTGGATCAGTATCATTTGTTTTAAACTGTAGATATATGTTTCAATGTAAAGTCATGATCCGGAAAGCTGCTCTGTCTGGGTAGATCCCTGCATCTACATAGAACCTCACTGAAGTTAATAGGAGTTCCCCAGCACAGAACAACTAATATGATGAGGGCATAATCTTGGACCAAAAAAAGAACAAAGATAAACGAACTATAACTATCTGAACTATGAATAGTTCACTACACCAGTATTAGCATATTTAGGAACAAGTTTTATAAATTAAGAGCCCCAGCCCATATGAGTAGTTCTATGGGCCTCAGTGGAAGGAATACAGTGTGAGAGAATGAGGATTACTCAACGGGAGTACTATGAGTAAAGTTCCAGGACCTAATCCATTGTTACTGCTTTTTGAGGGCAGTGGTGAGGAAGGAGCATATTAGAAAGTGCAAAGAAATGTTCCCATTAACCTTTACCAGTTCTGAATCTTTGTTGTGCAGTATACATACAGTATTTGCTTCTCTTATATCTATTATCAAAGTAACTAATCAGAAGTCAGCCATGAAAAACGGACCCGTTTCTTAATGTTGTTCTCAAAAATGTCTACAACAAAACAAGAGATGTAAGTAACCTTTTACTGGCTCCCAGCAGTTACCATCAATTACTAGATTCTAAGCAGCATTATGACATCACCAGGGAGCGTGACTTAGATCAAGAGTTTGGCAAGAGGTTCTGGCAACTGCTAAATCAACAGCAATCAAACTGGAAAACCAACATGCTTGCCACCATAAAATTTAAAAGAGAGCTTATTGTGCCTCAAACACAGCAGCAGGTTTAATAGAAAAGTAGACGTGTTTATAGTCCCAGACTTACAACATGACTTATAAACATCTTATTACTTAGAATCCAATCTGCTGCCCTAGAAACTAAGAATGTTACTTTGTTGAGAAGAAGGACTTGTTGACATAAATGTCTTACCTAAGTTTGCCATTGTGGTTAACCAAAATGCATTTACTACTGAGAAAGTAAATAAAAGCAAACAAGATGCCTCTTATACTACAATACAGTAAGGTTCAAATTAACCTACCTTAATGCTACGAAATAAATATGCTTAATATTTATGGAATTTTTTAAAAGCAATTTACCATGCTGGGCTTAAAGTCTTATACGAATCCTACTGAATGGGAATGTGTTTTCAGAATTACATGTGCTTAAAGACCTCATATTCAGAAAAGCTGCTATGAATACCACAGTTGACCACGTTGCAAATAAAATGGGTCATGGTCTACTCTTACATTAAACATGGATAAATCAGTTCTGCACCACGTTACAGTTTCACACTGACATGGTTACCAACAATTAAAATTATAGCACTAATGGAAAATTATGTTGTATAAATATTATTCAGCCACATAAAACTGTGCTAAAGTAACATTAAGAGGGTGACTTAAATCCACAAAAAGCAGGAAAATTCAGAGTGAAGGTGGAAAATCCAGCTTGATACCTGATCTTTTGCTGTTCCTAGTTATCACAGGACACAGTTCACAAGCTCACTCCCTGACAGGAAATCCTTCCAAACAGTGAAACACAATGAGATGAGGGTAAATCCAGAGAGTGTCCATTTCAATTTGAAGCATTAACTCTGCATTGTCTTGTTTCTGTAAATCAGATAGAAATGCTCAAGAGTATTGAAAGGCAATTTCTTCTAATTGAAATGATCTTTCCCAATATTTTTTACTTTAAAACCACTTAATTTCTATTTTTTAAAACTACATCTAACACCATTAAAATCCATGTTAGACCTGTCTATAATGACTTTTTAAAACGTATTTTATTAGGGATTTCTTCAAAACAACTCCATCTAACTGGTCTAATATAAAGACTAACATAGGAGTATATTTTCACAGCAGGAATTTATTAATGCTTGATTTTCTTACAACACCCCAAATTGTGGGTATTATCCAAAACAGATAAAAAGACATGGTCTCTGCTCCAGAGGGCTTAGAGTCTAAAGCCCCAGTCATACAATTCACCATGCCTCAGTGTAAAACCCTAAACCTGCAAACACATAAGCATGTGAATAAATTTACACACATCAGCAGCCTAATGGGACTACATATGTGCACAAGCAACTGCAGGATTAGAGTCCAATATCAGACATGCTGCAATGAAGTGAAATAGAACAGTAAGTGGAAGATGTGGGAGGAAGATAATGGGATCATGCAGTTTATCAGTTAAAGCTGTTAAGGCTATTTTTACACCATCCCACATCAGAGTGGAGAACTTGGCTCACTGTGCATTGATTCTTTTAACACACACACGCACCATGAAAACATCTGCACTTTTCAACTAAACCACTCTATGGACTAACATTTCCACACATTGGCCAAGGTCCTCTACTCACTGGAAAACACTTGCCTACACCTGAGTCACTTACTGTGACTTCTGCAACTTACTCCTACCTTTTTTGGTTTGGGGGGAGGCATTTCCAATCAGTTTGTGTGTTTGTGGTTATTGTGGAAAACCTTGAGCAAACAGGTGTCTTGCATTGTACTCTCTAGGCAGCAAGATTTACCCTCATTTTCCTCCTCCCTGGTAGGAAGTTCCACACTGAAGGGATTTCCACCAGCTACACAGAGTTTCTCTGTCAAGCAGAGCACACACACACACACACACACACACACACACACACACACACACACACACACACACACACACACACAGAGAGAGAGGCAGTCTTTTTAGTAGCTGAACATAGTCCACTGAGTCTTTTTAAAAAATTAGCACCAGGTCTTTGAATTGTACCCAGTCTTATAAATCAACTACAGCTGATTGGAAAATGTCAACAAAAATTAAATTTCAACAAAAAAATCAGAAATGAAATTTTTCACAAACTCTCTTTCAAACAGCTCTAAAATTATCTCCCTGCAATACAGTTAATCCATCCTGAAGCCCTTCTCCAATCTACTCTGAAGATCTAGACACATACACCCCAGGGATCACATGCCAGGCAGCTTCACTCAGCCACAGCCTGATCCAGCTCTCATTTAAATTAATCTGTTTTTCATCAACATCTGCAGATCTTGGCTTGGTGCCTCGACTGAACACTCAGAATACATTTCTGCATAAACAACAATAATAATAAATCAATCACTAATAATAATCAGTCAATCACAAAAGGACTTGCACAGAATGACATTAGGCAGTCCAAAATTTTCCCAGTACAAAATCCTTCTCTCTTCCTCATAAAGATGGGGTTCATCTACCTTCTCTGCTCAAGGGCATGTTATGTAACTAAGCTTGTCATTTACATTATTGCTTTAGAAGGTGATGCCGTAAAACATCCTCCCAATTATTATGAATTATTATGTCAGTGCTAATATTGTTCTCTATGGCACATGACTAGAATTCCAAACTCCATCGCAACACCCTCCCCCCATTAGTCAATATAGAGAACTTTCTGACCCAACTTCTTACAGAAGGGGATGATCCTAGTTCCTTACCAGTTCAGGTAACTCTAAAGAGAGGATGACTGGCAGATCAGTCAGGCAGGTGCTTGCTTACTAGAAATGGGCTTGACCCCTAACATTTGAGATATCTTGACTCCAGAGCTGATTTGGGCCCATTCAGTTCTTACACTGTGGCTGTTATCCAAAGAAAATGTTAAGGTTGGAAAAAAGGTAATCCAGAAGAAATAATTCAGTTAAAAGAAAAAAGCTCCATAGTAACCTAAGAAAAAGCTTTAAATAAACTTGTTTAGGCTTTATGAGAAAAATTGATTATTTAATGCTCAATGGGCCTCATTCTCCTCTAACACGTACCAGCTGTACAATAGTGTAACTTCATCAATTTCAACAGTGTTTCCTCAGTTTTGCACTAGTATAAGTTAGACAGAAATAAGTCCATTTATTTCTATTACTATAATATCTTTTTAAAAGTCCTATCTCCTTTTTGGTCATTTTTATATTTTCATTAGGCTAGCCTATTATTTCAGAAGATTTTTTGGAACAAGACATCAGTATGAAGCTTCACAAAAGACATAAAGGCCAAATTTACCACCAAAGCCCACATCTTTATGTTGCTCCAATATTGCAAAGTAGCCAATTGAGACAAGTATATGTTGCTTTGAATTTCACAAAGTAGCTGGAGTCTACTGCTGAATCTGGCCTCTAATGTTAAGGAATGGCATTGTTTCAAAAGGTACTTTTTAAAAGAATTTGCCCCCCCAGCTTATTTATTACTTGTGAGAAAGTTTACAGTAGGCCTAAGACTACCATCTTTTGTCAAGGTGCTGCAAACAGACTTGATTCTATGTAATAACATTTAGAGACAGGTTGAATACTATTATATGCTCCACAGAAAACACTGCTTAGTAAGTAGGCTGCTGCATTCTACACCAGTTTAAATTTCTGGGTGGACTTACTATGTAGCTTTCATGCACAGCACATTGAAGGAGGAGATATTATTCTGATCATATCTTCTGATTATTTTCCCTAAGCTACTAACATCACCTTTTTATCTGGATCAGATGAGAGAGAGAGAGAGAGAGAGAGACACACAGCTGGATTTCATCAGCATACTGAAAGCACTGTAGCTCATATCTCTTCACTAACCCACCTAACA
Source organism: Gopherus flavomarginatus (assembly GCF_025201925.1). Taxonomy (NCBI): domain Eukaryota; kingdom Metazoa; phylum Chordata; order Testudines; family Testudinidae; genus Gopherus; species Gopherus flavomarginatus. The sequence goes on along the minus strand of NC_066619.1, from coordinate 24,324,447 downwards.
CAGCTACATTAAACAGAATGAGAGCAGACAGAACTCTGCGGACTGCTGCATGACAACATGATGGAGCAGCGACTGCCCTGACTCATACTCTGGAAATACTCAGCAAGGAAAAGTCTTTTCAAGACCAGCACCCACTCCTGCTGCAGTCCTCAAGTCAACACCACCTCACAATCAGAGGTACCAACAACAATTTGTAGATATCTCAATATCAGCACGGACAGGATGTTCAATCTTCCAGAGCTACCAGTGCAGACTCTATCCCAAGCCCAGTACTGTACTCAGACTGACAAGAATCAAGGCAACGTGAGGCATCTACTTACGCTGAGTTGTCTTGCCATAACCTCTCTGTATGATCTCAGCTCAGAATGGAAGATTAGATTCTGGACAACAGTTAGCCAGACTGTCCGCATTAAATGCTGGTTTCTTGTACAAAAGGCTGTAAAACAGCTTCCTTAAGAAAAGCTGGCACCCTGTCCTCCCTAAGGAAGGCATTGACTATCTCCAGCAGCACTGGACCCGATATTTCCTTACTGCCCTTCACCTGTCAGGAAGAACATGAGTCCACAGGACAGGTTATAGACTCATTTATCGCAACATCTCTCGAACCTCAGAAAACACTACCAACTTAAACTCAGTCAGAGACAACCTGACATTTGCTGCCATAGGATTCCTCTCTGCAGCCAGGGAACAGATATTGTGACCCAGATTTGTGCAGTTTTAGCCACAGAATAATCAGAAATTTCCTCACAACAGAAAGGACTCCAATCAGCCACCAATGGAAAGCAACTCAGATTAACCAAGCTGTCCATCCCTTGAAACAGATTTTGTATTTGCCCGGGAGATCTTCCTACTCACTAGAGCTGAATGAGTGAATATTTCACTGACAATGTTACTATTCATTTTTATTATATCTACCAAGTTCGTCGACTGTATGTATCAGCCTCCATTTTCTGCCATCCATCACCATTCAACATGGATTGTCATAAATAATGTTAGTTGCCATGCATGTGTTTAGCCCTAGCTGCAAAGGTGTGGATACATATTCTTGTCCATCCTGTTTGATTAACTAAGCAGGTCCAGGTCTCTGCCCTGGGATTCCATGAATACTGCCTTAACATTGTGCTATGTTTCCCATATTCATTAATATTTCCTACCAAATAAATGGTGTGTCACACATAGACCACATTGCACCTGTGCTCCAAGATCTTCACCAACTTCCAATTTGTTTCCTGGTGTAATTCAAGGTGTTGGATTGGCCCAGGCTACTTGGGAGACCATCTCTCTTCCTGTGCAATTTCAAATGAGGCATTTGAGCTGACAGCTCTTCTGAGTCAACAGAGACGGACCTGCTGGCAGATTCCCCTGACTCACTACCCACCATGGTCAGACATAGTGCTAGTTCTTGACCCTGGGGTCTCGCTGCAAAGCCCATATGTTTTCCTCATGTTTGAAAAGGGGGATGACTAAGATAGACCAAAAATGAAGAATTTATGGGTTAATTGGTTAAAGAGAGACTCGCTTCTTTTGGGTTCCGTTTTTGTAACATCTATGATAGCTAGTGGATGTGTACTTCTTGAGCATGCGGATAAGAACATTTTGAAAATCAAATAAATAAAATAATCAAGCTGAGAAACAGCCAAGTCAGTGCTGGAAATCTCCTAGAAAAGCTAACTGAGCATTCTTGTTAATTTTCCTCTTTAGCTCAGCCAGTAGATGTCTCTGTTCCAGCTTCTCCCTGCCTCCTACTCTGCCAGCCTCTGTGTATCTGAAGCAGAGAACTTCAGAAGGCTGCACCTGCTGCAACATCTCCAAATTGAAACCATTTTGAAGGAAACGATAAGTAGCACTCGGGGTTGCTTTTGTTAATTAAAGAAGATAATCATAATGTATTCTGCCCTAAGATAGCAAAGGTTAAACCCATGCTAGTGTTAGATGTTCAACAAGATGATAACCTAAGTCTTGTTTAAAAATCGTCATAGCAGATACTGTGTTTATTCAGTAGAAGTGGCTCACTGTGAAATTAGCATATTCAAACAAGGAAAAACTAGGACTGCTGAGTTTTGACCAACCCTCTCCTCCCCGCCAAAAAAAAAAAATTAGTGAAATTTAATTCCATTAATTTAATGCTATTTAGATCAGATGAAGAAGGAAAGGCAGGAATGTCACTAGCAATCAAATTACATTCCTCCCAAGTGTTAATTTTGCTAAAAGAATTTAATACGTGTGTTTGGGGTATTCTACAGACTGAGAAAATATCTTTAGGAAGCCTCCAAAAACACAATTAAATTAGTACAGTACTAGCTTCAATTCTCAGTTCATTTTCTATAAGTAATGATGCAAACAACTAAAAAGATAATCCTCAGGGATCCACACTAACGAGTTCATGCAGTCTTCCCTGGCACCCTGAGAACCACAGTCAAAGGATCATTAAAATATTCTGGGCACTTTCTCCAGCAGAGTTTTTGTCTTTGAAGACAGAACATTCAACATTTTAAAAATTAGGCCTGAAGTGCTGTGAAATCTTGGGGAAATTATGTGTACAAATTAAAGCTTCCTGGCATACCATTTTAATAAAACCTGCCCGTCACTTGGTGGGGGATGGAAATAACCCCAAGTCTCCCTGTACTGGACATGTGCAGTTGTAATATTTTCTCATAAATTCTTTCTTCTTAGTTTGAACTAATTGTCCAATGTATTAGCATCAGGAATGCTCTTTCCATTATCCCCTTATTTTACCCCATCAGTGTGCCTATTGTTAAGAAAATTCCTTTCTGTAATTGGATATATGCTCTCTCAAAGTGTCTCAGGGTTCCGATAGCATACAAGACATTGCCCTACACACCTGTCTTTTTTGCTAAAGGATTTAAAATACAGTCACCCCCTGTGTATCTATTCAGAGGATTAAGGTGAACTATAAATCACCCCTTTAATCTCCTATGCTGGCTACCTGTATTCCTGGGGGAGGGAAGGACAGAATCAGCAGGGTTGCTATTCTCCTGTCCCTTCAACACACCAGCCATAGCAGATGAACCAGGGGAGCAAGCTGCACCAGCTCTCACAGATTGCTCCATCCCTGTCAGAGAAAGTGGGGAACCAAAACCAACACATTGACACTGAGTTGCAATCTGGTTCTGTGTCAAATCTTGGGGCAATGAACCCTAAATGTGTTGATTCCTATTTTGACATCAGTGTTAAGTAATTTTCTCCATCAATTGACCATTCTTTCAAACATCCTGTACGAACTAGATACAATTTTTGAGAATTGCAAATAAAAGAAGGGGAAAATAGTTAAGAACAGTCACAGAACGAAAAGTAAAGTATAGGATGTTTAAAAATTGTTACAAGAACACTACACAAACATGGTTAAACAGACTACAGTTCAGTGTGCAATAACTCATGAGTTTAGCAAGGTACAAAGAATAAATAAATTTCTTGTCTCATTTCAAATCCAATATTCCTGTCTGCTTCACCAAAAATTTCATAAGCTTTTCAGTGAACAGGGGCAGACTTTTCATTTTGATTGGAAACAATGGCCAGGTGAAAACATCCAGTGCAAATATGCTGATTCACATGTGAATACACTCATTCATTAAAAAGTAGCCATGTGTGCTGCAGGAAAGTGAACAACAATGGGGGATTCACTCATGTCAAATGAACGGCAAGCCAGATTGAACATGTATATTCATGAATACATATTTCCACTATTCACCCAGTTCTGTTCTTGAGAGATCTCATAAAGAGGTTAAGATTTAACAAACACCAATTCAGGACACTTTCTGGTTTAAACTCACCTGGTCAGCTTATGGAGCATCCCAATGGGTTTTCATTAGTGCTGCTTTTTAACTGACAGCAACTTTCAGGCTGTTGGTTGTTAGTGAAGGTCAAACCAGTTTGGAAAAATAAAGAACCCTTGCTCCAGAGCACCCCAGCGTCACTACAAGCATACTTTGTGCATTTGTACAGGGAAAGCCAAAGGACTTTTGGGAGCTTATGAAACGTAATGTTGACAAGTTTTTGCCTCTGTTTTTTGTTTACATAAGCCTCTGCACTTACAGGTTCTGGACCTCACAAAAATAGCCTTTTTATGTGGTATTTCCAGCTTGACTTTTAAGCAGAAGGATCACATGAGAAAATCTGTGGTCTCACAAGATGTCCATCCCAACTCCGCATACTTAAGAGGTTCAAGTGTTTTTTGATCCAGTATCCAAACCTTCGAAGGTCAATGTTACTGAACTCAATGTGTGTATTTGTAGTGAGTAGGGAGATGAGGAGAGAGTGAGAAGATGGTAGCAAAAATATAAATGATGAAGAGGGACACGGTGGGTGAAGTAATATCTTTTATTGAACCAACTTCTGTTGGTGAAAAAGATGAGCTTTCAAGCTTTCACAGAGCTCTGCTTCAGGAGAGCTTCAACAGAAGTTGTTCCAGTAAAAGATATTACCTCCCCCACCCTGTGTCTCTAATATCCTGGGACCAACCTGGCAAACAAAAGATGAAGAGAACATTAGACTTCATCCATGTGGTTGATCTGGTTCCCATCAATGACAACAAACAGCCAAACTACACAGGACAAGGCTACTCTCCTGAAAAGCAAAGGATTTAATGAGTGCCACAATTTACTTAGATGTCATGGGAAGTCCATATGGACAAGTTTTTAGAAAGTACTTTATCACACTTCCTACTACTCTCAGTAAAACCTTAAGGGGCAGGGGAAGAAGGAATCGTAGGTTTTCAGGGGATTCTTATGTAATTTAAAAGGAAGCCCTCATGGACACTAACAACTTAAACTATTTTCAACTGGCACTACCTATCACAGGATGGCATAAAATGAATCACAACAATTTATTTCACAACAATGAATCAAAACAATTATATGAGCAAATAACCATTTTGCTTCCTGCCACTCAACTCCAACTACTCTAATGTACTCCAGAAATTGTATTTTTCCTCTGAGAAGAAAATTAAAATTTTCAATAAGTTTTCTTTTTGCCCCTTTTATGTATCTTGTTCAAATCATTCCCCCTTGTTCTCCATTTCTTCCTCCCTCCTACTTCTCAACAACCCCTCCCCTGGCATATGGCATTTTCACACAAGACTAGGGGGTTCTGTTTGTTTTTGTTTTGTTTTGAGTTTTTTTGGCCCAACCTAGAGAGTACAAAAATGTAAAACCTGCAATTCTGGGTATGTTACCAAAGGAAACAGTTTTACTTAAAATCTTGTTTTTGCCAAAATATTTTCAAAGTATCTGGAGAGGAGTCAAACCACAGTGGCTCTCAGCTGTGTTTCCTTTTACTATTTCCCCAGGTACTCTCAGCACAGCACTCAGTAACTGGATATTCTTTGAGGGGAAAAAAATGGCTGCACGAGACGGTTTGTAGATTTAAGAATTATCCTTCTGGAGCATAAGGCTATGAACACAGGGGCACTGAACTGCCAGACTTGAAATCATTGCAACTGCTAATTGTTGCTGGAGGCAGGAATCAAATATGACAGTTTGTATTAAATATGTTGATCATGTTTGATATTTTAAATGCAATTTAAAATCTACTTTGTCTGTTTTATATTTTAATTTTTAAACTGTCTATAGTATTGAAGATTGTGCCACTCTGTGATTTTGCTTCATTTTCGTACACAATTTTGCCTCAGTTTCAGATCAGTTCTCTTCTCTAATGAAGTTACAGAAATCTGAGCTTATTTATTATAGTCCACTTAAATATACATTATTCGTAGAGCATTAAAATGTACTGAAAATAAATGGTTTCTGATCTAGATTTAACCAAACTTAGCAATCATTTAATGAAATACTACCTCTGCTATCACTCCATTTTACAAGCCATCCAACTAAAAGCAAATCACATCCCAGGTTTCAATTTATACTAAAAATGCAGCTGCAAGACTTCTGGTATGAGCCAAACACATATTCCTCTCATACTGGGGGTCTTCCCACAGACTGCCTGTAGTCTATTATTTTAAAAATTTGTTTAATACTTCTCAAGCCATTTGTGGTCTTGCTGACATCTCCAGAAGACTTATTCCACATCCTCGTTTGAATGTTAAGATCCCGAAAACACAGGCACTTCACTTTGGCACTGAGGAGTTTGTCTGCTTCTCTTGATGCTTGTGGAATTTTCTCCCATTAAAACTGGAAAAAATGTTTTAAAACCAAATCGGGAAAGTGTCTTTTTGGTCTTGTGATTTCCTTGTCTCCATAGTTAGCTCAGTTTGAAAGATTCTCATTAGTTTCTTTATGTACAGTAAAGCACTGCAAGATGGTATTACTCTGTGGGTACTGGGGGGGGGGGCAGGCCTTCTTTCACAAGAGGACTTAGGTGCCAACCACAAAACCAGAGGAGTTGGTACCACCCACTATAGACCTGGGGAGGTGGGAGGCCTGGGTTCAAGTCCCTCTTCTGCCTGATTTGGAGAAAGATTTTGATTTTGAGACTCCCACATTCCAAGTGAATGCCCCAACCACTCGGCTATAGCGTAATCTGGTGTGGGAATCTCTCCTGCTGAAGCCGTTCCACTTTTGTAAAAAGTACTCACATAGTCATCACAGCAGAGACTGGAACATGGGTCTCTCTCCTCCTACATGGGTATAGAGTTATTCTCACTCTCTGGCCCACTGTGCAATCCCCACCTCCATGTAGAGTGACCAGACACCAAATGAGAAAAACCAGGACAGGGGGTGGAGGGTGATAGGAGCCTATGAAAGAAAAAAGACCCCAAAATCGGGACTGTCCCAATAAAATCGGGACATCTGAGCACCCTACCCCCATGCCAGGATCTCTGTGTACACCCCATTGCTTCCTTGCTCCATGCTGGAATCTCTATGTGTCCCCTCCACAATCCCATAGTCCCCCAGTTTGCTCTCCTGTCAAGTGTTCTGTATGCCCTAATTTTCCCTTCTCCACATACCAGGGTCCCCCAATCTACCCTTCACGCTAAGGGCTATGTTCACTGCCTCATTACCCTTTCCCTCCAGATCTCTCCCATCACCACCCCACCATTATTTAGTGTGTCAACATGTTAAACTCCATTTTAGATTTGTTTTTGGTGTGTAGTGAGGACATCATAGAAGAAATGGTTGTAGGTGACAAACTTGGTTCGAGCAAACATGAGCTAATTCAGTTTAAACTAAATGGAAGGATAAACAAAATTAGATCTGTGACTAGGGTTTTTTATTTCAAAAGGGCTAATTTTAAAAAATTAAGGAAATTAGTTAGGGAAGTGGATTGGACTGAAGAACTTGGTGATCTAAAGGTGGAGGAGGCCTGGAATTACTTCAAGTCAAAGTTGCAGAAACTATCAGAAGCCTGCATCCCAAGAAAGGGGAAAAAATTCATAGGAAGGAGTTGGAGACCAAACTCAATGAGCAAGCATCTCAGAGAGGTGATTAAGAAAAAGCAGAAAGCCTACAAGGAGTGGAAGATGGAAGGGATCAGCAAGGAAAGCTACCTTAGTGAGGTCAGAACATGTAGGGATAAAGTGAGAAAGGCCAAAAGCCATGTAGAGTTGGACCTTGCAAAGGGAATTAAAACCAATAGTAAAAGGTTCTATAGCCATATAAATGAGAAGAAAACAAAGAAAGAAGTGGGACCGCTAAACACTGAGGATAGAGTGGAGATTAAGGATAATCTATGCATGGCCTTATAATCTAAACAAATACTTTGCCTCAGTCTTTAATGAGGCTAATGAGGAGTTTAGGGATAATGGTAGGATGACAAATGGGAATGAGGATATAGAGGTAGATATTACCACATCTGAGGTAGAAACCAAACTCGAACAGCTTAATGGGACTAAATCGGGGGGCCCAGATAATCTTCATCCAAGAATATTAAAGGAACTGGCACATGAAATTGCAAGCCCATTAGCAAGAATTTTTAATGAATCTGTAAACTCAGGGGTTGTACCATATAACTGGAGAATTGCTAACATAGTTCCTATCTTTAAGAAAAGGGGGAAAAGGTAATCTGGGCAACTACATGCCTGTTAGTTTGACATCTGTAGTATGCAAGGTTTTGGAAAAAAATTTGAAGGAGAAAATAGTTAAGGACATTGAGGTCAATGGTAATTGGGACAAATTACAACATGGTTTTACAAAAGGTAGATCATGCAAAACCAACCTGATCTCCTTCTTTGAGAAGGTAACCGATTTTTTAGATAAAGGAAAAACAGTGGATCTAATTTACCTCAATTTCAGTAAGGCATTTGATACGGTTCCACATGGGGAATTATTAGCTAAATTGGAAAAGATGGGGATCAATATGAAAACTGAAAGGTGGATAAGGAACTGGTTAAAGGGGAGACTACAATGAGTAGTACTAAAAGGTGAACTGTCAGGCTGGAGGGAGGTTACTAGTGGAGTTCCTCAGGGATCGGTTTTGGGACCAATCTTGTTTAATCTTTTTATTACTGACCTTGGCTGAAGGGAGAAATCATTGCTCTCTACAAGTATATCAGAGGAATAAATACCAGGGAGGGAGAGGAATTATTTAAGCTCAGTACCAATGTGGACACAAGAACAAACAGATATAAACTGGCCATCAGGAAGTTTAGACTTGAAATTAGATGAAGGTTTCTAACCATTAGAGAAGTGAAGTTCTAGAACAGCCTTCCAAGAGGAGCAGTGGGGGCAAAAGACATATCTGGCTTCAAGACTAAGATTGGTAAGTTTATGGAGAGGATGGTATAATGAGACTAGCCTTTCACTATTAGCAGTAAATATGCCCAATGGCTTGTGATGGGATGTTAGATGGGGTGGGATCTGAGTTACTAAAGAGAATTCTTTCCTGAGTGTCTGGCTGGTGAGTATTGCCCACATTGTCAGGGTTTAACTGATCGTCATATTTGGGGTCGGAAAGGAATTTTCCTCCAGGGCATATTGGCAGAGGCCTTGGGGAGGTTTCGTCTTCCAGTAAGTGACCCATGCCCCATGCTGCAGAGGAAGATTCTTTGCATCTTGAAGTATTTAAACCATGATTTGAGAACTTCAAGGGCTCAGACACAGGTTTGATACAAGAGTGGGTGGGTGAGATTCTGCAGCCTGCGTTGTGCAGGAGGTCAGACTAGATGATCATAATGGTCCCTTCTGACCTTAAAGTCTATGATTCTAGGATTCTAACTCCATTGGAAGGAAAGGGAGAGATGAGAAAGAGGTATTGGTAGGCTGGAAAGTACTACTGAGTGATCTCAACCAGTCCTTTGATCTACAAACCATGAGAGAGGTGCTCGAAATTGTGGCTCTGCTAAACAAAGGAAAGGGGTTTCCCTTTTGCCCCCTTTCATGTTTCTGAGTTTTCCCAAAATTAATAGAGTTTTGCTCACTGATGCCTAGAACAATCCCGAAAATTTCGGAATTGATCAGACATGGCGTTCAAAAGTTATATTGCATCCAAACATAGCTAGACAAGCAGAGAAATGCCATCAAATTGATCATAAGGCCTTCACAAACTCAGCCAATTAATATTCCCATCAGCAATTTCATCTCCCTCACCCTTCCTTCTTAGTGAAATTCTAGGCATTTTCTCCTAAAATCATTGAATTAATTTAAAATATTCTAACTTCTGCCTATCCTTTTGATCCAGTCAGAATACGAACTGAAATATTCATATTTATTTTTGAACATAATTGTTTTGCTTGAAGGCCCCTCAGTGGTTTATTTGTCCCAGGTTGATTATTTACTCTCAATATATTTTATTACCATGAGGACAGGAAATATGAGTTAATGACCCTAAGATCATCCATTTCATCCACTTATGAGGGAGTTGTGGCTCAATGCAAACAAAAAGTGTCAAATATTTCAAATAAACTGAAAATATGTCAACCATTTACCACCCACAGTTGTGTTCATTTTTGCAATGAAATCATGGTTTATCTATAACATGTTTAAAGAATTAAGCATTGTAGCCCTATTGAAAGGAATGTTTAGGCTTTCAACAGCTACACTGAAAAGGGATGTGTTGATTTAAACTGAGTAATAAGTGTCTCTAAATTATTAATTTTTGCATATTCTTCAAGGGTTGAATGAGGCATCTGCATGTGCCTCAGACTTTCCTCAAACCCTGACTTATTCTTTTATTTTATGGTTTAAGAATTAAGTCAACATTTTTGTTTAAATTTTTCATTGTCATGACTTTCCCTTCTTGCTTTCAGCTAAGATAAAAGTCCCAGAATTCCAAAGATTTGTAGGAGGATGGGTTTACATTGACCTGCATAGTCTGAATTAAAAAAGAGTTTGTCATAGCTGGAACCCCCTTTGCACTAAATGACTAATTTCAGAACACATAAGCAAGGTTTGGGTTCAAAAGATCTATGTCTATTTGACTGTGTTGATCAGAACCAGAAGGCCTTGAATCTGAGGCAACAAGATAACTGATTTCAGGGAAACAGATTTCACCTTCTAAAACTAGGCTGTAGTTATTACACAAGTTTCAATTACAGGAGTCCATAGGTATCTGCCAGGAAAACACAAAGACAAGGGGCACCATTTTCAAAAATGCCTAAGTGACTTAGGACCCTAAGTACTATTTTCAAAGTGCTTAAGACTCACTGAAAGTCAATAGAACTTGGGCTCGTAAGTCGCTTCTGAATTGGGACTTGGGTGCTTTCGAAAATTTTACCTTGGGCCTTATTTTTGAAATGTGAGACTTCTGATCTCAGAGAAGTAGTTACAAACTTCTATAACATATTTATAGGAAAGAAAATATTAAAAAAAGCAGCAAGCTCTGGTCCCATTATGGACCAGATTTTGATCTGCCCTTGCATAGATGCATAAGGTGGGGGGAAGTTAAATGAGAAACCTCCTCATGTACAGCTCGCATGAGGTCATCAGAATAGCAGTCCTGGTGAGCAAAGGTCCACTTGGTTCTTACTCCATCTGGGGAGCAAAACCCCTGGAAGCAGAAGGGGCCACAGCCCTACCCTCTTGCCCTACTCAGTGCCAGTGTACTGAGAAAAGCAATCTGTATCAATGAGTTCTATTCATCTTTAAAATGAACTCCACAGCCAGCATTCTTTCTGTTTGTATAAATATACCCATTTGCAAAGACTCTTCAGGTCAAATCCTTCCTGATGTAACTTCATTAACTTCAATGGAGATACACCAGGAATGAAGCTGACCCTTCTTTACCTCTAGATCTATAATCCTATTTTTCATCTGCTAGGATACTTAGAATCAACTCAAGCTAAAAGTTCTTTGTGGGAGGTTTGCAGGAAATCCAGTGCATCATTATACATTTCCTCACTATGGCACACGGATTGATTTGTATAATGTTCCTGTGGTGTTGGGCAAACCTAAGAATTGAGCCAAGTCTCCTTTTATACATTTGACTATAGACATTAGTACATTTAGAGAGAGATAACTGTTATTAAACTGAATGACATTATACAAAGTTTTTCTATACATGAGCAGCATAATATGGAATTAATTAAGTCAGGTTTGGGATCTTTACATTTAAGGCAATGAAATAAAGATGAGTATGGAACTGAACAGTCTGAGGAATAACTTATAAGAGAGTTCAAACAAATCCATCAATCTTAAGTGGGGTCATTGTTTCCCCATACCCAGTGATCTGATAGTTCATCTCTGAAGAAAATCTGTTATTCCGATTCCCATTCCCATTCTTAACACAGGTTTTATACATTTATGCTTATCACATATATGGCTCATGCAAAAAGATGGGATTTTTAACTGCTACCCTTCAAATACAATCTGGCATCTAAAGCCAGAGCCTTTCTGACCTGTGAATCCTCAAAAGACAAAGATTCTGCAGGCCAAATTCAGTCCTTACACCTGTGCAACTCCAGTCGCCTCAGATTCACCTATGCAAAATCCACTAAAACACAGAATTAGACCCTCAAAATTATATCGATGAAACCCCATTATCTTCACCGGGGTTCTGCTGTTCTTTTGGGTAGCATCCTAAATAATTTCTTTTCAGATGAGCCTCCTGAAGAAAAAATACTTATATATTTGTAAAGCATGCAGAGTTTTCTCCTGCATAAAATTTTTGTTGACTCAGTTCACATTCTAGCTACATTCTAGACTAAACATAGGCCTATCATGTAATTCAAATTAGGGATTTTGAACCTCTCACACTTTGTGGGTTTTTGATGTGGGGTTTTGATTCAGGGCCATCTTTAGATATCTGAAAAATTAAAACACGAAAGCATTCTAGTGTTTAATTTCTCAGATATCTAAAGATGGCTCTGAATCAAAACCCCACATCAAACACCCACAACGTTTGAGAGGTTCAAAATCCCCAATCATTATGTACCAGCTGAAACCTGTGCATAGTCTTCCTATACAGCTTCAGTCACAGTGAGTTTCACCTGGTGGTGAAAAGTGGTTGCTATGGTCCTCATCTGGGAGGAAGGGAGGTAGTTTCCTACCAAGCTGGAAGTGAAAAAAAACATTTTTAAAAAGTGATGCTACCTGCTCATCCAGCCTTAGCAAGGAGTTATACAGGACCCCAGGAGATCACACCACTTTGATGAATGGGTGCTGTATGCCTTCAATGAAAGGTAGCGACATTTTGGCTTCAAAGCATTTCTCCTTTCTGACCAGCACCACTTTGGTCTTGCCTGGGTTCAGTTTGAGCCAGCAGATCATCATGCAAACAGTTTACTTTAGGCATTCTGACATTTTAGTAGCAGCAATGGTTGCATCAGTTGAGAATGAGATATATAGTTGTGTGTCATCAGCATACCGTTGGCAGCTAAATCCAAGGCATTTCATTACTTCTCCCAGTTTGTCTCATGTAGAAATTGAAAAGAAGCAAAGATAGTATGGATCCCTGCTACTGAGAGCCTTAGAAGAGGAGAAATGGTTACTCATTACCATTATCTGAGTTCTTCTGGAAAAGAATAACTGGAGCCATTGTAACACTGGGGCATCGACTCTTGCTAGTCACGTAGATATGTTTGTAGTACCTGTGGCCCACTGTGTGAAAGACTGCAGAGAGGTCCAGTATTATGGGTACGGAGATTTTACTTGTGTTCATGGAGATCTTACCTGTGTCCATTGCTCTGAGGAGGTCATCTTTTAGTGCCACTGGAGCATACTTTGTGCTGCACCCTGGACTGAAACCTGATTGTGAAGCATCCGGGGTGTTCACTGATGTCACATGAAATGGGAGCTTGATGGTTACTACTTTCTCTGTTATTTTGCCCAGAAATAGGAGGTTGGATGGTAGCTGGATAATTTGTTAGTATGGGAATATGCTCTAACTGTAATGTTGGAGGATAAGACCTTACCCCCAAAACTGACCATTTCAGTGTCTGACCCATAAGTGACCAATACAGCTGTCAAAGAGAATGCCATTCTCTAGCTTAAATCTCAAAGAAGTGCTCGCAGCTGCTGAGTAATCACATTTTGAACATGAGAGACAATCAATCTTCACACATTGGAATGTCCCTGGTTTCCAGTTATTTTTCAGCAACTAATTTTGAAGAAAAATTAAAGCTATTATTCAAAATCCTGAAATTACAACTCAGAAATCTTAAGGCTTCAAAAACTTTGAGCACTGCATGATTCGTCCAGGCAGAGATGATTCCTTAGTCTCTCAGCTTTGCACCTACTTCAGTAAAGATTCTTTATTTGTAAACTATATGTACAGAGAAATTATAGGAAAATAAGACCTGAGCATTCAGCTCTATTTCTTTAATCTGCAGATGACTTATAGAATACTGTGTCTATTGCAGTACTTACATAGCTAGGATGATTGCTTGTGTGGGTATTGCTTCTCCTGTACCTGTGGACCTGAGTTGCCAGAGGTTGTAACTGTAATATTCAACATTTAGGTTGTCTTAACTGATTTATTCCCCTTTTTAACTATAGAAAGCTTCCACTGATATTCCCCTTGACTGCTGGTGGAGTAAAGCACTAGTGAAGGTAAGGGTGGCAGAATCTAGTGCCAGTTAAACCAATGAAATTACTGACAGAGTAAGGTACTAATGAAGATAGGGGTGACAGAATCTTGCCCTCAGCGAATATATACATCTCCCCTGCAGATGATTCATAATGGCTTCACAGATTAGTTCCTGTAATCTATGAGTTGGTTTCCAGATTGCAAATGTGCTGGTATTTGTGTCAGAGAGGGAAAAGAAACAAAAGTTTGCTCTGGGTTTAGAATCAGAGTAGTCACCTGGAGCCCCTACATGCTTTATGGAGTGGCACTCAAAAAGGTTTCCCCTCCAACACATCAACTCAGTGCAGTCAATTAAAATCTGTATTAGGAAGTTTTAGAATCGCGTGGTTAGTGCAGACATTTAAAAAAAAGAAAAGAAAAAGCCAGACACAAATTCATCTTAACCAGATCTTTTTCAAAAGCATTCTGCACTGTCCTGATAGATGGAATGTGCTATTTTCACAGTAATTTGACTTTTCTGGGGCGATGGTGTTTTTAATTATTTTATCATTCACTCTCTGGTAATATGAAGCGCCATGCAATGTTCTGCTAAAGCCGTCTCTGCACAGTCTGGGTGATTTTTGCATTTTTGAACAACACAGTGTTATCGGAATTCCATTCATTCCAGCTGTGGAACTGCAGACTGTGGGAATAGTTACAAGGAGAGAGATTCTCCTCCCACCCACCTTTTTAAAAAACCTTTTCTAAGGATAAATATTTAAAGAGTAGAATGAGGCAAACTTCCCATAGAGCTGCAAACACAGACAAGCTAACACCAGACAAGTCTGCAGAATAGCTTATTTGTTTTGTTTTTTCTTTTCAACGTCCAAGCTTTAAAAAGATTTTCAGCTTTTACAATGTCTTTTAAGAAGAGGAACCATATTATGGATATTTTGGTGAACATAACATGCAGGGAATGACTTTTGGTTCCAGGAATTCATACCATGTAATTACTAGAAAATGTCATAGTAAAAAAAAACAACCCACAATCAAACAAAAAAAACCCAACACTTTGACACCACAACACACCAAAAAAAATAAAAAAACCCACACCACTTGGTACTAATTGTGTGAAAGTGCCAATATAGTACTGACTCTGTCACAACAAATGATTCTTCAGTGTAGCTTTCAAACTTTTTCATCATTCTTGCTGTTATTGCCATGTATGTTCACAAGTCAGATGAAAGCCATTTTCCCTCTATAGCTGTTAATAACATTTCAGAGACAACATCAACATTGTTTTGTAGACTGTTTCACAGAACATACTGCAGTTTCAGAACGCTTTCAAATTAAGACTGGCATCTGTCAAGTTTTACTTATATGCCGTGTAGTTGTAGCCGCATTTGTCCCAGGAAATTAGCCAGACAAGATGGGTGAGGTAATATTGTTTATTGGACCAACTTCTGTTGGTGAGAGAGACAAGATTTTGAGCCACACAGAGCTCTTCTTCAGATCTGGGAACTCCAAGCGTCACAAGTAAATGCAAATTACTTATGATAGCCAGGAGTTTGAGGGGTTCATCTATCAAATTTCCCTATTTCCTCCACTTTTTTAGCCATTTTTGCAACAGAAAAAACATGTCCCTGCTCTTTGAACCCCAAACTCTCATTGCCAAATCTCTATCAATGTCTCTGTCATAATCTGGAGGAGTCATTGTAGTGCAACGTTTGGCATTCCCCCTATTAAGGGACTTAACTTGCGTCTAGCATGGCAATATGAATCACCATGCCCAGGTTAGCCATTAAGATCAGATGTGTTAATGCCATTTTCTTCTATGTCATTAACATCTATATCTATCTTGTTTGAATAACTACTTTAAAAAAACCAAACGCCTAAAAGTCCCTGGGCCAAATTCTGATCTCCATTACACCAGGGTGAATCCTTGGTAACTCAAGTGGAATCACTCGATTTACTGCCATATAACTGCAAACAGAATCTGGCATTAGTCCAACCACTCCTATTCCATTCCCATTTCCATCTATCCTGAGTTCTTGGGTGCTCTGGTTTTTAGATAACTTATTTTCTATTCTACCGTGTTTATAAAGAAATTTAGATATTAGATCTCATGTCCAAAACTGTAGCTTTGTTCCATATATAGTTCTTAGGTTCACTCATGACTAGAAAAGCCTCTTTCAGTATCTTCAAACCTCTGAAGCATCACTTCTTTCTATCCACAGTTGTAACACTGATCTTATTTCCCTTCCTATTCATGTAAGCACCACACCGCACTTCTCTATCATTCAATCTCACGTGATATTCCACTGATTGCCAATGAGGGTACCAATCTCAGAAAAACCCTGCAAGTTGTACTACACTCAGCCCTCTGGCCATAGTTGAAGGGTGCACTGTACTTGTTCTATGAGTAACAGGGTATTTTATTTCTCATGGCTGTCCTTCCAGCACCTTTCACCAGCATTATAGCTAATAAGGGATAAAGCAAAAACCTCCTTGTGATTTGACTGTAAATTTTCTGAGGTGGCAAGCTTTTGGAGGCGGGACCATATCTACCATGGTATCTGTACAGCATCAAGAACAACAGGATAGGGGTCTCTGGGTGCTACCGTAATATAAACAGTAATTGTGTTAGGATACTGAAAAAATATTATAGTTGCAAGTTTAAAATTACTTAGTGCCAGAGAGTTTCCATATATCCCGGTGCAAAATAATTTGTACAGTAAATGAAAACACTGTATGGTCATTTGATGAGAATGCACAGAAGAACTGTGATTTCAACAGACCCATAGCCAGACGACTTAATAAAATTAGGCTGACAACCAACTGTATTTGTAAAAGAAAAAAGTGATAAACAGGAGAGAGCCATTGACATCCTCACCTAAACGTCCACATCCTGCCTAAGGAAATGACATTTTATAATGAATAAATACAACAATGGTGAGCACAGGTAAAATACGTCATATGTAGATTATGCTAAATCCACAACACACCATTTGAGCCAAGTCGCACTGAACTACTCATGCAGTTCTGCTCATTATGGGACATATTCCCACACTCTTACTCATGTGGAATAGCATCTTACCCTTCAAATAGTCCCATTGATTCAGATGGGACAGTTTACAAAGTGGAGTGCTATTCTATGAGATTAAGATTACCAGAATCTGTTCCTGAAAGGCTAGAGAAAATTTGTCTATTTTGCATTACATAGCACTTAAAATATTGTTCCACTTCCATGACTATTCATTCCATCTCATTGTAAATATTGTCACACTGTATGTAATATAAAAGAAAAACTGTAGAAACATTCTTCTGTCATTATTTTCACTGCTAGTTTTTCACTTTTTTTGTAGCAGGTGGCATCACCATTTCCGTTTCATGCACCAGAATATGCCTCTCTTGCTCTTTTTGAATATGTCCTATGCCTCATGCTTTTCAAATACAAATATTGCTATCACTGAGATTTTCTATTTCCTTAAACCATTTTATCCAGTCAAATTTGACCACAGACTGGACACAAGGACTGTGTTTAATTATATACACAGATATGCTTGGCCACAGGTAAATTACTAGGGGTTGAGTTTAAATGATAAAATCATAGAAATATAGGGCTAGATGGACCTCAAGAGGTCATTTAGTCCAACACCCCATGCTGAGGCAGGACTATATCTGTCTAGACAATCCCTGACAAGTGTTTGTTGAACCCGTTCCCAAAACCCTCCAATGATGGAAATTCCACAACCTCCTTTGGAAGCCAATTCCAGCTCTTAACTATCTTTATAATTAGAAAGTTTTTCCTAATATTTAACCTAAATCTCCCTTGCTGCAGATTAAGCCAATTACTTCTTGTCCAACCTTCAGTGGACATAGAGAAAAATTGATCATCATCCTGTTTATGACAGCCCTTAACAAATGTGAAGACTGTTACCAGACCCCCCATCAGTCTTCTTTTCTCAAGACTAAACATGGCCTTTTTTTTTTTTTAACCTTTCAGCATAGGTCAAGCTTGCTAAACCTTTTATCAGTTTCATTGCTCTCCTCCCAGGGCCAGCGCAAGGAAGTTTTGTGCCCTGAGCGAAACTTTCACCTTGCATTCCCCCCCAAGCTAACCCTGCCCCCCTGCAGCAGCTAACCATGCCCCCCCACTCCTCCCACCATAGGAGCCCCTCCCGTGGCAGCTAACCCAGCCCCCCACCCGGGGACCCTGCTGCCCCCCCCCGCAGCTACCCCCCCAAGCTAACCCCACCTGGGGAGACACCACCCCCGCGGCAGCTATCCCTGCCTGGGGAGCCTGCCCCAGCTCACCTCAGCTCTGCCTCCTCCACTGAGCATGCTGGCATCGCTCTAATTCTCCTCCACTTCCAGGCTTGCGGCGCCGATTGGAGGAGAATTAGAGTGGGGGCTGTGTGCTCAGCGGAGGAGGCAGAGGGGAGGTAATCTGGGACGGGGAGCAGTTCCCCTGTGTGTCCCCCCCGTTACTGTGGGAGGCCTTCCCTGCTCCCCACCCACCCCAGCTCACCTCCATTCCACCTCCTCGCCTGAGCAGGCTTTTAGGCTCTGTAAGCCGGTTGTGTCGGGGCTCGTCCCCCTCAGGCGCGGCAGGGAGCCAGGGCGCCTCCTTACGCACTGCAGTCCGGGTCGGCTTAGCCCCTCGGCAGGTGTTGAGCGGGGTATACAGTCTGTAAACAGGGTAGAGCCCCGGCCCTCTAGCCGGGGTCGGGGCTCTCAAAGTCAATAAGCCCCGGCCCTTGGACAGGGCGGGCAGCAATAGTTCAGGCTCAGGCCTCCAGCGGGGCTGAGCAAACACAGTATCAGCCCAGGTCCTTGGACAGGCCAGGCAGTAATAGTTTAGGGTCAGGCCCCTAGCAGGGGCTGAGCAAACACAGTATCAGTCCGGGCCCTTGGCTCGGGCGGGGCACCAAACACAAGTCTAGTTTAGCTCTGGCCTCTGGGTCAGGACAGAGCAATGGCAAAGTCAACGGGGCCCAGCCCTTGGCTCGGGTGGGGCACCAAACACAAGTCTAATTAGCTCTGGCCCTTTGGGTCAGGGCAGAGCAATGGCAAAGTCAACGGGGCCCAGCCCTTGGTTTGGGCGTGGCACCAAACACAAGTCTAATTAGCTCTGGCCCTTTGGGTCAGGGCAGAGCAGTGGTAAAGTCAATGGGGCCCAGCCCTTGGTTCGGGCGGGGCACCAAACACAAGTCTAGTTAGCTCTGGCCCTCTGGGTCAGGGCAGAGCAGTGGCAATAGGCGGGAAGAGGGGGAGTCTGCCACCCGGTTACGGGTGGCAGGGGGAACGCAGGCCCTCCCACTCCACTGCGTTCCAGCCCGGGGCCCTACCAGCAGTCAAGACCCGCTGCGGTCAGTGGGGATCCTGGCCGCAACACACTGACATGGGTTCGGGCTCTTCAGGAGCCGAACCAGGGTCGGCTATCCCCGGGCCACTTCCAACCTCCCCCTCTCTGGGTACCTGGTCCTTGCCGGCGTCATCTGGGGGGTCCCAGACCATGGGCTCTTCCGGGTACTGGTTGTGGGGAAGCTCAGGCCACTCCTCGGGGTATCGAGCACACGGCAGGTCAGGCCGAGGTTCCTCCGGGTACCGGGTCTGAGGCAAGTCCAGCCAGCGCTCCTCTGGGTAGTGGGCGCGGGGCAGGTCCGGCCAGCGTTCCTCTGGGTAGTGGGCGCGGGGCAGGTCCGGGCAGCGCTCCTCCGGGTAATGGGCACGGGGCAGGTCAGGCCAGCGCTCCTCTGGGTAGTGGGCGCGGGGCAGGTCCGGCCCGGCGGGAGCTCGGGCACCAGCGTCTGTCCTCTCCAGCAGCCTGCGCCCAACTGAGTGCTGGGGCCAGGCTTTTATACTTCCTGTCCCGCCCCTTGACTTCCGGGGGGCGGGGACAGGCCGTGCTGACTCCGCCCACTGAGGCGCCTGCTCTGGCTCGTCCCCCTTAGGCGCGGCGGGGAGCCAGGGCGCCTCCTTACAGGCTCCCTCAACCACTAGGCTCCCTAGGCGGCCGCCTAGTTTGCCTAAATGGTTGCACCGGCCCTGTCTCCTCCTCTGATTTGTCTACATCTTTCTTGAAGTGTGGTGCCCAAAACCGGACACAATACTCCAGCTGAGGCCTGTCCAGTGCCAAGTAGAGCAGGACAATTACCTCCCATGTCTTACAAAGAACACTCCTGCTAATACATCCCAGAATGACGTTTGCCTATTTTGCAGCGAGTCACACTATTTACTCCTACTCAACTTGTATAATCTCCAAATCTTAATAACCCTCCCAGTCTGGTGTCATCTATAAATTTTATAAGCATATTCCCCTCCATCATCCAATCTGTTAATGAAAATATTGAATAGTACCAAAGACAAACTCCTCTGGAATCCCATCTGATATGTCCTCCCATCTTAAAAGTGAACCATTGATAACTACTCTTTGAGTATGGCCTTTCAGCCAGTTGTGTGCCCATCTGATAGTAACTTCATTGAGACCATACATTCCTAGTTTGCTAAGGAACTAAACCATAAGAATAGTTAAGCATTGGAATAGTTATCTAAGGAGGTTGTAGAATCCTGGTAATTGGAGATATGTAAGAATAAGTTAGACAAACACCTGTCAGGGATGGTCTAGATATTTTTAAACCTGTTTCAATGCAAGGGGATGGACGAGGTGAATCTCTTGACGTCCTTTCCAGCCCTACTTTTCCATGATTCTGTGATCACCTAGTTTACACATTGTTTCCTTTCCCTACACATCTGACCCCTTAGATGGAGTGCAAGGAGCACCTTCTCTTTTCCACAGCTGTCTCTGCCCTCTTCTGAGTATCCCTGCAGTGATGATAGACAAATATGGCCCTTCCAAGACAAAAGGAGTTAACTATTTTCCTGCAAGCCCTGGAACAGGATTTGTAGAGCCTGTTCCAAATGCATTATCCCTCAAACAAATTGACATTTCAGTTAATGTATGAATTGTACATGACGTACATTTGTACTTCATAAACACACTGAAGTGTTTGGGATCTAGTGTTACCTAACATGATAATATTTTCCCTTGTGTTAGCCTAATGGCAGCATTTGGCTATCAGATTGGCCTTATTTGCAATTGTCACAGAATGGGCTTTGTTCCTTTCCTACAGTTTAAAGTTGATCTGAAAATGAAAAAAAAAAAAAAGGCATGTGCCCTATTTTGCACCCTGATAATGTGTGCATCAGACATGAAAAGTGGGTTTCTTCCTTTTTACTATTTGGTTTTATTTAATTTAAGTTTTGTCTACACTCTTTTTCCTTGAAGGAAAAGGTGGCCTATGATGGTCTGGAGAACTAATAAGATCATGACATCACAAGAAGCAAGAAAATGAAACATAAGTAATTGGGGGGAGGTAAGGAAAGAGAGAGATTCTTAGGGCATGTCTACACTACAGACTTAAGTCAACCTATGTCATTACCACAGTGGCTGATGGCCACACTACCCCCCCCCCCCCGCATCAGTGGTGTAAATATCACAGTGTCCATAGAGACTCTGCCTCACCCTAACTACACCGACATAAGCCCTAAGCCTCTCCTTGAGATGGAGTTATTATGTCGGTGTAGTAGGGCACTTACATCAGTGGGACAAGGCTGTAGTATGTACATTGACGTAATTAAGTCGACCTAAGCTGCCTTATGTTGGCCTTTGTAATGTAGACCAGGCCTTAGAGAATTTCAAAATCTGTTGTTTTGTCGTTAAAACACTTATTTAATTTAAATGTCACAAAAACCAGCTGGGAGACAGATCTTTGTCACAGATATAACAATTTACCCCCTTCAAGCAGGAGCCAATACAGTTCCCATTTCACTTCTCTGATCCTCTAAAATCTTCCCTTGGGACAAGAAGAGCTGTACTCTCGTGGGCACTAAGTTCACTTCGGCATCATTGTTAACAAAATCATCTCCATCCATTTTAACTGGCATCATCTTTAGACCTTTATGATGACATGAAGTCCTATTACTGTTAATGGTGATATTACATTGTCTTAACTGCGTATGATGAGGACATAGTGCACTCTGGCCATAAATAAGTTGGCAATTACAGAATGATTTTTATTTTAAAAATATCAAAGCCCTTTAAAAACAAAATTAATTTTAAAAACGGAGCCAATTGTGTTATGTATTTTGCAGTAGCAGCAACAAGTGACTCTGAAATGAATCCCAAGTTCCATTTAAAAAAAAAAATATCGAGAAACATTTAATGGAGAAACAAAAAGTGAAATGAACCAAGCTTGGGCCTGATGCTATTTCAAAGGGCCAAGACATTAAACTTCATATGCTATTTTTACAATGGAGACATCAACAAAGTTAACAATAGCAGCTCTGCTTCAAGGATCTAACGAGAGCCTTAAATGGTTGTAAAAAATGTTAATAACTACTAAGACCATCTGTTTAGTACTGGAAAAAATAATTTCATCTCAATGTCTTCTTCTGAGATCATTTAGACTGGGGTACACCAGAAGCTCTGACCACAGTAAGAACCCCAGACATATAAAAGAGTCTGAGCAGTTATAATCTCTGCCAAAGATAACTGTTAGTTTAAGCAGTAGTACGGTGAAAGCACATTGCACTGCTTGCTGGGGCCAGACATATGATGCACAGAATCTTAAGGGAGGAGACTAGTCACACCTTGCCCAAACCTCTGCCAGCCAATCTGCAGAACGACACTAGCACTGATTTGCTATCTACTGCCCCCTGGGCAGAAGCTGCTAACACATTTCTTTCTATCTATCTATATAAAATCCTAATAACCTAGAGTGAAACAAACAAGGACATTGCAAAGTTAAACCTGACCCTGACTAGTCCCTACTTACTCATTATGTAGAACAAGATGTACCTACAGTGCTGTTTCAATGCCAGGCACTCTATATCAATTTCAAGTGTAATTGCTCCATTAAAACCCCAGCACAAAGGGACATTACTATGTTGCTGAAACAGCATGAGTAGAGCCCTGAAAATCTGCGGATGTATTGTTTACCATCCGATGCAGGTCCAAATTTTTGTATCTGCACAGTGAGATAGGATGCTGGTGTGGATGCAATACATACAAAAGATGGAGTGCAGATCACGGGTCTGATACAAGTTAATTATCGCAGATGCAGATCAGACACAAATCCAATTTTTTTATCCATGCAGGGCTTTAAGCATGGGGTTAACTCACTCTGTTATGCTTAATACTGCTGCATCTACATGGCCAGATCCCAAGGGTCTTTCTTCCTACTTTACTTCAGCAAAATCCCACTGAATTCAATGAGAGTTATGTGAGAAAAGACTAATTAAAAATGGATCAAGGATCTCTGTCTGGATCTGCCTCATAGTAGCAGAATGTATACTTTTTCTGTACCTGGAGAGCTGTTGTGATAATTAATTTAAGCAGTACTACAGTGAAAGTATATTGCACTACTTAGTATTGGTGAGCAGCAAGGACCTCACAGAAGAACTGTTTGTAAGGGACAACCTTGGTTTGAGTGATGAGCTAATTCAGCTTAAACTATACGGAAGGATAAACAAAAACAGATTTGCAACTAGGGTCCTTAATTTCAAAAGGGCAAACTTAAAAAAATTAAGGGAGTTAGTTGGGGAAGTGGACTGGACTGAAGAGCTCAAGGATCTGTATGTGCAGGGTTGGAATTACTTTAAGGAAATGTTGCAAAAACTGTCTGAAGCCTGCAGCCCAAGCAAGGTGGAAAAATTAGGAGGGAAGGGTTGCAGACCAGGCTGGATGAGCAAGCACCACAAACAGGTGATTAAGACAAAGCAGAAAGGCTATAAGGAATGGAAGATGGGAAGGATCAGCCAACAAAGTTACCACTGGGAGGTCAGAAAGTGTAGGGAAAAGTGAGAACTGCCAAAAGCCAAGCAGAGTTGGACCTTGCAAAGGAAATTAAAACCAATGGTTAAAAGATTCTATAGCCATACAAATAAAAAGAAAACAAAGAGAGAAGTGGAACTGCTAAGCACTGAGGATGGATTGGAGATTAAAGATAATTTAGCCATGGCCAAACACCTAAACAAATAGTTTGCCTCAGTTTTTAATGCGGATAATGAGGAGCTTAGAGGTAGTGGCGGAGTGTCTAATGGAAATGAGGATATAGAGGCAGAAATTACCACATCTCTGGTGGAAGTCAAACTCAAACAGTTTAATGGGACTAAACCAGGAGCCTTGGACAATCTCCATCCAAGAATATTAAAGGAATTGGCACATGAAACTGCAAACCCAATAGCAAGGATTTTAATGAATCTGTGAACTCGAGAGTTGTACCATATGATTGAAGAATTGCTAATATAGTACCTATTTTTAAGAAATGAGGCAAAAGTGACCCAGGAAACTTTAGGCCTGTTAGATTGACCTCAATTGTATGCAAGGTCTTACAATAAATTTTGAAAGAGAAAGTAATTAAATATATAGAGATAAGCAGTAACTTGGATAAAACACAACATGGTATTACAAAAGGTAGATCATACTAAAACAAACTGATCTCCTTCTTTGAGAATGTAACTGATTTTTTTTAGGAAAAGGAAATGCAGTAGATCTAATATACCTGGATTTCAGTAAAGCATTTGATACAATTCCGCATGGGAAATTATTAGTTAAAATTGGAGAAGATAGGGATTAGTATGAGAATTGAAGTGGATAAGGAACTGATTAAATGGAAGACTACCACGAGTGATGCTGAAAGGTAAACTCTCAGGCTGCAGGGAGGCCATTAGTAGAGTTCCTAATGTAAATGGTGGATTCTCTATAACTTGAAGTCTTCAAATCATGATTTGAGGACTTCAGTAACTCAGCCAGAGGTTATTGGTCTTTTACAGGAGTGGGTGAGTGAGGTTCTTTGGCCATCAATGTGCAGGAGGTCAAACTAGATCAGCGGTCAGCAACCTCTGGCATGCGGCTCGCCACGGCAAGCACCCTGGAGGGCTGGGCCAGTTTGTGTACCTGCCGCGTCTGCAGGTTTGGCTGATCGTGGCTCCCACTGGCCATGGTTCACCGCTCCAGGCCAATGGGGGCAGCGGGAAACCACGGCCAGCACATCCCTCAGCCCGAGCCACTTCTCACAGCCCTCACTGGTCAGGAGGAGCAAACCACGGCCAGTGAAAGTTGCGATCAACCAAACCTGAGGACGTGGCATGTAAACAAACTGGCCCTGCCTACCAGGGTGCTTATCCTGGTGAGCCGCGTGCCAGAGGCTGCCGACTCCTGGACTAGATGCTCATGATGGTCCCTTCTGGCCTTAAAGTCTATGAGTCTATAATTGGACCTACATATTTACTCTGTGAGTTCAACTGTAAAAATTGAATAAGATGTCACAATAACCTATAACAACAAACGTTGGTGGGAAAAGATACTGAAAGACTGAATTAGTCCAAACCAAAAGGCCTACTGACAACTCAAGGACTGTGTTAAGATCACACCTGGTAAACAAGACAAGGGTGGAACCAGAAATTGGCATCTCAGAAACTAGTTCTAATTGTTGGACAAAATGACGAAGGGGTGGGCTATTCCATCCATCAATTCATTTGTGGTTCTTAATGAAACTGGGGAGAAAAAATGGCTATTTGACCAAGCTTCACAATCATGGCTGCCCCCTTCCCACGATTTTCTGGGACCTCAGACCTTCTCCATCCCAATCGTGAAAGATGTCTTGACCAGACCAGATCAGAGAGAGGGACCCATATGACATCGCTACCTCCACCAGCTCTAGCTGAATCCCAAATGACACCTGAGATATCTCTCTATCTTTCCCCCTTCCCTACTACCTCTGTGACTTTTTGTTCCCGTACCTTATTTCTTTACTTTCCTATTTCTCTTTTGTTTTCCTCTGTCTAATAAGAGTCTGGCTTAGCTGGCCAGGACTATATATTTTGCAACACTGTTGTAAGTCCAAAAATATCTGCTTTTTCTGTTGGTATAAATATCAATCTTTCATTTCAGAATCTACTCAGCCTCTGTCAAAAGCAAAATAATTGATTCCATGTTTACACTAACATTGTAATTAACACAGAAAATTGTAAAATCTATGCATTGGTTGGCAGCTGCCACTCTGTCTGACAGGGAGAAACTGATGTCATAACTTCTCCATTAGGTGGATTTCTATGGGCATCCCCTCATCTTCCCAGCATGCAACATTCGCTCACCCTCATGCATCAGAAAACTTCAATGCAGCAAGCAATAGCTAGTCAGGCAGCTTGCAACCCAATAACATGAAACACCAAGAAAGAAACCAGAGTCCCTCAGGCCGCTTGCAATCCCAGCACATGCCTTCAAGGAGAGAGATGATCAGGGTGACAGTTTGTAGGAAAGGAAATGGGATGGATGGGAGCCAAGCTAGATTCTTGTCAAGAACAGCAGAAGAAAGTGAGATGGAAAGAGAAGTCCCTAGATGTTTGTTCAAGGAGGGAGGGACTGTACAGGGAACCAGGTAGCAGGAGGTCTACTAGTATTCAAAGGTTGAAGGAGTGAGGTCAGCTTAAGAGGGTAATCAGGATCCAATGCCAGTCTAGAGGGAAGATGTTTACTAATTTCTGAGAGATACTTTGGAGCTGTAGAATGCTACATGATGGATAGCTGGGGGGTTGTTCAGAAAAGACGCACCACTTTCTCCCTGACACAGAAAGTAGCAGCGTTCAGCAGTAAGGTCAGAATTGTCCAGAAAAACTGGAGCTTCTACAGGTATTTCTCAGTGACCATCTGCTGCTTTTGAATTTTAGTGATATATATTACACACATGATCTCTCTAGTTATTTAGTGTTTGATACAAATGTGCTGTCATTTTCCTTTAATGCAGATTTATGTGAGAATATTACGCCTGCTCACCCTTATAAGCTGGTAGAGAAGTTCAGTGCACAGAGAACCACAGGTGCAGCTAGTCACATCCCCTTTTCAAGGAAGAATTTTATCTCCTGGTCACAAAAAACAGAGGACAACAAAATGTAACCCAAATATTTCCCGCTTGGTGTTTCTTGCCTAGTTCTGGGTTCCAAGTACAGCCTTCTCCCACTCAGTCTTTCCTTTCCTGTTCCTAGAGCAGCAGCTACTGTGACCCCATCAATGGAGCACTTCTGTAAGCCTGAGTTGATATTAAACTTATCATTTAAGTTAGACCAGGAGTTAGACTAGATGACCCTTACAGTCCCTTCTAACCCTAGGGTTCTATGATTCACAAAGAACAGACCAGGACCTTTCTGTCCTGCAATGAATGGCCTCCTGCTTCAAACCCAGAGAAAGTTCAAGAGCCTGGTTATCAACTATATTTAAGCTATTAGTCCACAAGTTGCACCCTGAACCCCCCAACAAGCCCCTGTGCATCCAGATTCCCCCCAGATACTCCACTGAGCTGCCCACACCCAGATTGCCCCACACAGAAACCTCTCACCCCCCACGCTAAGCCCTTCCACACTTGGATCCTGCTGGGCTGATCCTGCCCACCCATACCTGGTGCACCTGGCACAGAAGGGCAGAGGCCTGGGGTATTTCTGGGGCAGGCTGGGTCTTTGCACTGTATCAGGTTTGGGTGCAGCTTTACTGTTGAGTCCGTGTCCCGGAGGGGAGCTGAACAGCGATCTCCCACCTCTGTGCAGCCAGCGGTCTGTGCTTCTCAACGCCATGCTGGAGCCTCCACATTTATTTGACAAATAAAATTTGCAGAATTTTGCAGAATTCGAAAATATTATGAGCAGAATTTTTATTTTTTTGGTGCACAATGCCCTCAGGGGTAAGATATATAATAAAATCTTGAGTTAGACCTAACAGTCAGTCCTCCTGATTGTTTTTTCCAACACTCTTCGGGAAATGAAGTCTTAAGTATCTCACTTTTGCATGATTACTCGCCCTTTACTGAATCAATCATGTCTTGTTTGCTGAAAACCATGGTGTTTTAAAAAAATTTTGTCTTAAAATGTCAAGCTAGGTGTAGTCCACCTGCTCATTCGTGGATGAAATTACATACATACAGACAGACACTTGCGCAAAATCAAGCGTTGTTATTAAGTGAGAATGAAGTGAGATACTTTTCAGCCAGTTTTTTGTTAGTTGCAAACGTATTATGTGTGCACCAGAAATAGATTAACAAACCAACTTGTAAAAAATTATGACAACACAAAATCAGAGTTAGCAAGAAGTGGAAGTCAGAATTCTATTGAATAACAGAGTCAGATACATACTCTAGAAACAGGACAGGAAATCATTAGTCTGAAAAAACAATAATCAGTGCAGATCAGGTGTGAGCAACAGGAACCAAATATTTTTATGATGTTGTCAACTCCATCATGTAATCCTGTTCATAACTTTATCAACCTCCATCTTAAAACGAATTAGGTTGTTTGCTCCCACTATTTGTATTGGAAGGCTGTTCCAGAACTTCACTCCTCCGATGGTTAGAAATCTCTAATTTCCAGCCTAAATTTATTCATGGTCTGTTTGTTCTTGTGTCATCATTGTTCTTTAGCTTAAGTAGTTCTCCATTCCTGATATTTATGCCTCTAATGCATATATAGAATGCAATCATATGCCCTTCTCAGCCTTCATTTTGTTAGGCTACACCAACAAAGCTCTTTTAATCCTCTCTCATAAGACAGGCTCTCCATTCCACTAATCATCCTAATATCCAGCCTCTGCACCTGTTTTAGTTTGAATACAACTTTCTTGAATATGGGTGACCAGAATTGTACATAGTATTCCAAATGAGGTCTTATCAATGCCTTGTACAATATTAATACTTCCCTATCTTTACTCAAAATATGTTGCCTGATACATGCCAAGAAAGCATTTGTTCGGGGGGTTGTTCTTTTTTCTTTTTACAGTCTCATTACATTGATGGCTCACAGTCATCCTGTGACCCACAAATACACCCAGGTCTTTCTTCTCCTTTGTTGCTTCCATTTGATGATCCCCTAGTTTACAAAAGAAATTCTTGTTAATATTCCCTAAGGCATGACCTTGCACTTTGTACTCTTACATTTCATTCACACTCCAGTTCTCTAGGTCAGACAATTCTTCCTGAACAATATTCTGATCCTTCTCTGCACTGATTAGGACTTCCAAATTTGTATCATCAGCCCATTTAATTACCACACTCTTGACTTTTTGTGCCCAGGTTATTATTAAAAATATTAAATAAGATCAATCCAAAGACCAATCCTTGAAGAACTTCACTAGTAACCTCTCTTCAGCCCACTCATTCTCCTTTCAGCACAACCTGTTGTGGTCTCCCCTTTAGCCAGTTCCTTATTCACTTTACAATTCCTGTACTAATCCCCATCTTTTCCAGCTTCGCTTATAGTTTCTTCTCTGGTGGCACATGAAATGCTTTACTGAAGTCTAGATAGATTAGATCTATAGCATTTCCCTTGTCTAAGAAATCGGTTATCTCAGCAAAGAAAGGTATCAGACTAATCTGGCATGATTTGCCTTTGGTAAATCCATTTTGTATTTTATCACATTTTCCATTTACCTCACAAAAAATTATTCTTTGTTCTCAAGCCTTGAATAGTATTGAGGTTAAACTGATGGGTCTGCTTGGCTCACTTTTTCCTCTTACTTATTCATAGGTACTACAGTTGCTATTCTCCAGTCATATGGTACCACTCCACTTTGATAGATTTATTAAAAATCATTGCTACTGGACTTGCAATTTCATGTGCCAGTTCTTTCAGTATTCTGGGATGGAGGTTACCCAGACCCCCTAACTCAAACACCTCAGATGTTATTTCCACCTCAGATGTAATAATTTCCATTTCTATATACTCATTCCCATTAGCCATCTTCCTTTTGCCCCCATGTTCTATATCATCCTTATTAAAAATTGAAACATAACATTCATTTAGTTTTGGGGCCATATCTAGATTATTCTTAATCTCTACCCCATCCTTGCTGCATAACAGTCTCATTTCTCTTCTTGTTTCTTTTTTATTTATATGGCTAAGGAACTTTTTACTGTTTGTTTTAATTTCCTTTGCAAGGTGTTACTCAGCTTGACTTTTGACAATTCTCACTTTATCCCTACACTTTTTAACCTCCACTACCCAGATTTATTTGCTGATCAATCCCTTCTTCCATTCCTTGTAGGCTCTCTGCTTACTCCTATTATCCTTTTATAGATGGCTATTCATCCAATTAGGTCTGGAAATCTTCCCTACAAGTTTTTCCCCTTGCATGGGATGCAAATTCTAGATTGTTTGACAAAGAAATTCCAACTCTCCTCCACATTTAAGTCCTTGAGCTCTTCAGCCCAGTTTCCTTCACTAATTCATTTCCTCATGTCACAAACCCAGGTTTTCTATGTCCTGGTCTTGGATACCTGCTGCTACCACTAAGCTTCTGACTTGGAAATTTTACTTTGGAGCACCCCTTCTCTGATCCTTTTTTGCAAGGACCCAGTCCCGAGGAGAGAAGATACCCTGATAAGAAGGCCACTGGAAAAATCTCAATTCACCACAGCTCCACTCCAGACTGAATGAACAAACTTATAATTTTTATTTCTTAAAATTAAAATCTATGAATGAACTCCGGTACTAATCATCTGCCAGTGCCCACTTTCCTTTTCAAGACCCAAAAAGTTTCCTTTCAAACTCCAGTTCAGCCTTCCTTCTCATAAATCAGAGAGTCTGATGTTCTGCCAATCTGGTCTCACCACCAACCACTCAGAAGCTCAGACCTCTATCATCCCTCATGGACCAGTCTCTGGAATCTGGAGAGAAACGTCTTGGCAACTTCAGAAAGCCCTGACCAAACCATCTCCAGCTGGCAGGTCTCTAACCTTACTCTCCCAATAGTTCTCCTCTAATGGCTGACTTTTAAATAAACATTCTGGGGTGGCTCCCAGCATCTCAGTAGGCTCTCACAGAGTCCTTAGTGGTTCGAAACCACTATCTCACTTCTGCCCACATATTTCACCTCCCACATACCTCTTAACTAAAATAATATGAATGGAACACATCCCCTAACATTCATCGCACCTTAGTTTCCTCAAGTCTGCCCTTTTGGAATAAAAAAAATCTTAGTTACTGACCTGTTTTGATTATCCTTCTATTTAATTTAAACTGAATCAACTCATGATCATTCGATCCAAAGTTATTTTCTCTAACCTGCTCAGCTATAATGTCTTCACTACTTACCAAAACCAAGTCTAAAATAGCATCACCTCCTGTTGGTCCAGTGACGTTTTGGTGAAGAAGTCTGTTTATTACACCCAGGAACAGATAAGCCTTATTATTATTGGCATTTGTTCTCCAGTTTGTATCTGGGAAATTAGTCTCTCATCATTTCTGGTAATATTTCTCTCTCTAATAATGTTAAAGAGACCTCGATCTATATCCAAATCCAAAGCAGGGGGGTCTATAAGCAGACCTCTAACACTACTCTGTAGAATCTCTTTTACAATCCTTCCCCAAGAATCTTTGATCCAAACCAATTATGTAGCAGCAACCCATAGACAATGAAGTGACACGGTCTCCTCCTCCTTGTTTCCAGCTGCGTCTACAGGCCTGCAGGCTCCCTTTTGTGAAGTAGAGCCTGCATACCTGTAAAAGCAGCTGGAAACAAGGAGGAGCGCCAGCACTGTGTAACATCTACCATAAGTAAGTGCTCTGCGGACCACCAGTGGTCCATCCACAGACCATAGTGTGGGAACCCTGCATATAGAAAGACAAACAACCCGAACAATGCAAACTAACAAAACTTTATCACAGTTAAACATAGCCTTAAACACTTACCATAGCTGTCTTTTACAGAACCAAAGCAAAACAGCTCTGTGTTGCAATGTAGTGTTGTTGAGGGGTACCAGCGGAGCCAAACATCCAAAGCTTTCACTGTAATTCTGTGTCCATATGTCTATGGCATTTATATTTGGAAACAAAGGGATATTCAGACTTTGCCCAAAAGGGGCTGACTGCAGCTATACCCATCTGTAATGCAGAAGTACAGCCTATATAGACAAAGGTTATAACATGCAATCTTTCTCAGCACCTTTGCAATAAGGACAATGACAGCCACATGTCGGAGAGTAGAAATACAAGACCTTATATAATTATAATTTGGGGATTTCTAAGGTGCTTGTCCTCTGCTCTATTCAGCTCACGGTCCTTACTTTGACCATCCCTATTCTAATGGTTTCCCTGTTCTCTTTTGCCCAATACTTGATCAAAATGATTTTCTGAGAATTATTTGGATTAGGTCTGACTTACTACCCCATTTCCAGACTTTTTCACTCTTTGAATATGAGGTTCCACTTCAGGGCTCCCTTACTTGCTCATTTGGACCATTTAAATGACTTCTTGGCAAAGTGTGCTCATGTCCATGTATTTTAGAACTCCATTAAATGATTCTTCTAGTGTCAGAGTTCTTGCCAGGAAAGTTTCCCATAATTTTGTCTCTTGGTCTTGCATACATATTACCAGTATTATAGAAAAGTATCTTTCCAAATCCCTGAGGGTTTAAAGAAAACTCAGGTTTATTAACACTTATTGTATAGCAGACGTTCTTTAAACTCTTTACTATGAAACTTTTACATTTCTTTCTTGATGTCTCATTGGCAAGTTAAAAAGAAAGCTTGAGAAGCTGTAGAACTGTGCTGGTGACTGATATATTTATAACCAACAATTTGCTGTAAAAATGTGTCACAAGTCAAATACTCAACATATTTGTCTTCTACTGGGTAACATATTCCCTATTACCAATTCTTGACTTATAGGCTTACCATCTAGGAAGTACCACCTTTAAAAAAGCATATTTGTGGGACTAATGTTATAATGTCTGCCAATTAATATTAGCCAGCATTGTGGTTTCATCTCTGGAAATTATGCTGGGGGAGCACTTCCTGGAAAAATGTCCATAATACTGGCAATGATCACTGGCATTGATGCTGGCTGTCAAAATACTTCACCCACTGAGGTCCTCTACGTACCCATTTGTGCTTGGAGGTAACCACAGATCAGAAAATATGCTCAGCTCAACTCGTCTTTAGAGTTCACTCTTTTTTTACCCACTATGGTAAGTTTGGATCTGTCACTTAGTCTCATCCAGTTACATCTATGTCCAACCTAGTAAAAAGCCACATGAAATGGGGAAAAATTCAGTGCTTTTATGTGGCCACCACCATTTCAGCCAAACCAACATTTTGGTGTCTTCAAGCTCTGAACATCTGGGTTTTCACTTTGCATCCTATAAAGCATCACAGTGCACAAATGAGAAAAACAGGGGCAAAACCACCGCCTTAAATATAACAAATTTGCATCAAAATTGTCAAAATTAAATAACCCTATTAAGCAGCAATTTATGTTCATTTTCAATAGAATTTGTGGGACACTGAAGCATGTGCGCTGTAATGCTTGGCCTTGTGGAATGTTACGGTTTCTCAAACCAGTGAGAAAAACGTGAAACAGATATTCACACAAAGATTCAAGAACCTGTGTGTATCAGAGATGCCCACTCGTCTGTGGCAAGAGAAGGTGTTCCTTCCTCTCCCCTCCCCTCCTGCACACCTTCTCTGCAGTGATGACATGTCCCTTACTGTGTTTGTTACATTATTGTCAGAAGTGAAGCCTCTCTAGGGTAATTACAAACACTATGAAATAAAATCTCAGATCAGCTTTACACATAATAATCAGATCAACCTAACTGCATCACTCAGAGTGACTCTGGTGTAGATACACCCTTAGTGTCAGAACAGTAGAAATGGAAGGGACTCAAAAAAGACTAACAGACATGATTGGATAAGATTTCTGTATGAAAAGGGACGTACATATGAATGAAATAGAGAAGGTAAACTTCATTCTCCTATTTACCTTCTCTCATAATACAAGAACAAGGAGGCATCCAATGAAACTGAAAGGCAACAAATTTAAAATTGGTAAAAGGAAATTGGGTTTTTTAACCGCACATCTAACCTGAACAACTTGTTACCACAAGAAGTTATTGATGGCAAAACTTTGCTCATATTCAAAAAATGGTTAAACTGTTACATAAAATAGGCTTAAAAAATAAGGACCTCATTCCTTGTGTTTAAACCAACCACTAACTAATGGGATTAGGAAGAAATTTCTCTTCTGGGAATATTATGACAGTTTTCTACTCCAGAGTTTCCACATACATTCTTCTGCAGCTCTGATAGGGGCCACTATCTCAGGTAGGACATTGGATTAAAAGGATTACTGATGTGTTCCAATATGGCTATTTCAATGTTCCAGTTTCCTACTTTTTGAGAACCTTATTCACACTCTCTGATAACTACAAAGGTACAAATTCTGGTCTCAAAAATTTAATGGGTGTTTTCCAAAAGTACCTGAATTTGATCCAGAGTAAAACCGCTGAAGTGAGAATTTTACTCATATAAGGAGTGTTAGCGAATGAAGAAAAAACTTTTTATTTAGTTAGTTCTGGAAATACATTTCATTAGATTTTGTGTATTGTATCCTGCAAGCATTAGAAAATATTTCAGTTGTCTACATAATCAACAAGATGGATTCCACAGAAGCACCATTTTAACTTAATTATTCAGGGAGGCCGCTCTTTTTTTTTTTAAAGCCATACTCAGTATTAAACTAATAGTGTAGTCCTAGTGCTCAGTGGGAAAGCCCAGTTGTCTATGCCAAGGGGCATGATATAGAATTTAGGACATGGACAGCTCAAATATTCTTGTAGATACACTGGAAAAAACTGTAACATACCACACAAGCAGCTTTTGTAATTCCCAAACCTGGTATGCATTCACCACTCAAAACTAACATGACATGAATGCCAAAACCTACATTGTTTTCCATGTTGATTTATATTGTGGTTAAAATGGAGAAAGAGCACCTAAATATTCATAGAAAATATTGAATTCACATTCGCAAACTTCACTTTTTTCTTCTGAGTTAGTAAAAAGCAAGGTCTTCTGAACTCTTTTAGGAACACAATTCAACTGCCATCATAACTGACATTAACTGGCACTTGGCAGTCTCAGTAGAGAAACCAAGAACTATATAGACATGGAGAATGACCTATCCTTTCATTACTAGAAAGGGGTCAAGACACTTTGGTAATGGACATGGGGATCGATATGGGAGAAACTTTAGATCCGGGAAGTTCATTTTCCAGTGCTATCCTTCTAGTACCTTCCACAACTACTAAAGGTCTAATTCTGGTCTCATATGCACCAGTGTAGCTCTGACTCCTGATTTACACCTGTGAAACTTAGATCAGAATCGGGCCCCATTGATTTGCTTTTAAAAAATGGAAATAAAATTCAACTGCTGTCTTTTTCATGGGCTGAACAAAAAGTTCTGCTACTGTATGTTGCCATATAAATAAGGTTACTTCATAATTATAGCATGACAGAAATTCAGATTTCCAAAGTTTGTTCAAATAGTACCAAGGAAGATCATTTCATTTAACCTCTATTTTGTGTACAGTATATTATAAGAGTATGTTAAGTTACAAGGAAATAATTTCATTAAAACTGTTCAGGTGATGTGATATCTTTCAAATGTATCATTATAATTAATCATTATATATCATGATCATTTATATAATGAATTCACTTGTAAAGTACGTCATATATAAATAAAGCAAAGTTTGGCTAGTTCAGACTAAGAGTGAAATTTTACCATTAACATTGACTTTGAAACATTCTCATGAATCTGTATGTTAAGCATAATTCCATCCACTACTAAAGAAAGTTCAGAAAAAGTTATAAAAGGTAATTATAACAATGGCAAGTGTGGGGGGGTTTTTAATAAAGACAAGATTACAATTAATAAAATGATCACATTCATTTTCAGAAACAATGTTTCATTGATAAAGATCTTGGTGTAAAGATGGAGTGAAATCAGAATTCTAGGACTCTGCTTTCATAACTGAAAGCACTCGCTGGTACAATCTAGTGCATTTTATTCACATTTTAATATTTATCAGTATTTTCTTCCAAATGCATGATGTCTGTGTATACTGAGAAAAGTTACAACAAATTCATCTTAGACCTCTGCAGCTTGTTGCGTGCCCTGCTTGAATATGTTGGAATGCCCTTCCAGCACTGTTGGGGGAGCCGGAGTACCATTCCAGTATTGCTTTTTGGAGGCCTGGAACACTGCCAGCCTCCACATAGTGGCAATAGAAATGAAGCATGGTAATTCCTTCCCCCCGCCTCCATCTCTTCTTCACCAAGGGAACCAGACCATGGCTGGGCAATGAGCAAGCAAGCAGCTGCCCCAGCCCAGAGGCTTTGGGGAGTGGGGACTGGCCAGGTGTGGCAACTCAATCCCAGCCCAGTGGAGCATGCTGCTAGGTTAGAGCCAGCAGGATATGGAGTTCCAAGAGCACCATACTCCAGCTCATCTCCAGGGCCATCAAGTATGTGGTTGCCCTGGGGGCCAGGCAGGACCTCAGCCACTGATTACCTTAGGTTGGCAGAACAATGGGAGGGGGAGAGCTGGCCAGCTTCATCCTAGCACATACATCCAGAGCAGGTGGACTCCTGCTCAGGCCCTGCTAGGAGCAGATCGAGCTGCAGCACTCGTAACTGCTGTTGTGCCTGCTGCCTGAGGCCAGGACCTGGCTCTGCTCCTATTGGTGCAAAAGCTGCCTGGGCATGT
Organism: Gopherus flavomarginatus; assembly: GCF_025201925.1. NCBI lineage: Eukaryota > Metazoa > Chordata > Testudines > Testudinidae > Gopherus > Gopherus flavomarginatus. The sequence goes on along the minus strand of NC_066619.1, from coordinate 24,288,003 downwards.
TTATCCTGGCAGTGCTGTGATTCACCTCACTGGCCCTGCTGTGCCAGTGCCTGTAGGACCTGCTGCTCTGGGCCAAGAGCCTGGCCAGTCTGCTGCTCTTCTCCATGGCCTCATCATGGTCTCCTTCCCTGTAGCTGGAGATACAGGTGAGCAATGAAAAAGTATAAGCCATTCTGGCATGTTTTGGGGGAGCCAGAACAGCATTCAACTACCAGCACTTTGTTTTTTAGGACTCAAACACTGTTTATGTGCCTCTGGAGAATCACCACTCCTGAGTAAGATTTACATTTCTACAGCACATTTCACCCCAAAAGTTCCCAAAGTACTTTACGAACTTCAGTATATACAGATCCTTGCCACGGAAATGTAGCCATGGCCATCACAAGGACGGAAGGAGGCAACAAATCAGTATTCTGCAAACAATAATATGGGCAGAGACACAAGGGTAAAGCACTAGCCAAGGATGCAAGGGTAAATCCTTATTTTTACTAAAAATGCCAAGGTATCATTCGTGTCTGTCAAAGAATTCTCATCTAAAACACCCCACATACATTACATGGCATGGTTTGGAATTCACCTACTTTGGAATGAAGATGGTCTAGTTAATGCTGCCAGGATCTGAACTTGTGATTCTGAGGACTGAAGGCATTCCAGGAAGCTTTTGGAAAGTGTAGGGGACAATTTCCTGGTGCAAGTGCTGGAGGAACCAACTAGGGGCAGAACTCTTCTTGACCTGCTTCTCACAAAGAATTAGTAGGGGAAGCAAAAGTGGATGGGAACCTGGGAGGCAGTGATCACAAGATGGTCAAGTTCAGGATCCTGACACAAGGAAGAAAGGAGAGTATTGACCCTGGACTTCAGAAAAGCAGACTTTGACTCCCTCAGGGAACTGATGGGCAGAATCCCCTGGGAAAACAACATGAGGGAAAAAGGAGTCCAGGACAGCTGGCTGTATTTTAAAGAATCCTTATTGAGATTGCAGGAACAAACCATCCCGATGTGTAGAAAGAATAGTAAATATGGCAGGTGACCAGCTTGGCTTAACAGTGAAATCCTTGCTGATCTTAAACACAAAAAAGAAGCTTACAAGAAGTGGAAGACTGGACAAATGACCACGGAGGAGTATAAAAATTTTGCTCAGACTTGCAGAAGTGAAATCAGGAAGGCCAAATCACAGCTAGCAAGAGATGTTAAGAGTAACAAGAAGGGTTTCTTCAGGTATGTTAGCAACAAGAAGAAAGTTAAGGAAAGTGTGGGGCCCTTATTGAATGAGGGAGGCAAACTAGTGACAGAGGATGTGGAAAAAGCTAATGTATTCAATGCTTTCTTTGCCTCTGTCTTCAGGGGCGGCTCCAGGCATCAGCACGCCAAGCGCGTGCCTGGGGCGGCAAGCCACGGGGGGCACTCTGTCGGTCACCGCAAGGGTGGCAGGCAGATTGCCTTCGACGGCATGCTTTGGCGAACCTCCTGCAGGCGTGCCGCCGAATCCACAGGACTGGGGACCTCCCGCAGGCAAGCCGCCGAAGGCAGCCTGCCTGCCGTGCTTGGGGCGGCAAAATATCTAGAGCCGCCCCTGTCTGTCTTCACAAACAAGGTCAGCTCCCAGACCGCTGCACTGGGCAGCACAGCACGGGGAGGAGGTGACGAGCCCTCTGGAGAAAGAAGTGGTTCAGGACTATTTAGAAAAGCTAGACGAGCACAAGTCCATGGGGCCAGATGTGCTGCATCTGAGGGTGCTAAAGGAGTTGATGGATGTGATTGCACAGCCATTGGCCGTTATCTTTGAAAACTCATGGTGATCGGGGGAGATCTCGGATGACTGGAAAAAGGCTAATGTAGTGCCAATCTTTAAAAAAGGGAAGGAGAAGGATCCGGGGAACTACAGGCCTGTCAGCCTCACCTCAGTCCCTGGAAAAATCATGGAGCAGGTCCTCAAGGACTCAATTCTGAGGCACTTAGAGGAAAGGAAAGTGATCGAGAACAGTCAGCATGGATTCACCAAGGGCAAGTCATTCCTGACTAACCTAATTGCCTTCTATGATGAGATAACTGGCTCTGTGGATGAGGGGAAAGCAGTGGATGTGCTACTCCTTGACTTTAGCAAAGCTTTTGGTACAGTTTCCTACAGTATTCTTGCCAGAAAGTTAAAGAAATATGGGCTGGTTGAATGGACTATTAAAGGTGGATAGAAAGCTGGCTAGATCATCGGGCTCAACGGGTAGTGATCAATGGCTCCATGTCTATTTGGTGGATGGTATCAAGTAGAGTGCCCCAAGGGTCAGTCCTGGGGCTGGTTTTGTTCAATATCTTCATTAATGATCTGGAGGATGGCATGGACTGCAGCCTCAGCAAGTTTGCAGATGACAAAAAACTGGGAGGAATGGTAAATATGCTGGAGGGTAGGGATAGGATACAGAGGAACCTAGACAAATCATTTGGCCAAAAAAAATCTGATGATGTTCAACAAGGGCAAGTGCAGAGTCCTGCATTTAGGAAGGAAGAATCCCGTGCACTGCTACAGACTAGGCACTGAGTGGCTAGGCAGCAGTTCTGCAGAAAAGGACCCAGGGGTTACAGTGGACGAGAAGCTGGATATGAGTCTACAGTGTGCCCTTGTTGCCAAGAAGGCTAATGGCATTTTGGGCTGTATAAGTAGGACATTGCCAGCAGATCCAGAGATCTGATCGTTCCCCTCTATTCAACATTGGTAAGGCCTCATCTGGAGTAGTGTGTCCAGTTTTGGGCCCCACACTACAAGAAGGATGTGGAAAAATTGGAAAGAGTCCAGCAAAGGGCAACAAAAATGATTAGGGGGCTGGAGCACATGACTTAGGAGGAGAGGGAACTGGGATTGTTTAGTCTGCAGAAGAGAAGAATGCGTGGGGGGGGGATTAGATAGCTGCTTTCAACTACATGAAAGAGGGTTCCGAAGAGAATGGTTCTAGACTGTTCTCAGTGGTACCAGATGACAGAACAAGGAGTAACAGTCTCAAGTTGCACTGGGGGAGGTTTAGGTTGGATATTAGGAAAAAACATTTTCCTTAGGAGGGTGGTGAAGCACTGGAATGGGTTACCTAAGGAGGTGGTCGAATCTCCTTCCTTAGAGGTTTTTAAGGTCAGGCTTGACAAAACATTGGGTGGGATGATTTAGTTGGGGAGTGGTCCTGTTTTGAGCAGGGGGTTGGACTAGATGACCTCCTGAGGTCCCTTCCAACCCTGATATTCTGTGATTCTGATGCACTGACTACTAGCTGATGCCCTTCAACTATATAGTTCAGATAGACAAAATTCTGCCTCAGGTTTGAAAGAAAGCATAGGAAAATGCCCCACCCTTGATGACACAACCTTACTTACTTTCTTCAGATCCCTACTCAAGACACTTTTCACTCCAAACATTACCCTCACCTTCACACCCCAATTGTTTTTTTTTAAACTTTTCCCTGTATCATAAGAACGTTCATATTGGGTCAGACCAAAGGTCCATCTAGCCCAGTATCCTGTCTTCCAGCTGTGGTCAATGCCAGGTGCTTCAGAGGGAATGAACAGAACAGGTAATCATCAAGTGATCCATCCTCTGTTGCCCATTCCCAGCTTCTGGCAAACAGAGGCTAGGGACACCATCCCTGCCCATCCTGACTACTAGCCATTGATGGACCTATTCTCCAACAACTTATCTAGTTCTTTTTTGAACCATGTTGTAGTCTTGACCTTCACAACATCCTCTGACAAGGAGTTCCACAGGTTGATTGTGCATTGTGTGAAAAAATACTTCCTTTTGTTTGTTTCAAACCTGCTGCGTATTAATTTCATTTGGTGAACCCTAGTTCTTGTGTTATGAGAAGGAATAAATAACACTTCCTTATTTCTTTCTCCATGCCAGTCATCATGATTTTATAGACCTCTATCATATTCCTCCTTAGTCGTTTCTTTTCCAGTCTTATTAATCGCTTCTCATACGGCAGCCGTTCCATACCCTACTCATTTTTGTTGCCCTTTTATGAACCCTTTCCAATTCTAGTGTATCTTTTTTGAGATGGGGTGATCACATCTACATGCAGTATTCAAGATGTGGGTGTACCATGGATTTATATAGAGACAATATGATATTTTCTGTCTTATTATCTATCCCTTTCTTAATGATTCCCAACATTCTGTTAACTTTTTTGACTGCCGCTGCACATTGAATGGATGTTTTCAGAGAACTATCCACAATGACCCCAAGATCTCTTTCTTGAGTGGTAACAGCTAATTTAGACCCCAACATTTTATATGTATAGTTGGGATTATGTTTTCCAATGTGCATTTATCAACAATTTCATCTGACATTTTGTTGCCTGGTTTACTGGGTGGCCACCCTGCTCCTGCCTGGAGGGGTTAAAAAAGCCCCAGAGAGGGATAAAGCTGTGGAAAGAAAGGCTGATTGGGGAAGCAGCCACAGGTGAGGCCACACCCCAATCAGGACACGGCTGACCCTATAAGAGGGCTGAGGGTCAGAGGCTGGAGAGACACTCCCTGGAGAGAGAAGGACCTGGCTGCCTGGGAAGCTGAGGATGGTACCTAGGGTGAAGCAGTGCTGAGGAAGGGTAGAGGGAGCTGGGGAGCTCCAGCCTAGCAAAGCCTCAGGCTGCAGGCCGAGTTAAGGGCCCACAAAAAGGTACTAGGGCTGCAGAGGGGCAGCCCAGAAATAGGCAGAGACAGCTGGTCCAACCCTCCTTGCTGATGACGAGTGGTTTGAAGACTGCCGTCTGCCCCAGTGAGCAGGGCTAAATGGAGACTGGCCGTAACCACCGAGGCAAGGTGAGGATAGGGGGTTGGGGGTTCTCCTGGGAGGAGAGACCCAGAGTGAGGGGGTACTTCAGTGGGCAGAACCCCTGGTTAAAAGGTACTGGGGTCCGGGAGGGACATGGGGCCATCATCAGGTGACGCATCAGCTGGCAGAGGGTGCTCTGGAGCTGGAAAAGAGCTAATTCCCTGGACAACCAGCAGGAGGCGCTGCACCGGTAAGTTGTCGCCCTGCCACACCCAGTCACCTAGTTTTGTGAGATTCTTTTGTAGCTCTTCGGAGTCTGCTTGGGACTTAACTATCTTGAGTACTTTTGTATCATCTGCAAATTTCACCACCTCACTGTTTACCACTTTTTTCAGATCATTTATGAATATGTTGAATAGGACTGGTCCCAGTACAGCCCCCTGGGGTGCATGACTATATACCTCTCTCCTTTCTGAAAACTGAATGTCATAACATGCTGTATCTCATTTAAAGCCCAATCCTGCACCACTGAGGTCAATGAGAGTTTTCTCATTGACTTTAGTGGGCACAGGATCTGGCCCTTAGCTTGTAAACTCCTCTGAGCAGATACTATATTTTTGATGTGTCTCTCCACCGTCCTGCAAACCTACAGACATATGTACAAATGTTAATCAATAATAATAATTAATAATGCTAACATTGTGGGCACTCTACCATTTGACTTGAACTCCTAAACAGACATAAAGTTGTCCATATCTAAAGACTCTAGTTGTCCTCAGAGATTATTAAAATCACCATCCATGAAAGCCACAAGAATGGCAATAGCAGATCTGCGACCAACCCACCACTAACAAAATAGCCCATTAACAATAACATACACATAACTTCCATATCTCAGATCCCGCAAAAGCTCTCAACCCCACAAAGATCCCAAAACTCCTAATCCTATATCTCAACCTTCCCCAAATAGACTTGTAGCATTCCCCTGGGCTATTTGACCCATGGGGAATGAGACAGTCTTTGAGCTTTATTGGCTACAACCAACTCGTTCATCTCCACCTGCAAATCAACAGTCAGATCAGAGCACTGATGTCACGAGCTTGTGCCAGAACACCTTCTTAGGAAGTAAGCTGCTGTATTCTGAAGTGGTGTCAACTTGAGAACAGGTTTAAGGGTAGCCACATTAGAATGTCTTGCAATAGTCTAATTCTGAGGCGGCAGAGACCTGGATTATATGAAGGAGCACCCAACTGAAAGAAAAAGTTGCAACCACCAGGCCACATGCAGATGAATAAATTTAGCAGCATGATGAGCTGTTACAATTCTCCTGCCCAGTGTACATATATATTACTTTTGCACAATTCAATTCCTGAGTCGAACTGGATTCTATGCCCTCAACTTCTCTCCAGTTGTACTCAACTCTTTGCAGGATCAGGCCCTAAGTTGTTATAAAAATACCAATTTTTTGGAATGCCAGGAATGTGCCCGATTTGGAATTTACAAATCTAGGCTTACATTTGCTAACCCAATTAAATGTGACTGTGCCAGATACAGTAGCTGATTTCCAGTCTGAATTATGGATTTTGAACAGAGAGTCATGGGGTGATCCCAAGTATATGTAAATCAAGCACCAACGATTATTTTAAAGTAAACCAATAAGCTCAGGGACGGCTCCAGGCCCCAGCACGCCAAGTGTGTGCTTGGGCCGGCATGCGGCGGCTCCGGTGGACCTCCAGCAGGCGTGCCTGCGGAGGGTCCACTGGTCCACCGGAGCCGCCTGCCGCCCTCCCAGCGACCGGCAGAGTGTCCCCACGGCATGCAGCTGTGCTTGGGGTGGCAAAATGTCTAGAGCCGCCCCTGAATAAGCTCAAAGGTTATCTTTTTGTTTTGTTTTTAAATAAAAGGTTTTTATTATCCCAAGTCCTTAACAGACTCAAGTGGCTGCCCATCTGCCTGTCCTCAAAGAGGCTTATCCAAGCCTCAAGAACAGGTTCTCCAGAAGGTCTACCCTTCTCTACTACATTGGATCCACCTGGGCCAGATAGATCTCAGTCTGGGATATGCATAGAAACTCCTTGGGGATCTGTGAAAGTGGTGGCAGCTGGGGCAGGAAGATGGACTCAAGGGACCTGTACTACCAGGCATTGGCTGCATCCACAGTGTGTCCAATGGCCTCCATCTGTGGCCTGAGGAGGACTGGAGGGGGAAGAGTTGACTGAGCACTGTAGTCAGAGGCATGGCTGGCTGCTGGTGTATGCTACAGGAACTTCTCCACATGTATGCTGCCCTTCTGAGGTCACTTCCCTATCGGAGATAGGGGGAAGCTGCTTGCCCTGGAACCAATTTTTTTCTCATCCTGCTGGAGGGAAGAGAACACAAACAATCCTGCCTGGCCTATGCTGCATCTTGTCCAGCAGAGTCAGCCTTGCTAATCCTGCCTGGCCCCTTTCCTGCTTGACCGAGACTGGGCTGTGAGGGAAACTGCACTCTGCCCACAGAGCTGGCCAAGCTCCCCAACGAGACATTCAAGAGAGTGAAGTAGGGGACACAGAGATTTCCTTTGGTCTCTGGCTTCTCTCAGCCTCCAGTATCCAGGCTCCAGCCACTGCAAACACCTCAGAAGAAGAATCAGAGCTGAGGAGACAATCCTGACAAAAAGCAAATGCAGACCTACATCACAGCTCAGAATTAGACATATTATTGATCTGAAGTTTTAATCTACAGTTTCAATGGAGTTTGGAATTTCTCTCAGAAAAGGTCTGCAGTGGGAGGTCTGGCTGAACTGCCAGCCACTGGGAGGAGGGAGAAGGGAACCGGAGGGGACTTTAGGGGAGAGGGCATTCTGCTGCTGCTTGTGACTGAGAGGTCTGGTTCTGCCTCCAAGCTTTGAAGCAGATCTGAGAAACTTAGCCAGATGAAGAAAAATGTACTTTTAGCTCTTTTTAATATGACTTAGCTGCTGGCAATAAGAAGAGCCAATGCCATGAATGAAAATCACCCCTCAGCAGAGGTCCAGCACAAAATCTATGTACCTGATTGTGCTGGATCTCTGAAAAGGAGTAAATTTCATCTAAGGTGATCAGAATCCATGTACCACATGCAAGTGCTCCACAGTCCAAAGTTTGAGAACCACTGGTTTAGTGGGTTGGTGGTGGGCTATAAACTTTTTAATCGATAAAGACACTGGTCTGAATCCAGAAGTTAATAGCAATTGAAAAGCTGGTACCATCTGCTGATTGTTCTGTGAGAAATGTATTTGATAGTTTCAGTCAGCAAGAGTCCACTTCACAAAAGCAGACCTACCACCAGAGTGGGTAATAACCAGCCACCTTGCTGGCAGTTGTCATAGTATAATTCCCAATTCTGAACCTTAGCGTCCAAAATATGGGTACTAGCATGAATTCCCCTAAGCTTAATTACCAGCTTAGATCCTGTAGTGCTGCCACCAATCAGGACTTAGAGTAGAGTGCCTGATAAACTCTGGTCTCCCCCAAAACCTTCCCTGGGGACCCCAAGACCCAAATTCCTTGAGTCTCACAACAAAGGGGAATAAACCATTTCCCTTCCCCCTCCTTTCTTCCTCCCAGCTCCTTTCCGCCCTGAGTACACTAGGAGATCACCGTGATTCAAACTTCTTGAATCACCACACAGAGAGGGATGATACCTTCCCCTCTCCTCTTTTCCCTTCACCTAGAAGCAATCCAGATTCAAACTTCGTGAATCTAAAACAAAGAGGAAATTCACTTTTCCCTTCTCCCCCCTGCTCTCTTTCCCTTCTCCCCACCAATTCCCTGGTGTACACAGACTCAGTTCCTTTGAGCCTTAACTAGGAGAAAAAAAATCAGACAGGTCTTGAAGCAAAGTTTTTAATAAAAAGAAGGAAAAAAGGTAAAAGTTTATCTTTGCAATTTAGATGGTAAAAAGTTACAGGGTCTGTCAGCTTATAGAAACTAGAAAGAAGCCTCCCCCTCAGCAAAATACAATTTAAAATACTTCCAGCAAACTACACATTTGCAAATAAAGGAAAACAAATAAAAAGACTATACCGCCTTTCTACCTTTGTACTTACAAAATTGGAATAGAAGATTAGAGAGCCTGTAGGTAGGTGTGGTCACTCTCAGAGCCCAGAGAGAACAAAGCCAAACCCAAAAAACACAAACAAAGGCTTCCCTCCACCGAGATTTGAAAGTATCTTGTCTCCTGATTGGTTCCCTGGTCAGGTGTTCGGTTCCCTGTTTGTTAACCCTTTACAGGTAAAAGAGACATTAACCCTTAACTATCTGTTTATGACAGCAGTCTCAATAGAAGACCAGGACTGAATAAACTTCCCTCTCACAACTAGAGATAGTCCTTCCATGTCATATACCTCAGGGAAAATTTGCAAGCCAGAGTGGTGAAGCTTGCACTGCCACGATCTCTACCACACCTGCAGTCTATAGATAGAGGACTTCACTCTCCAGAGCAATCAGCCTAAGACCTTTCAGAAGCACTAAATCCACAAATACAAACAAAAAAAATGGAAATGGCATTTAAATCTGGAATACCTTAAAGTGCTTTGAAGTTTTAGAGGTCTATCAATGGGAGCTCTAAAGGATCAGGCCCCTATCATTTGCTTATTAGTGGAATTTTCCAGATAATGATAAAATACCCAACAAGCGAGGAAAAGTGAATGAGGTTTTCTAACTAAACAGTGCATTTTGTAGATAAAAAATATATAAATAAAACAAAAGTCCTAGCTCTTTCTCTCTACAGCTTTCTTACATTTCCAGGCATCCATGCACAATCACTCCCTCTCTTGTAAGGATCTGTTTTTCCTGTAACTTTTTTTCACACCTCTGGAGCCAGAGAGCTGAAATATTCTCAAATATACTTAAAGGAGAATATCAGGGTTTACCAGCTCTATTAGCGTCAGGAGATTTTTTACAGTACTTGGATATAAGAGTAGTGGGATTGATATGCTCAGGAGGGAGGATCTAAGGCGTGAAGTGATCAGTTTTGAAGGAGGAACATCAAATCTGAGGAGAAGGATTGAGATGATCTTTGTTATCTTGTTTTCTTTTTTAATAAAGCCAAACCCCATGAAGGGGGCTATATTGTACTATTTCCACAGTGTGGAGAATGTTTGTGTAGAGCAGATTGAGTATCCCTCTTTGATAATGTGCCCTTAATACACCGAAAGCAGCTCTGTGAAGGATGTGTGACCATCTCCTGTGTGAATACTGAGTTAGGATCATTCAGATCCTAAATATTCTCTCTCTGCACCACTGAGAACCTGAGGTTTACAAGTAGACACTGTTCAAAGTGGGTAAAATTTGTGATAACTCCCCAAAATTGATTATAAGCTCTGTTTTCCTATTTTTTCCAACTGGCTGCAGTGAGAAGTCAGGGTATGATTTAGTCATCTAAACCCCACAGTACAAACACTGGGGGTAACTGAAGCTTTCAACATCTCCACATGATTTTAGGTGATTGGAGAAAAGGATCTACTATCAGCATAGTTAGCTACTGCAACTTCCAGGTGTTATTTGCTGAAAAAGCAAATAGAGGGGGAAAAAACAAAATTGGAGCCCTCGTTTGCAGTCCTGACAGAGACAAAACTCCCACTGAAGGTTGTGGGATGTTTGCCCATTACAGCGAGACTATAGTATCAGGCATTAAGCCAGTTATTGTTTGACTATTAGGCCAGAAAGTTGAGTCAAAATGTCCAGTTTTCCACTGACACTTACAATATGCAAAGACACTGAACTCTATTCAGATGCCTGTGAGTCTAAACTTGTGAGGTACAGTGGCATTCAGAGTGACCACAAAAAATGTTCCTCTTCTCCAGTAATGCACATTCATGTGATCTTTATGAAACAGAGATCATCAAATCCAAATCAGAACACAGACTGTGTGCTGAGGAGACTGTTTTGATAACAAAAATTAATTGGAATATTTTACAGACACCTCACTGGGAAGGAGCCAGTAAAGGAAATAACTTGTTCTCTCAACATAAAATCCCTGTGAGGACACTCTTATTATTTAGTCAATACTAATCTAGTGGCTGGGTAGTAATAAGTGGTTCTATTGCTCAGCGGCCAATAATGTGCAAAGGTAAAGAAAACATCTAAAGCAGACTGAAAAATATATCAATTCACTATTATATTTTGTCACCGGATCACACTACTTAAAACCATATTAAATATTTTAAATTCTCATGTTTAAAATATACTGCAAGAAGCCCACCACATTTTTCCTTAATAAACTAGTGTAAGTGAAGTTACCTACCTTTTCCAATTTTGCAGCAATTTATCCACTGAAGCTTTTCTGTGCTTTTTTTCCATGCTGTGTGAAATGCCTTTCATGTATCCACTACCCTTTCTTCTTTAAGTCCCTCTTCAAGACTCACTTTAGCCAGGAAGCCTAAAGAACATCAACCAACTAGTGCTGGTTGGCCCATGAAGCAGTCAGCAACAGCTGATATTTTTCATATATTTGTTTATACAAATGGGAAGTTAGCGATAGTTTCAAATAACTTATAACCATCCTGTTTGCAGTATTTGCCCTCTATAACTTGTTACTGTTATTCTCATCCTCTTCCTCTTGTTTCCTCCTCTTGTTAGGGTTGGTCCATAGACTGCTCTGCATGGTTACCAAATGAAGCTACATTGTTTTAAAGCACACTTAAGTATCCACACCAGGGGGTTACACCAATAACTAAATCAGTTTGTAAATCAATTTAAATCAGCGCTCAAGCTTTTTGTAGACTATCCCTTACATTTATTTTTATGTCATGTTTCACATTAGATTGTAATCTCTTTGGAGCCGTGTGATAGGCTGTACACACCTCACACTGGGAAACCTAGGGTTAACTAGAAGCTCTGGGTCCACATGGCCACGCCCAGCCACACCAGTTGGGCATGCTCACAATGAAAAGTCAACATGATATCCAGGTTTGACATGTACCCAATGCCCCTTGTGGACAAGCTACTTGAGAAACTGGGGAACACTGAATCCATCTCCTCTCTAGACTTGACCAAAGGGTACTGGCAGATCCCCCTGATGATGGAGTCCTGGGAAAAGATGACCTTCCTTACCCCCTTTGTACTATACCAATTCACGACAATCCTTTGGCCTTCATGGAGTGGCAGCCTCCTTTCTGTGGCTGATGGACTGGGTGCTGTGGACTCACACTCCATATGCAGCTACCTAAATTGATGACATAGTAATCTATAGCTGCAGCTGGGAAGACCACCTACAGCATGTCGCCACAGTTGCTCAGGCTCTTGAGAGGGCAGGGCTTACAGCAAACCTGGCCAAATGCTGCCTAGGACAGTGGGAGGTGACATACCTCAGATACACCATGGGGCGGTGCCAGCTGCACCCCCTGGTGGACAAAGTCCAGGCCCTGACAGATTGTCCAATACCATCAGCCAAAAAGCAGGTGTATATGACTTCATCACAATAGCTTCCTCCTTACCAACATGGTGAAAGGCCCTAGCTCCAAGGTGTTGCAGTGGATGGAGGCCTGCCACAGGGCCTTCAGGACCTTTATAGACTGGCTAATCCAGAGGCTAGTTCTCTTCCACCCTGGCTTTATGAAGCAATTCATTCTGCAAATGTGGCTGTACTGTCCCAAGAGGTCCAGGGCAAAGAACATCTGATCCTATATATGAGTAGAAAGCTGTTTCCTCGGGGAAACAAGGAAGAGGCCCTGGCGGTGAAATGGGCAATAGAGACACTCCAATAGTATCTCCAAGGGAACTCCTTCCTACTCATCACAGACAACACTCCCATTCAGCAGCTAAACTCCATGAAAAACACCAATGCCTGGACTATGAGGTGATAGGGTGGCAGGGAAAGGTACAACCTCCAGGTACTCTATCACCCAGAAAGGGGAAAACAAAAAGTTCCTTCCTGACCCTTGTGGACACTACTAATGCCTCGAAGCAGAAGATTTGAGTCCTTTTATGTTAACACACTAAAAATAATAAACCAGCTAATTGGCTTTGGAACTATCACAGATGATTACAGTTGGCAGAGACCGCAGGACGTCATCTAGTCCAACCCCTGCTCAAAGCAGGACCAACACCAACTAAATCATCCCAGCCAGGGCTCTGTCAAGGTGGGCCTTAAAAACCTCAAAGGATGGAGATTCCACCACCTCCCTAGGTAACCCATTCCAGTGCTTCACCACCCTCCTAGTGAAATAGTTTTTCCTAATATCCAATCTTGATCTCCCCCACTGCAACTTGAGACCATTGCTCCTAGTTCTGTCATCTGCCACCACTAAGAACAACCTCACTCCATCCTCTTTAGAACCCCCCCCTTCAGGTAGTTGAAGGCTGCTACCAAATCCCCCCTCTTTTCTTTTCTGCAGACTAAATAAGACCAGTTCCCTCAGCTTCTCCTCCTAAGTCATGTGCCCCAGCCCCCTAATCATTTTAGTTGCCCTCCACTGGCCTCTCTCCAAATTGTCCACATCCTTTCTGTAGTGGGTGGCCCAAAACTGGACGCAGTACTGCAGATGTGGCCTCACCAGTGCTGAACAGAGGGGAATAATCACTTCCCTCAATCTGCTGGTAATGCTCCTACTAATGCAGCCCCAATATGCCACTAGCCTTCTTGGCAACAACGGCACACTATTGATTCCTATCCAGCTCCTTGTCCACGATAATCCCCAGGTCATTTTCTGCAGAACTGCTGCGTAGCCAGTCGGTCCCCAGCCTGCAGAAGTGCATAGGATTCTTCCATCCTAAATGCAGGACTCTGCACTTGTCCTTGTTGAACCTATCAGATTTCTTTTGGCCCACTCCTCCAATTTGACTAGGTCACTCTGGATCCTATCTCTACCCTCCAGCATATCTACCTCTCCCACCAACTTAGTGTCATCTGCGAACTTGCTGAGGGTGCAGTCCATCCCATCATCCAGATCATTAATGAATGATGATGCTTATGATGGGAGATTGCAGAAAGGTTCTTTCCTTAATCTCCAGGACCCACATGCAGATGAGGGCCCAAATCCTGCAAGGACAGTGACACAGACACCCCTATTTAAGTTGCAGGACCAGGCCCACTAACTAACTTTGCTCCAATTGCTTTTGGAGGAATTCAGAATCTCTCTCCTTATAGCAATGATATATTTTTCTTTAAATACTAAATGGAAAAGACTTTTTTAAAAGGAAAAACTTGAAACATTTTTTTAAAGGCCTAACAATTCTTTAGTTTCTAGCTCTCATTTAGGGCCTCATCTTGCTCCCACTGAAGTCAGTGGGAATTTTGCCATTGGCTTCAGTACGAGCAGCAGTAAGCCCTTTCTCTCCCCCAAGTTTTATGCTCTTGTTGTTTTCCTAGCTTTCATCTGTCTTTCTCCAGCAACATCCTCGCTGTTGACCTCTAGACTCTTAGGATTTAAATTCTATTTATATGTCACAAATGAAGAAATGTAGTGGTCTCATATTGGTCCCCGGTGAACTTCTGTACACATGATAAAGGCATCATGCAATTCAGCACAACTTGTGGTCTCTTTCCAAGTAAGTTTCAGTACTGATATTTGATATAATTGAGGTGTAATGGCTTAGCTTTGTGAGGGAAACATGTTCCATGGTTGCCTGTATTATGCCTAGTGCATTCAGTCTCTTCACTTCCATATCCATCAAATTCAACCAGAAGTGTTTTTTGGGGAAAAAATAATTACTGGGAGAAGGGAGGGGAAGTTAGCAAGAGAAAGGGGGGGAAAAACAATCAATGCACTCACTGTTCATCAAAAACAAGCCAAACAAGCACACCCTATTAATTATGAAACCTTCGTGTATTGGCTTTCATACAGATCAGGCAGATGAAGTGACACAATGTGAAAGCACAGTATGGGTCAGTTAAACAAAACACTGCTTAATAGGACATGCTCTTTAAAATAATATTTTCATGCACCAAACCAAAATAGAGTGTCAGAGAATGAAGCTTCTTTTAGCAGAGGACATCTGTACTATAGGCATTGGCCTCTTTTTGTTAACTAGATATTTTAAAAATTGATTTCCCTCACTTTTGTTTCATGTAATGTAATTATTGTACTTTATTACTTCTATACTGAAAAGCTGCAGCTTAATCATAAGACAAGTGGATATGCCCTCTTGGCTAAACATTCATATTATTTTATTATAAGCATTAATCACTGATATGTAGAAGCACTTTACAGGGTTTAAACAGGAATTTATTAGTACTATATGGAGCAAATACACTGTGATCCCTGATAATGCTGTCACTTAAAGGACAGAGACAAAGAAAATGATATCAACTGGGCTGCTAAATGCCCATGATTCCAGAGCTTGCAGCTAAGAGACAGTCATTGTAACATTTGAAATATGGCCAATTTGAGCTTTGACATACTTCCAGTTGGAGCAAATTCCAAAGGCAAGACCTTGCTATCAAGACCTCGCTGTCTCCAGCTCCTGGCTAATTTAGCTGCCTTCATCTCTTAGGGCAAGTTAAATGGGGCTGATAAAAGAAAGTTAATGAAGTACCAGGAAAGACTGAAATCTCCCCAACAAGATAAAGAGGATTGGACTGCTGCAAATAGTTATTATTGGTCCTATGGTTTGTGTGAAGCCATCTACTAATCCTTAACTTCCATTTTTCTGCCAAGAGTGAAGTTGCACAGTTAAAAGGGAAATTAGCTCGTGGGTATAGTCACAGCTGCAATTACAGCTCCAGGTCAATTTTAAAGTTGACCTGCAATGTTCAAAAAAAAAATCTAAAAAAACAGAGGATTCTGCTTATTTACATTAGAAATTCTGTTCTTGTCTACTCAGGTTTTTTCCTAGAAGACAATGGACAACTGGAGAAGTAGTAGGCTTCTGACCACAAACAGTGCATGTAAGTGAAGCCTAATTAAGAAAGGGAAAGTGATTTCTATTCAGATTTATTAAATACTCTGCTTCTGATTATTTTTGTTAACTCAGATACTTGAGAAACACTTGGGAGAAATATTCAAATCCTCCCCTCTCCTCCTTGCATTTCAGGTAAGAGTTGAGAAATCTCACTATCCACAGAGGGGACCTCCAGTGATTCTCCTGGAGAAACCAGGCTTGACATTCCTGACACTTGTAAGATTAAAATCCTTTCAGCATCAGAAGGAAGCAAAACAGGGCACAGCTCTAGCTTTCCTTTGCTTTGCAGAGGATGGACGCCTTTGCACCTCACCCCTACCATTGGCACCAGACCCACCAGGGAAGGGCACAGTGGCCCTCTGCCTCAGTCAGGCAGAGACTCCAACAACTTCATTGTGGAAGAAGTCTTCAATGCCCCTGTCCCCTAACAGCAGCAGGAGAGCGCACACTGACTGATCCAGTAGCCTGGAGATGGCAACTAGTCAGCTGTCCCCTGCCAACTTCCAAATGAATCTACATTGAACTAAGCCTTACAGAATGATCAAGGGTAGTGTGGTGGACAAATGCTGTGTCTGTTCACACTGGACATTACTGTTTCTGCAAGGTTGGGGAAGTGAACGGCTATCAAGAGGACTGAGGCAGAGAGAATATGTTATGCAAAGGAATGATAGACTCAGAACTGGGAGTGGGGGAGAGAGTGTTTCATGAGGAGAACATTAAAAAAGCAATAGGTATAAATAGAGAAGAGTTTAAATAATAAAATGGAAACATGAAAGTAGGCAAGGGTTAACACGCACTCACGCACAGTAAGAGTTAAAAACACCGGACCAAGGGTTAAGCCCATACTAATGGGAAACAAACATGCTTAAAACAAAACAGCAAAACCTAGGCTACTATTTAAAAAACAAAGACCACCTTGCCAACACCGAGGCAAGGGTTAAAGAAGGAGGGCAAAATGAGACAAAGATTAAAAAATAAACTTAAAGTAAAAATTGACGGGGGATCAAATATCAGAAACAAAAGTGGCAATTGCATGTCGGATAAAGGCACAATAACAGTTAAATGGGAGGTTAAAAGTTCCTAAATAATATTGTGTCCCCTCCCATTGTCTGTGAGTGGTCTAGTTAGAGTGTAAGCTCTCCAGAGTGAGGATGTGTCTTTTCACCTGTCTGTAGGGTACCTTGCTGCTAGAGTGGCACTTTTTAAACAAAGTTCTATTGTATTGGAAAGACACAGATGGGCCATCTGCTGGTTTTGCTCATGTCCATTTTGTGAATAGTAGCAGGAAGTCAGCCCACTACAAACATTCAATGTTCAAAGCCTCTGCCTTAGCATTAGTGCCTGAATTAACCCTTAGCAGCTTTTCTAAACTGAAAACAGCCAGACTCTTCTATTTCATTTGTTAGGCAGTCAACATTTCATAATCAAGATGAACTATTACTAGATAGTACTACAATGCATGTTTACCATAACAGCTATCCAGTTCCTTTCTTTCTTAGCAAAAAGTTAGGGAAGACCATTTCTATCATTAAAATGATTTTTAAAAAATTGTAGTGTAATCACAATAGAAGTGATTGAATTATTCATGGTGAATAAGTTATCAAAGCAAGCCCTTTTTTCCCCATTTATGAATGATTCACACACTTTGGTTTTTAGGCCCCTATTCACTATTTGTAACTGAACGAACAGTTTATGCATACAAAAAGCTTATGGAGATGAAGTCCATTGTCAACCCCTTTGCTCCTCTGGCACAATGAAACTTTCTACAATAATAGTGAAGCTTGTCTGTGAGGGGGAGACAGCTCTTTTGCGGGGGGGACCATCCCCAGGAATGAAGGATTATTACAAACCTCACCCTCTTCTGCTCCATGTGCCAGGTGCATTTCTTTGACCTGCCTTCTCTAACAAATATATATAACAAAACAAACACTTCTCCCCACGAGTGTGAGGTTGAGAATGAACATGTGATAGATGTTAGTGAGGTGGCTTATTGCACTGTTGATAGGTACTACAGCGATTAACACTATATGGTATGGTATAATCATGAACTATTTGCATATTACATAGTTATTCCTGGAGTGTGATTGGTCAACTAAGTTACATAGTATTGTTTCTACTCAGGTGCTGAGCGGATGGCACTATTTAAGTGGAGGACTAACAGATGGTGAATAGAGAACACACTTGATGTATTAGTCTGAAGAACAGGCACTCACTAAATATTCGTAGTAACAAAAAGCTGTTTGCCCAAATGGTCAAAATGAAAAGCTGTTCCAAATTGTCATGAATGTTCAAGAATTCTTTTTTTGCAATTTGAACTCAAAACAACCCCAAAATTCCATCAAAACAATCAAGTTTCAGTTGGTATTATACTAAAAAATGCAAAATTTGTATTTTAAGAAAAAAAATGTTTTTGCAACTTTTTAAATACATAAACTAAACGAGAGGAACTGCAGAGGGATATTAGTTTAACAATCAAATCATATGTTAAGTACTTCGGTCTATGGATATTTTCTACAGTATGTCACATGAGCAAATTTGCATTGGTTTGAACAAAACCCAACACAGGAGCATTCAAAAAGTTCATGAATCTAAATCTGGTCTAAATTTTGAGTTTTTGTCTTTTGGGGGATTCTTCAGCCCTTTCTACTTTAGTAGATTTTAATGCTTGCATGTACTCTTTCTCCCCGAGCCTAACCGTGCACTCACCCTGTTTTTGAAATGCTGCAACTCCATTCGCTCCAACAGCATTATTATTATTTACAGTGCCTAAAACCCAGAACCTCATTGTGCTAGGCACTGTACAAATACAACCAAAATATTAATATCCCCCAAAGAGCTCTCTGTCTAAGGGTATGTCTACACTTAAAATACTACAGTGTGCTGCTGTAGTGCTTCAGTGTAGACACTACCAATGCTGACGGGAAGGGTTCTCCCACCAGTGTATGTGACCCCAAGAGGTGATAGCTAGGTCGAGGGAAGAATTCTTCCATGGACCTAGTGCTGTCTACTCCGGGGGTTAGGTTGGTATAGCTATATCTTTGAGAGGTGTGGATTTTTCTAGTGTAAACCAGCTCTAAGTAAATTGGTTCATAATTTGCACCAGTATTTTTGACATCAAAATTAGGCTTCAGATTTCTTAATTCTTCAGTATTTGCTTTCCTGAAATCTAACATTTTTGTAGTGCCATTTTCTATGTGAAAACTGCCCCTCCATTCTTCGTTTCTTACTGTGCTTAGCATTTGATCTTTTAGGTATTCTGTAGGCTAGCAACAAGACAGACAAAATTACTGCTTTTTGAGCAGATCCGATTCCATCGGCAAAGGAAGGTAATGTATACACACAACAAAAAGCCTATGAAATACTCCCGTCTCTCCGACAAAGCTCATCTTTGAGCAGTGTAGTTTTAAAAGAGTGTGATCCAACAGTCAGGCACCAATGTGTAACAAATCTGCATCTGCACTCTTACAGACTCCACAGTTGCCAATCAAAGTGCTTACATGCACAATGGGGAATAGAACTCAGAAATGTTATGCTTCATAAATATAGGTCTCTACTTCTTGAGCAAAAGACTGCATGGAGTGTAGCTGGTAACTGTGGTGGCTGTGTTTATGTGGCTATTGAATTTTTACAGTACAATTGGTAAATTGCAGTACAGGGAACATTATTAATATTTGTTTGGGGAGAGTAGCACCCCACTATGATCAGGACCCCATGGTGATAGGCATTGTACACGCAGAGAAAATATAGTCTTGGTCTGAATATTTTCTATAGTAAAAGGTTTACTCCATAGCACAACAGGACTAACTTCTGCAGCCACTCCATCACAGAATACATGGGGCCATGACTATATGAACTGTCCCATAGTGTTTGCTGCTCCAGTATGCAAATCTTTTTTTCCTTTTTTTAAACACTTTACAGGAGTAAGGAGAGTTCAGCTCAGCTTTGGGAGATGGTGCAGAAGTGTTATGGGCAGCCACAAAGAATGTGCACAAGTTAGGAACAGCAAAAATACCATGTCATTTTGCAACTTGGTTTCAGAACTCAATTGTCATAGGCATTCAGGTGAAAACTGGTTACCTTAGGAATGCATGAATGAATGAAGTTATGACAACAGAAAGACAGCTTCTTCAATGCCGTAATAGAGAACAGGGCAAATATGTGACCAGCCTAATAGTGGATAGAGCAACTATGTGTTAACCATAAATATCCAAAGAGAAAAGAGGTGAAAGAAGAGGACAAAATGCCTTCACTTCAATGCTGGCTGCCATTTGTACACCGGTGGGATTTTTGTTTGGAGGTCAAAGATGTGTGACAATGTACTAAAAGGGTGTCTACTCCCTAATTATTTCAGTTTGGTCATTTGAGAGACATCTAGGAATCAACTTGCCTTGGGTAACTGCTGTGATATAGAGAAGGAGTTACCTCTGTTAGAAATAAACTCACCAGAATGCACAAGCAGACAATACCTACTGTTATAGGGATAGAAATCCAGATTGTGTATGATTACCTACAGTATATTCCAAACCAGTGTTACGAGGAGATCTGAGGTGTACGTCCTATATTCACACATGACAACTGGTGCGTCTACCTTCACAGAGGATTCAAAGTACAATGAATCCAGTCTAAATGCTGAAAATCTGCAGCACTTCATGACTGGGAGCAATAACTTCCCACTATTGAATTTGAGATATCAATATTGCAGTCAAAATACTGTCCTAAGAATCAATCTCTCTCCTGCTGACCCACAGGGATTTTTTTTCCCTACACATTTCTCACATTTGGGTAGGAGATATCAGCTCATTTTAGTGACTTTCTGCATTTTTTCTAAACATGATGGGTTAATGGATTTGTTTGTTTTACAGAACTGAATACAGCTGTGACATAAAACCGGGACTCAACCTATGATCAAAACTCTGCTTTTGGCTTGTTGTCAATGAACTGTCATTGGCAACATCCCACATTGGCTTAACTTTCATTCAGACTGCACAGTGCATTATGCTGTTATATTTTCTTATTTTTCATAGATGTTATGATATTTTTTAAATTATTTTTTCTAATAGCTATACTTCTATATGCCAGGGCCTCCAATGTGAAAACAGTATGAATGTCAGGAATTAAAGGACACTGCATCTGAACACTGCAAAATCTGGTTTCTGAATATAAATTAGTCACCTGTAAGGGGGGCTGGTAGCACCAACTATTATTAGGTTTGCCAAACACTTCTCATTGTAAGACTCTGTTTTTCGTTACTTATAACTTTTCCGAATTTTAAGTACTTGGGCTTCAGTCTTCCATGCTAGGTGTCTGCCTCAGATGGATTTTTTTCCCCTAGCCATTTCCAAGAACAAGGCTACAGAAAAATACATTGTTTTGTTAAATTCTGGCTACTTTTTCTTTGAGAAGATTTAGCACCGCCACAATTTGGAGCAAGGAGCTGAAATTAGGGTGGAATGGCCTTTGTGTCGAGGATGTGCCTTTTGCCATTCCCATGAAAATCTGCCCAAAACTGGCAAAATTACAGTAGAACCTCTGAATTACAAACTCTGGAGTTACAAACTGACTGGTCAACCACACACCTCATTTGGAACTGGAGGTACACAATAAGGCAACAGAAACAAACAAAAAGGAAATACTGTACAATACACTACTGTGTTAAACTACTAAAAAATAAAAGGAAAGTTTAAAAAAAGACTTGACAAGGTAAGAAAACTGTTTCTGTGCTTGTTTCATTTAAATTAAGATGGTTAAAAGCAGCCTTTTTCTTCTGCATAGTAAAGTTTCAAAGCTGTATTCAGTCTATGGTATATGCCACTGAAGACCCAGAGCGGAAGAAGCTTCTTTTGAAAGAACCACCATAATGTTTTGTTCAGAGTTACAAACATTTCAGAGTTACGAACAATCTCCTTTCCTGTGAACAAAGCAGGCAGCCAAACAATGTTATAGTGAAGGATTGCACGAGTTTAAATGGAGCATGTTCTGTAATTGAGCAGGGACGTAAGATTGAAACAATGTTAAGTGAGAGGACATTAAGTGGGGAGTTACTGTACAACCTTAATTCTGGCATTTCCTAACTTTTGAATGATTGACTTTGTAACCTTAACATTTTTTTAACACTGTTTCTATATATATAAATTATTCATCAGTAAAATGTGAAAGACAAGGAAAGAAAGAACCCTGGATTTTCCCTTTCGAGCATATCTGCTACTTTTGAGACAGTTCAACCCACTCTGTCTCAGCATTTGACTATGCTTTCCATGGTTGGTCACGTTTTCAATCAATGGTTTTGGCAGAAAACAATACACAATGTATTGACCAAAAAAGGCTAGAACAGTGGCCCAAAGCTGTTCCTACTGAAGTCATCTGTGCAGCTCCCATTGACTACAACAAGGGAAGACCAAGTTATTTAATTTAATTGCATTTACATTGTGTTGTTTTCATCATCCAGGCTCATTTGCTGCTTTATTAGAATGACCATAATTCCTCTAAGTACTTGGTCTAATTGCCAGAATTGGAAACCGAGAGGATAATAATCTTTGTTGTGAATAGTGCGGGTAATTGTTGCAAAGCAGAGACAAATTTTAACTAGGACAGGAGGTGAAGGGAAACAAATGGAGTTCCAAATCAGGCACATACAGATTAGTTTCAGTCTTCAAATCAGCTGCAGTGTGCTGCTCACTCTTTTCCCAGGCCAACAAAAACAGAATAGAAAGCTCTTCAGATCAATTTCACAATCATGTTAAGAGAGTAGCCTCTGTACTTTGCTTTAGTAGAATTCTTACAGCCTCCATTAAAACCAGTTTGTTGTTTCCTCCATTTTGCATTAGTCAAAAACATAGAAAACCAGCCTCTACATCAGGGGTTCCCAAACTGTGGGTCAGGACAGGGGTCACTAGGGCTGGCTTAGACTTGCTGGGACCTAGGGCTAAATCCAAAGCCCAAGCTCCACCACCTGGGACCGAAGTCCAAGCCTCGGGCAGCAGTGCTCAGGTTACAGGCCTCCTGACGGGGGCTGAAGCCTTGGGGCTTTGGCTTTGGGGCCCCCCACCTGGGGTGAGTGGGCTCAGGCTTCCCCCTCCTGGACTCATGTAGTAACGTTTGTTGTCAGAAGAGGGTCGTGGTGCAATTAAGTTTGAGAACCCTTGCTCTAAATAATCCTAGATATTAACTGAAACAACAAGGCTGAAGTAAACTAATCCATTTCAGAGGGCAGTATTCTCAGTGCAGGAACAATTTGTATAGTGGGGGTGCTGAAAGCTACTGAATAAAACTGTAAACCCTGTATATGATGGAAACCACTTCAAACCAGGGTGGGCTGCTGCACCCCTAGCTCCAGCACCTATGCAAGTTCTCATAAACCAGTCAAACAGAACAAACAGGTGGAATTCCTCTCCTTTTTTTTTTTTTTTAATTAAGACCGCTTTAACGTTCTCTTGTGTTGATGCTCCTTTTCAAGTCTTCCTGAGTCCACCTTTCCTTTAGGACGTGACCAATTAGATAACCTCTCCTCTCTGATTTGGAAGCATCTGGGTCAGATTTTCAAAGAGCTCAACACCCAAAATCTCCCATTTAGGAAATAAATAAGTAGCCAGGTTTTTAAAACAGCTCAGCACCCATCTGCCTTTTGAAAATCAGGTCACTTCATTTATGTGCCCAAATGAGAGGTGTGATCTTTTGAAAACCAGGCACTCTCTTCCCAAAGTTACTGGAGTGGAGCATGGATGTCATTGCTCTGACCAGTCAATAACCTCTTGCCATTTTCAGTCTTTCCCTATATGTGAATGGCTGTCAGGTTCCACAGCCCATGCCAAGTTGACAGAGTTGTATAGCAATCTCTATCCCAATACATGAGATCAGAGGAAGCACCTTAGGGTACGTCTACACTGCAAAGAAAAACCCATGCCACCAAGTTCTAGAGCCCAGGCTGTGGGGCTAAAAGCAGCAGTGTAGATGTTCCAACCTGGGCTGGAGCCAGGGCTCTAAGACTCAGCCAGGGGGATAGTCTTGGATCCTGGGCTCCAGTCGGAGCAGGAACATCTACACTGCTAGTTTTAGCCCTGCAGCCCGCGTATCACAAGCCTGAGTCAATTGACCCAGGCTCTGAGACTAGGTGCTACAGGTTTTTCTTTGCGGTGTAGACATATCTTGAGCTTGAGCCTCACTCGTATAAGAGGGAGGAGGTAACTGGCAGGATTTTCTCAGTGAGGGAGCCTCTTCAGCTTTGAAAATTGCTTCCCAATCCGGTTTAACGTAGTCCTAGGACATGCTGCAAGACCCTTTCCTGAGGTGTGAGGAATTAGAAGAGCTCTGGTAGAATATCCTAAAGTCATTAAATGTGTTTTCAAGATGCTCGATTATGAGATCTCTTAATAATTAGATGAAGTGACTTTCAGGACTATTCTACATGTTCAACCATGTTTTTTAAGTGTGGCAAGAAATATTAGCACAAACTTCTTTTCAATGGAAAGAGTATCTAAATACATGGAGATGCAGACCTATGTCTGCAAACTTACTAAACCAGGTGACTCAGGTTAGCTTTAAAATAAAAATATATAAAGGTTTGGACTGGCTGATTAGGCTCAAGGTTATGTATTGCTGTTACTCGAGGTAACAAAGGCAAACCCTAGGAAAGTGGTAGATTTTGGAGACTTACCCAGAGTGTGTATAAAGAACAGGAATACTTGTGGCACCTTAGAGACTAACACATTTATTTGAGCATAAGCTTTTGTGGGCTACAGCGCACTTCATTAGATGCATAGAATGGAACATACAGTAAGAAGATATCAACTGTAAGAGGCTAATTAATTAAGAGAAACTATTATCAGCAGGGGAGAAAATCTTTTGAAGTGATAATCAAGATGGCCCATTTCGGGCAGTCGATATGAAGGTGTGAGGATACTTTAACATGGGGAAATAGATTCAATTAGTGTAATGACCAAGCCAGAGTGTGCATGTTACATTGGGAATGGGCTGGGGACTCTGCCTGTTCACGCACAGTTTATCCAAACTCAAATTACACTTTTTAAAACTCAACATATCAAACAAATTGATAACCACTCAAACAAATCTATATAGTTTACATTAGAACAACCAGTTGACAACAATTTTATCCATCTGTGCCTCTTATCTTGAATCCCAAGTAATGGTTGTCACGCTGCCTGAAGAGGCTCATGACTGTGATTGACAGCCTCAGGGAAGACTGTCAAAAAGTAGGAGAGACCCCAAACTGGTGGTATATTCTATAATTAGATTTCCCAATCCATTAACAAGTGTGAACTCCTAAATCACTGTAACCCTTGGGCACTCCAGTCTATCTTGCCACCTACACCAGCTGGGCTTAGTGATAAATATTAACTTACTCAAAAAAAAAATATTCAGGTTGCTTCCAGTCCCAAGAGACCAATCACTTACCCTAGATCAATTTGTACCTTAGATCTCACACTAAAGACCATGCCTGTAGCCAATCCCGTAGTAAACTAAGTATTTATTAAGTCGGAAAAAGAAATGAGAGAGTAATTTACAGGCTAAAGCAGGCAGCATCTGAGCACAAATGAGTCACAGTCTATGGTTATAAAAGGTAACAGAGATATAGTAATCTGTCCCTTGAATGTCTTTTAGGGCTAAACCAGGTTGACCCTGGGGATCTCTGCTTTTTATTTCTAAGCTCCAGCCCTATGAGAGTTCTAACAGCAAAGAAAAATTCAGTTTCTCCTTGTCAGGGATTTTCATCCCCTCCACTACAGAGTCCAAACTGATAGAATGAATTCACGTGTAGGTCTCTCCTTCCTCTAGGGAATTAGGAATGCAATCAACAAAGTCTTTGTCCTTTGATGATACACAATACATCATTTGCCTTCAATGGGCATCTTATGTGCCAGACAAGCACTTTACCTTAATCAATGCTTTTTCTCCTGTTTGGCGAGTTCACAATTACAGGGGTTTACAATGCAAACACTCAGTATGATTTTACACTGTGAGCTATAGGGCTTATAAGTGAGATGAATATGTGCAGCATCCTAGCAGCATTTTATAAAGTCTGAACACTAAACGCATCCTTATCAACTTAACATCTAATATCTATTTTGATAATGCTAACACACAGATAAGCAAGACTTGTTTCCAGCTACGCATTTGTAAGTCTTCAGTGAGACACCTGGTCTGCCAGCATCACAATGGTATCCCCATGTCAGAAAATATCCTGCCACTTCTTTTTTATCCCATTAAATTCTTCAACAACAGTCTGAGATCATTTTGGTGTCTCTTTACATTCCAGATTTAGCAGAAAACTAGACTGACGGTGAAATATGAAATCCTAACTGATTGGCTGGGTCTCTTGTCTAGCTCTGACTCTCTCTCTTCAGACAGCAGGGGTAGAGGGGGTTCAAGCTCCTGTTGTCTGGCATATTAAAAACCAAATTTAAATTATATAAAGTGCACCAATATTCCACAATGAGAGAGAGGTGCCTTTATAAAAGTGTATAATAATAATAACGGGTCCTTTAACTGATCCACCGAAAGATTCTCTCTCTAGTTCCAGTGAGCAGAGACTAGAAAGGGCCAAAGCTCCTTAAATTCTTCTCCAACATGCCTTATGTGACTTTACTAAAATACATCCTTTAGAAATCTCTTCAAACTAATCTGAGCGCTGAGGAAAATGATAATTTTCACTTTCGCTAAAGGTTACACAGTCTTCAAGGGCTCAGCAAATAGTATCTCTATCAAAAGAAATTCTTCTCATGCAAGGTGAACAATTTTTGTTGTAGTGCCTGATGAACAAAGCTACTTCTTTAGGGGGAAAAAATGAAGTGGGAACACTGCAAAAATCTAGCCACAAACACCACCTCAAAGCTACCACACATGTTGCCTAAAATTATATCAAGACCAATTTCAAAAGAATCATCCCCCTCAGTAATTCTTTCCCTAAAACTGTGTTCAGAGTGAATCTGCCTCTTTTCTAATTTCCCCCACAGCTTATTAGTACCAACCCATATCTCTAAGGCAAGGCAAAAACAACAGATCTCCAAATCTGGGAATACAGGATATAACATGTAGGACTGGAAGCCAAGACTCCTGGTTTTACTTATGGAAGTAGCATGCTGTATGACCTCAAGGTAGGTTACTAAATCACTCTGTGCCTTACTTTACCCATCAGCAAAAGTTAGTAGATTACTATTTATCTAGCAGGGCTGTTATGAATCTTAGTTAATCAATTTTTCGAGATCACTGCCCAAAAAGTGCTCTATGAAACTTATCTTGCTTCCATTGCATATAACCCATGTTGGCAGAGCAAACGAATCAAAAATCTTGCTTTGTTATATTTTGTTTAAAACAAGTTCAAATATAAGACAGTACTGTATTGATCAAATGTCACAGATTTATTTGTAGAAACTGACTTATTTTCATGCTCTTCATAAATGAAAATATTAAATCTATTTTAGAGTTCTTCCAGAGTTTTTATTTAAATAACATTTTGTAGTATGTGTGTGCTGTATAAAGCATGTATATACAGTACTCTCTGAATATTCTCTAGGATTCATTTAATTGAACAAATTCAGCACAGCTTACATTTTTACTATTAATAGGGTAGTCCTAGTTTTCCTGAAACTACAATGCAATTTCCGTTTTTGAAGACCAGAACTGGTTGCTGGAAATTTGCAGCATGCAGGTGTGAACACATTCCAGATATTTACTCAGGCAAGTCTACTAAATATTTACTCAGGCAAGTCTACTAAATAATAAAATACTGTCTTTTGCTTTTTCTGGAATTTGAAATATAAGGCAGGTGTCATTACATATAATCCTCCACCTCTCCACTGCTGTCACACTGGAAAAGTAAACATATTAAAAGAAGCATCTGTGAAAATGTAACTCTCAAATAAGTTCTAAGACCACTGTAATAAAAATAGAAAATGTATTTCTCACTCATGAAAACTTGCAAGTTAGCTAACAAGAAGTTAGTTGGTGAAGTTCAGCAAAGTGGGTTTTTATTTTATACTCATTAGGGCCACACCCTGTAGATCCCTTGGGATCTACTCAGCAGGAAACCAGGGTCATCATCCACATGTGGCCACATGCCTCTTGATTTCCCACAGCACCCCCACCTTTAGAGCATATCTCCAATACAGCCATATTGATAGAGCTCCTGAAGCCAGATGCTGCCTCTGGGACTGTTCTTTAGAAGGATATCCTCACCACAGGAGGGGCCATAGGAAGATAATGTAGCTTGGGGGTGTATTATCTTTCATCTGGAGATCTCCAGCACCAATGGGAGAAATGATATCTAACTAACACACATACACACACCCCGATCTCCAGTTTCTCCACTCCTCCCAAGGGCTACCCCATTTTCCCACAAGAATTCCAGAACCTGTAGAACAGCCTCCACAAGGTCTAGGAGGAAGGAGGAACACTGCTACAATGGTGGCTGACCCTCTCTGCCTACCACAAGATGGGGAGATACACATGCAGATCTAGAGGGTACAATATGACTGTATGTTAAATCTTTGAGCATGTATAGTGTGAATTACATGTTTCCAGAAGCCTGATCAGACTCAAATGAGCTGAGAGTAGAGAGGGGCAGGAAATGGTTTTCCCATCCTACAAAACTTTGAGATTTCAAAACATATCTTGTTTCACATTAAGATGAAGCTGGGATCTTTAAAGTTTTTAATGGAAAATGAGAGTCACTTGCACCAGAAAAGACAATAATTCAGTGGGACATCTAAGATGTGGGAGATCCAAGTTCAAATGCTACTTCAGAGCAGGCTCTTGAACCTCGGTCTCCCATACCCCAGCTGAATGCTTTAGCCACAGGGTGGGTCTCTCTCAAATCTCCTGTTGGAGCTGTTCTACTTTGTACAAGTAATTAAATATTCTTTGGGCCAAAGAGAGCAAAACTGACTCTATAGCCCACTGGGTAGGGCATTTGTGGAATGTGGGAGACCTAGGTTCAAGTCTCTGCTCCAATGAATGTTTAATTATAAAAAAAATTTTAATAATTAAATTTGTTTTCTCAGTTGAATGATGGCTCCTCTTCCCCCCCTCTAAAAAGTTTGCAAATCCAAACAATTCTTTCCAAAAGCATTCCAGAGTTCTCACTTTCAGATACTTAGGTTACCTAGTGATGAAATTAATGCAACATTTAGCACCAGAGTATAAAAATGATAAAACAGTATCCACCAGAACCCTACGAGATATTATTTCAGTGAACTGAAAAAAAAAATCAACTATCATTTAGACTTTCCCCCAGTGGCAATTGTTCATGAGTAGAAGTTTCAAAATCCAAAGAAAAGAGAAAAGAAACCTCACCTAATATCCAACATTGCGAAAGAGGAAAATAATTATTAAGATGAATTACTTTCAGCACCTAGTATTCACCTTTGAGCCAAAAGCTACTGATACACTAGGAACACAGTAACTAGTAATTAAAAACTGTTTCTGGCCATTAAACATGGCTAGAAACTATTTTTATGTTGATGAGAACACTATAATTAGCAGTTATAGATTTGTTCAAAGAAGGAATGAAGGTGTAAGACAAGTAAAAACAAGTTTCTGAATACTTAATGTTTCTCATCGCCTTTTTCCAATGTCAGAAGAAACTCCTTTATTTAGAAATGCAGAACCATTTAGTGAGAGCTTGTGGAGGGATGGCAGAATTTGTCCTAAGTATGTAACTCGGGAAGAAGGCATGAAAAAAATACCATGCACAAAATTCTTAAGAAATATTTTCAGTCACATAGGGCCTTTAATTGACCTTCTGGAAATAATTGTAAAATCTGTATGTGTACTTTTCCAAGCTTAGCCTCCCTAGTTCCTTAAACCATGCAAATCAGTCAACTAGATTAAGGAGTGAAAATGGAGCCCTAAATGAAAATACTCTTGAATGCTGAAACAGATGTTCACACACAATAAAGCCATGTCTCTAGTCTATACCCTCATATATGCATGTCCTGTAGATTTTGCATGCATAAGTGTATCAACTAATAATGCAGTACTTCCCATTTATATTCAAACAACTTAGGCATAGTCCTTTGGAGTTTAGCCCTACATAAAGTGCTTATCAGGAGAAAAGTTTTAGCAGACCCAGATTATCAATAGACTTTTATTCTCATAACAGTTATGATAAAGTCTGTTGACACACATATTAGACAATTGGGGGAGGAAATACTCATTAATGTGGAGCATCAGAGCTGGAGACAGACACACGCTCCCCAGGTCAAAAGAATTTTCATCAAAGTGCCCCCCAGCAAAAAATATCTCAAATTCTTTAAGTGTTTATCCACATTGATTCCGCTCTTGGTGTGCATGTGTTCCAGGCATGTCAGATCAGATTCTTTTGTCCAAAAGTGACTGATGTGTCTTCACCCTAGATGGCCTCATATCGCCTACCACCGCATGAGGCTATTAAGGGCAGAACAGACCCAATCATCCCTCTGTTCCTTCTGAAGCTATTCTGGAAGATTTCCCCTTCCTTCCTCCAACATGATGTAATGTCATTTTCTTAAAATATCCTATTAAAATCTCCCGGATTGCTTTCAATGGTCACCAGGAGATTGATGCTGATTCTGGGAGACGCCAGGTCAATCCTGGAGACTTGGCAACCCAACACCTGTGGCTGTGTGATGGAACCCTAGCACTCCATTTATTCTGCACACTGTGTGATTCATTGCAAGGATAGTATAGTTCATTAGTTAATTAGAATAGTTCATTAATAGTTGGCTATGCCTATTAGACACACTCACCTCTTCCAACAGACAAGTGCTTGTTAGTGGGATCCATGTGGACAATCATTCAAAGAAGGAAAAGAAAAAAAACACTTACCTTGCAGTAACAGTGGTTCTCTGAGATGTGTTCACCACATGGATTCCACAACCCACCCTCAGTCTCTAATACTAAGGAGTCCTACTCCCCTGGGATTATGTATTGATGAAGGAATGAAGGGACAGTTGGGCCTGCTCGGCCTTTTAAAGTTTAAAAAAACCTAGATAAATTAACAGAGGATAGATGCATCAATGGCTATTAGCCAGGATGGTCAGGGATGGTGTCCCTAGCATCTGTTTGCCAGAAGCTGGGAATGGGCCACTGGGGATGGATCACTTGATGATTACCTGTTCTGTTCATTCCCTCTGAAGCACATGGCATTGGCCACAGTCAGAAGACAGGATACTGGGCTAGATGGACCTTTAGTCTGACCCAATATGGCCATTCTTATGTCATGTTCTTATAGCCTGAGGTGGGGGCTAGGGCAAAGGTAGGTAGGCCACAGGCACAGCCTCAACAGACACTGCTGGCCAACAGACTCTGATCTATTGCACATGCACCCTGTGCATCCCAAGAGCAGAATCCATAGGGGCAACACAACTCAAAGAACCACGCTTACACAATAAGGTATGTAACTGTTCTTTCTATTCCTTCCATATCATCTCTGATAAACAGAAGTGCCCTTTGCTATGGGATAAGGGGGGCAGACTCCCCCCCACAAAAAAACTTGGTTTTGCCTCCCACCACCAGACTTTTCATAAGTCTATAGGCTCCATTATGGCCCTCTCAGATGCCAGACATTAGGAAAGCAATAATTGCCTAGCTTTTCTCTAGGGCTGTCGATTAATCGCAGTTAACTCACACGATTAACTCAAAAACTTAATTGCGATTAAAAAAATTCATCACAATTAATCGCAGTTTTAATCGCACTGTTAAACAATAGAATACCAATTGAAATGTATTAGATATTTTGGATATTTTTCTACATTTTCATCTATAATGTATTCTCTGTTGTGATTGAAATCAAAGTGTATATTATTTTTATTACAAACATTTGCACTGTAAAAATGATAAACTAAAGAAATAGCATTTTTCAGCACATCTCATACAAGTACTAAAGTGAAATCTCTTCATTGTGAAAGTACAACTTACAAATGTAATTTTTTTGTTACATAACTGAACTCAAAAACAAAACAGTGTAAAACTTCAGAGCCTACAAGTCCACTCAGTCCTACTTCTTATTCAGCCAATCACTGAGACAAACGATTTTGTTTACATTTACAGGAGATAATGCTGCCCTCAT
The DNA here is from genome assembly GCF_025201925.1 of Gopherus flavomarginatus. Lineage (NCBI taxonomy): Eukaryota > Metazoa > Chordata > Testudines > Testudinidae > Gopherus > Gopherus flavomarginatus. The sequence continues at coordinate 24,256,328 of NC_066619.1, read as the reverse complement.
ATTTACAATGTTACCAGAAAGTAAGAACAGCCATTTGCGTGGCACTTTTGTAGCCGGCATTGCAAGGTATTTATGTGCCAGATATGCTAAACATTCATATTCCCCTTCATGCTTCGGCCACCATGCTTCCATGCTGATGATGTTCATTAAAAAAAATAATGCATTAATTAAATTTGTGACTGAACTCCTTGGGGGAGAATTGTATGTCCCCTGCTCTGTTTTACCTGCCTTCTGCAATATATTTCATGTTACAGCAGTCTCGGATGATGACCCAGCACATGTTGTTAATTTTAAGAACACTTTCACTGCAGATTTGACAAAATGCAAAGAAGGTATCAATGTGAGATTTCTAAAGATAGCTACAGCACTTGACCCAAGGTTTAAAAATCTGAAGCGCCTTCCAATCTGAGCGGGGGAAAATCTGAGAGGGACAAGGTGTGGAGCATGCTTTCAGAAGTTTTAAAAGAGCAACACTCCAATGCAGAAACTACAGAATCTGAACCACCAAAAAAGAAAATCAACCTTCTGCTGGTGGCATCTGACTCAGATAATGAAAATGAACATAAGTCAGTCCACACTGCTTTAGATTGTTATCGAGCAGAACTCATCATTGGCACGTCCCCTGGAATGGTGGTTGAAGCATGAAGGGACATATCGATCTTTAGCACATCTGGCATGTAAATATCTTGCAACACTGGCTACAACAGTGCAATGAGAATGTCTTTTCTCACTTTCAGGTAACTTTGTAAACCCAAAGCGGACAGCATTATCTCCTGCAACTGTAAACAAACTTGTTTGTCCGAGCAATCGGCTGAACAAGAACTAGGACTGAGTGGATTTGCAGGGTCTAAAATTTTACATTGTTTAATTTTTGAATGTAGGGGTTTTTTTTACATAATTCTACATTTTTAAGTTCAACTTTCATGATAAAGAGATTGCATTACATTATTTGTATTAGATGAATTGAAAAATACTATTACTTTTGGTTTTTTACCATGCAAATACTTGTAATAAAAAATAAATATAAAGTGAGCACTGTATACAATATATTTGAAAATGTAGAAAACATCCAAAAATAATGGTATTGTATTATATTTAATTGCGCAATTAATTTGTTTAATAGCTTGACAGCCCCACTTTTCTCATTCGTAATGTTATTTGGGACAGAGACTGTTCTAAATGCTGACACAACTTTGCCCCCACCCCAAGAATTTTTCTGAAATAATGCCTCTGATGAACAAAGCTTTATTAAAAACTGTTCACGGGTTAGGTTGCATATATATGTCTGGATTTAGCATAATCAAATCTAGAGCTTTACTGAAGTTTCAAGTAACATCGTACATTGCAGAACATAAATTGTAAAATCTAGCCATCACAGCCACAGTTTCATCCCACAATTAATTTTGTTCCTGAGAATGCCTAATTCCAGTCTTCTTCTGGTGAAAGAGACAAGCTTTCGAGCTCACCCAGAGCTCTTCTTTAGCTCTGGGTAAGCTCAAAAGCCTGTCTCTTTCAGCAACAGTGGTTCAATAAAAGATATTGCCTCATCCCCCTTGTCTCCAGGGCCGGCTCCAGGAACCAGCTAAAGAAGCAGGTGCTTGGGGCAGCCAATACCAACAGGCGGCATGTCCAGGTCTTCAGCAGCAATTCAGCGGCGGGTCCCTCAGTCCCTCTCAGAGTGAAGGACCAGCCGCTGAATTGCCACCGAAGAGTGGCGCGGCGTGATTGCACTGCCACAGCTTTTTTTTTTTTTTGGCTGCTTGGGGCCACAGAAAACCTGGAGTCAGCCCTGCTTGTCTCTCTAATATCTGGGGACCAACACAGCTGCAACAACACTACAAACAATTTCAGTCTGCAGTACTTTTCTAAACTATTGCAGCAGGGTCAAGATTTTTTTATGAAACTTTTTTTTCCCCACGGAAAAATGCAGATTCAAGTCCAATAACATTTTTTTCTTGAATTCATATTGAATTGGCCAAATTGTTTCAGTTAAAAAAAAAAAAAGAAAAAACCTTTAAAAAAATCTAAAATGTTTTGTTTTGACATTTTTTAAACCAAATTGACTTTAGGTTTCAAATTTTACTTAATTTTAATATAAAATGTTAAAAAGCCTTGAAAACTAAATGGTTTGTTTGATTCAAAATATTTTTTTCCAATTGCTACAAATGAGCACCTTAAAAAATAGTTCCAACCAGTGTGCTATCAAGCAGTGTGCCTCAACTTCATGCAGCATCAGCATTCACAGAATAGACCTATTTCAAAAAAATGGAGGGGCAGGCACCCTGTACCAGAAACAAAGAGCTCCTTGAAAACTGATGAAAATAAAATAAAAGTAAAGGAAGTGAAATGAGAGAGCGCATGGGGAGTATACTGCACAGCGCATTCTAATATTCAAAGCAGCACTAACTGCATTACACGTGCATTGAAGAAATATGACATTCCCTCCCCCTCCATTTTTTTTTGGCTGTGACGTACCTTTCCTTAAGAGAAAACAAGACTTCAGTATCCTGCAGAACAAAGTAAATTAGAAAAAACATGAAAGGGTCTTTCTCTCTGTTTTTCCACATTTGCCATATGACAGTGTTTTTCAAATATTTGGGAACATGAAACACTAAATGTCAAGTGTCAGACTTTTCATATATTTATTCTGGAGCCAAACCCCCGCACTTTCAAATACCATGTGCAAATTCAGGTCTCAGATTTAAGAACCTGATTGTTTCATTTGCTTTTTAAAATACGTAGTGCAAAGACCTGTGTGACTTTAAATGTGTCTTTTCAACACCTAACCACATAAAAATTTTATCAAGTAAAATTAGAATGTTACTGTGATCTTAAAAAAAGACATTTAAAATATATTCTACTATAATATTATTATGGATTTGGTTCATATTTCTCTTGAACCTAATACGAACACTTGCTTCTATTTAGAAATACTACTTTTTACAAAATCAAGCCATATCCTTCTATATGCCTGAGGGTGTTTAGCAGACGAAATAAGTGGATTATATTTCGTTACAGAGCTTGTAATATTGAAAAAGTTGAATCAGTTATAAATAGCATTCAAGCAGAACACTAGGGCCAGATCCTCAACCTCTGTAAATTGCTGTAGCTTAATTTAAGTCAATGGAGCTATGACAATTTAAACCCACTCAGGATCTGGCCTTTAGTGGCTGATTTGCACACAGAAAGCCAACATGTTGATATCTGTGTTATGTCTAACTTTCCCCCCATTCTATCACATTGCCAGATGTGAGACAGATTTGCACAGTATGGGCACCTTATGATACTGTCAACAAAACCTCCTAAATTAATGTGCCCACAAATTGCATAAACAGATTCATATGTCTATTGCATGCTTCAAACTGACGTCATCTGATCTGCTAATATTTGTCCAGAATCTTTAGTACAGTATGTGATGTGTATTTAGTAATGACTATATCATTCACATTTATAATTTGTTAACAATTATTCAAGCCTGTCTGGTTTAATTTTAAATATTTTTCTGCATAATTCAAGTCCCAAGTTAGAATTATTTTAAGAGTGTTTTTTATTTTCCTATAATTAATTTTATTATCTCAAGTCCTCCCTATAGTCTTTCAGTCACATATCACCTTGGTAGCCTCAAGCATTAATTGGCATTGCTAGTCTGATGCAATGACACAATATTGTTCTCTTCAGGCCAATGTTCCCAGTGGTTTTAGTGGTATGCGTCATCTCACGTGGGTTCAATCACAAACAGCCCCCCTTTTCAATGGCAACATCTGCAAGAATTGATCTCCGTTACCTGGCTCAGGAACACTTGGTGTTGGCTGGTGCTGTGGTTGCGTTTCTTTTAAGAAATTGGCAAAGCTGAGAATCCAGCTATGTCTAGACGTTAAGCTGAAAGCATTTAGAACTCTCTCATTCTACATGACAAATTTATTCAGAACTGTTATGATTATTTAAACAGTCAGAGTATAAATGCACAAATGATCATTAGAAACCATCAAGATGTGTGAATTATCTTAACATATTGTAATGGTTACAGAAATAGAATGGTCACAAATGGTTTCAGAATAAGAAGATATGTCAGGGTCAGATGATACAGTAAATCAGCAGAGAGACTACATAATATTATTAGTTCCTTAAAATATTTGAATACCATAAAAGTGTGGAATTTTTAAACTGAAATGTATTTATAGTGATTGCTCAGCAAGCTACCTCTTTGTTAATTTCCCAGATTATTTAAACATACAGACATACCCATGCAAACATACCCATGCCCATACCCATGCCTGACGCAGTGAACCAAGTTCAGACCTGTTGCAACTCTGTTGACTATCCTGGAGTTCTAGCACAGAACAGTCACTTAAATTGTAAACTCTTTGGGGCAGCATCCATCTTTGTTATGTATGTGCGCACTGTCTAGCACAATGAGCCTTAATCCATTCTGGAACCTTAAGACACTGTTGCAACAACACCATGATTAATCACTAATAATTTCACCATCATTTCCAAGATATGTCAGTTGTGATATGATGAAAACAGCAGTTCATAAAAACAAGAGAATTTACAACAAAACAGGTTTGATGTGATTTTCTGCGTTTTAAAATATAGAAGTTTAACATCCTATTAAAGAAATGTTTCATGTGATTTTGAAACCAGTCTTTCTTGCTAAAAAACAAACTAGAAACTGGACTACAACCCTCTCAGGAGATACAGTGGCTATAGAACTTGAGGTAACTAAATTTCCTGTGGGTTATTCAGAACAAGTCTGAATTACAACTTTCTCATTTTTTAACAGAATTTATGGAAAAAAAAGTGTTCTATACATATGGTCCAGTTGTCAAGGTAGATTTTAACAGTTAATCCGCACTACACTCTCTCAGGAATAGACCAAGGAATGACCAATCTGACTCAGATAATGAAAATGAACATGCGCTGGTCCATACTACTTTGGATCATTATCTAGTAAAACCCATCATCAGCATGAACACTTATCTTCTGGAATGGTGGTTGAAGCATGAAGGTATGTAAATATATTGTGACACTAGCTCCAACAGTATCATGAGAATGCCTGTTCTCACATTCAGGTGACATTGTAAACAAGTGGACAGCATTATCTTCTGCAAATGTAAACAAACTTGTTTGTCTGAGCGATTGGCTGAATAAGTAGTAAGACTGAGTAGACTTGCAAACTCTAAAATTTTACTTTGTTTTATTTTTAATGCATTTTTGTACATAATTCTACATTTGTAAGTTCAACTTTCATGATAAAGAGATTGCACTACAGTACTTGTATTAGGTGAACTGAAAAATGCTATTTATTTTGTTTTTATACAGCGCAAATACTTGTAATAAAAAATAAATAATGAGCACTATACACTTTGTATTCTGTATTGTAACTGAAAACAATATATTTGAAAATGTAGAAAACATCCAAATATTTAAATAAATGGTATTCTAGCGTTGTAGTGCAATTAATCACATTTATTTTTAATTGCACAATTAATCGTGATTATTTTTAATTGCTCGATAGCCCTAGTTAGAAGTGATACTAATTGTGTGTATCTTAGATGCTACCCATGTAAACAGACAGTTCCTGTCTGTCACTATAGCTAATGATTCAGAGATCAAACGGGAATATTAACATTTAGATGAATCTTGGGTGAAATAAAGTCATTGTCTATAAGTTTGTCATAAACTGCCTAATGGAGAAATTGCCCTATGTTAAGTTGTGTAACTAATTATTGGTGGTGTTCAGGAAACAGAAGGTTACATCAAAAGCCTATTGTTTACCCAGGATTGTATGGTCAAGTGAAGGCTAGAAAACTGTATGAAAGACCATTGGGTCCTGATCCTTTTAGCTCAGATCTCCTTGAGGTTTCATGCAGGGGAAGCCTAAGCCACAAGGACTGAGATCCCAGTTCTAACTGGATTGCCCTGAAATATAAACATTGGATTATAAACTATGGACTATTTCTGAAATAACTCTTTGCAACTACAAAGCTCGCCATCTCTGCTATGAAGATAGAGTATGGTCTTTATGTGCCATGTTTTATGTACTGTAAAAGTTCAAGATTAATTGCTCTTTAGATTTAATTTAATTTTTTTATTTCAGAAATTATTTGAACAGAATAGCAAATGTGATATCAGCATCGTAGCAATGTATATTTAACCGTGTACTAATTACCAAGTCTAAAATTTAACTAAAGCTCATTTGTAGTACAATCTTTACAAATGAAGTTGTAAACTGGGGATTTATTTTCCTAGCTATAGTTTAAAAAAAAAAAAACACAGAATTTACCAAATTCACTGACAAAATACAGCCCAGCACAGAATCAAATTTTCCATTAATATTTTTGATAAATGACCGAAGGGTTACATTATTACCATATGCAGTAAATATTTGTAAAAGCAATCCTGAAAAAGAAATAACATAAAAAGATAATATTTGATTTCTAGTGGAAAGGAGTTAAGAATGTTTAACTGAGAAGCAGTCAGTGCGTGAGAACAAGTAGATCAGTGAAACACATTTAATTACATGTAAACTGTCCATAAAGTAATATGCAAAGGATACAAGTGTAGGAACTTGTATAAAAACAGATAAACTGCTGTTTGATATTTAAAGTAAATTTAGATCAAATAAAACCCTATGCTTCAAACTAAACTGGAAAATTTAGCTAAGATTAGCAGTCATGCACATTTGGAAAAAAATATGCACCAATTTTTAACACAGGCTACAAGTATTTTTGTCCCAATGCTATTTTGAAAATGCACACAGCTGTACTAAATGACATTTACATTACTACTGATAATTTTTTTTAACTGATTGATATGACAATTAAAAAAAGTCTCTAAAAAATTGAACACTTCCCCTATGCAAATCTCTCTGTATTTTTTTTCTAAAAATCTACTTGACCTAACTTCATTTCACAAACTGTGTTATGGTTTTCCATGGCATTTAGTGCTAAGTTGCTATTATCTGTTGGGTTTCTACTGAGTCATAATGGATTGAATTTAAACTAAAAAATAATCTTCTAATATTTACTCCTGAGAATTATCTCATGACTGATCATAGGGCATCTAACCCTTTTTGTCACAAAGAAAAAATCCTACTTTCTTTTAATTTGATGCAGACAAATTCCTATGACCCTTAACTGCCACAGGCATCTTCAGTCCATTATTCCATTAGAAATAAACTGTTATGTAAACTGATTAAATTTAGAGGGCAAACTGATATAATACAATTGTATGGGGAAGAAAAAATTGGTACAATTATCTAACTTTTCTATTTATAAAACAGCTCAAAATATATTCAGAAAGTGGCCCCAACTGTTCTTTGAACCCAGATAAAAGTGGGTGGGAAGATGGGAGTAGCACTGTCCCTTTCTGAACATTAGCAATTGACTAAATAAAATAATTATTTACACCTCATTAGTTTAGCAAATCAGAGAAAAATAAAGTAAAACACAGAAAACAGTGCCACGTTTTAGAAAAGTGTGTATTCTATACATGGAATATAGAAATAGCTGTCTTTTTAAACGACTCAAGCCTGGAATGTTTTCATCTGAATAACAGTTCAGTAGCTTTATTCATTTGTATACACTGTTCTGAACACGCCAGGGCTATAAATTCAATAAGCACCATTGCTGAACTAGCAACTCTTTGGAAGACTCTATATACAAAGCAGGTTTGGGGGAAAAAAAAAACACATTTAAAAACATATCTTTAATACTGTTAAATGTGTCTTTTTCCCTCAAGACATAAACCATAGGGTAAGTTTTGTCCCCCATCAGCGACACTTGAATTTTAATAAATGAGTCATTCATATACAAGGTAAAACCCTGATTTTAACTGGACAGGTTCCTATGTATACACTCATCCCTCGAACTGGACACATTTTTAAAAATAAGATATCTTTTATCTTCCTTTTAAAATTGGAGTGACGACAGCACTGACGTTGGTAAGGAGAGCAGGGCTGGAAGGCAGCTGTTAGACTGACAAAACTAAATCAATGAAAGCAGTTTATAAAGTCTCCCACCCCGCTGCCATTTCCTCCAATGACGACAAAGGCATGAGAAGCCTGTTTTCATCTAGAAAGAGAATGGAATTTGTGGACATGAAGTACGCTTTTAAAAAAAAAAAATCCACTTTGCACTTGTGCTGGCCAGACTGCTTTCCTGCCAAGGATGTGACATTTGTACAGATGAGGCTCAGAACCAGGAGGGAAATGATTTTTGTATCTTTCCTCACCTGGAAATTCACTTTCTTAATCAAAACGTTTTCATTAATACTTTTTCCTGAAAGAAAAGTTTATGAACAAACGTGTTCAAAAACTGATCACCGAGTCCCACAGTTAGTGAAGTCAACTGAAGTTCTGCCTGAGTAAAGGCTACAAGATTGGAACCTACATTTGCCGGGCAAATTCTATTCTTTATGGATCTGATCCAAAGCCCACTGATGTCAATGTAACCAATACTTCCCACTGTTCTAGGTGTTTGATCATTTTTCCCCATTAGTTTGCTAAAGACAGACGTTAGGCTGATGGGATGGTAATTACCAGAATCGCTCTTTTCCTTTTTTTGAAGATAGATACATTTGCTTTCCTTCAGTCTCTTGGTCCCTTGTCCATTCTCTAGAATTCTTCCAAAATAGTTGAACAAAGAAGCTAAATTTGTTTATTTAAAAATGAACGTATGACATGCTTAAAGCTAGCAAGCACATCGGCTGTAGAGCACAGTTGTTACACAATTTACTTCATTTTTGTTTTTAAATTTCCTATGCAGAAACCCAAAAACATGAGCCAAATTCAGCCTTGATATAACTCAAGATACCAAGGTTGAATTTGGTCCCTATACTTAGAGGAAGCTATCTTTCTTGTTTGCTGCTAATATTTAAATATCATTCAGGATTTGAGAGAATTTTAAGAAACTTAAGGCCTGATGAACCTCAGTTAGCATCAATTTTTAAGAGTGGTTCTACTCAAGGTACATTTACAACATAATTTAAGGTGTAATTGTAGCATAGGTAGGTTTACCCAAGCTAGCTTAATCTAGCTAGCATAGGAAACAGCAGTAGTGAAGATGCAGTAGCACAGACTTTAGCGCAAGCTAGCAACCTTAGTACTTACCCAGGGTACCCAGTGGCTCATACTGGAATGGCTAGTTTGTGCTGAAGCTAATGCTATCGCATCTTCACAACTACTGAGTTAGCTAAATTAAAGCTAGCATGGGAGGCATATCTGTGCTATAATTACACCTTAGTTTGTGGTTGTAGCCTTACTGATGGATGGGTGTATTGATTACTGATAAATCTGTTACAATGCATTGGTTAAAGATTCAGTTTCCTGAGAGCTAGAGCATCAGCAATATTATTAGTATTAAGAGATCCTAGGAGCACATGAGAAATAATTCCATTTTATTAAAAGTTTCATTATTAACAAAGTCACTAAGAAGACCAACAATCTCACCAATGCTAAAATACAATAGCAATAGAGTGTAAAGTGTTTAGCCCTATGACCAGCATCACTCACATCTCCAACTGCCCAGGTGTTTCTTCCCTCCCCGGAATACAGGTCAGGCAATACCCTTTATCCCAAATTACACTTACACCTAATAATGCTCATACAACTGCATAAGGGTGTCGACTCCTTTTTCCTTATTTGCACTTCGACACCTCATAAACTTTGGAGTACTCCGCTTTTCCAGTTCATCCTCTTAGTTCCCCTTATTCTCATTAGTATCTTTGTAGACAAGTCCCCACAGCAATCTGCTGTTACTGCAGAATTTCTCATGATGTTACAATTGGGTGCGTCTCTCCCCACTCCGGTCTGGACTGATGCACTGTAGCACATTTTCCAGAATATCACCTATTAGCACATTCTTTACAGTAATTTTGTAACTTTATTGGTACAGGGTTATTCCTGAGTCACTACTTATGTCAATCCCCTTTAGGCCTAAACTTTAGGACCTAAAGCCTAGTATAACTAAGTTAAAATCTTACAGGCCTGTAGGCCTGCATTACCACCTTATTTTGCTTATGTATCTAATACACACTCATCACTCATAACTGCTTGTCAAACTTATTCTCCTATAATCCTATCCTACTTAAATCTATTAATCAAACATTAATTAAACTTAACCACAACAATAAGTCCCCTATTAAATGAAATAATTGGCTACATGGTATATAGATATTACCCTCACAGAAGTTACTACCAGACAGCCAAGCATCACCTTCACACTCCAAAGATTTGTTCCATGTGTGTATTCAGACTCTCTGCTACTGACTAGTGAGGGAAGGGGAAAAAAAAGCCGATTTGATTACTCCTGATTGCTCTGCAGAGACATCTCTGATCTGGGAGAAGGAACTGGATTCTAGTCTGACTTGTACATCCCCAGTAACATTGCTAACTAAGTTTCAATTGCAAGATCTTTATAGTTGATGATTCCTCACCCAGAAAGGACCCAGTCTCAAAAGGAATTTGAGATTCAAGGCTGAGTTTGCACGGCTGCTGTGGGAGTGAGAGGGAGTGAAAATCTTTGTACTTTTAAGCCAAACACACTTGATCTGGCATCATTAAGATAAAAAAAATATGGGAACCCTCAATGCCATTTCCTAGATTCCTTTTCAGAGCAGATCTTCACTTTAATGGAATCCATAGGAACTCTGAAGAGCGGCAGTAGAGAAAACAACCCTTAAATCTGCCTCCAGAAAAGTGATGCACTTATTCCTATGTAAAATATCTGCAATTTTAGCATGCTTTTGAGTACACAAACAGGGAAATACTTGCACATGTATTACACCTATGAACAGTAGGCCAAATTCTGCTCTCAGTTAAACCAATGAGGTTGCACAGGTATAGGTAGACTTTGTGGGATGTGTTGGAGAGTGTGTAAAGAATGATGTAATATAGGTGTCTTTGTCCTACTAAATAAGCTACACCTACTGTATTAATGAACTTGCTAGTGAAAGATATATATAATTCCAAATTACCCAAGGAATATTTAAGCCTTCACACTCATGATGTATTATGGCTATTTATTTGCACTGTGGAAGCACCTAGAGGGCAGAGTCAGGGCCCCATACTGGTAGGCACTGTACACACATAAAATAAAATAAAATAAAATAAAATATGGTCCTTCCCTTATAGAACTTACAATCTAAATGAGTCTCAAAATGTAAAATATTTAAAATCCTTATCTCCCCTCCCCGGTTTTGGGGAACTATGCATGTGCGTGTGTGCACTTATTTTATACATTTCAAGGGGGAAATTCGGCCCCTCGCTCCCGCTCCATAGGTATGGAACCTGTAAGTTTCGTGGTTACACAGACTAATAGGTTTTAAGGCCAGAAAGGATCACTATGATCATCTAGTCTGACCTCCTGTAAAACACAGGGTGTAGAACTGCCCTGAATTAATCCCTGTTTGAACGACAATATATTTTAGGAAAACATCCAATCCTGATTTCAAAATTGCCAGTGATGGAGACGATTTGGGCAAAAATTTATGAAAAACGGAGCAACAATCCATGCCCCAAAATATCTTACATTAATTTGCCATTATGTACCCTCAAAGTCAATATGGTAAAATATAAGTAAATGCAAAACCATCAATATTAAACACTCATAGTTCAAGAAAAGCAATGGTAGACCCCCCCATCCACCCAAAGCCCTTCCAGCATATGTTTAACTCTGAGCATGTGACTTATCTCTGAGTTCAAGTTAAGCATGTCCCCACCAAGTGCATTGCTGTATTAGAGCCTTAAAGGTTTAACATGCAATTTTATTTTTTCCCTTTTGTATATATTTCTGTCTAATTATATGATTATATACTGTTAATCAAAAATATGTCAACTTTTTCCTATAAGCATGCACCATTAATGTTGCATGAATGTAGGTTTCTGCATTTAATTTTGTAGGTTTTTTTCTAATTATTATTTAGGAGAAATAAAAGATGAGAGAGAAATTCATAAGACCTACAGCCTTCAAAACAATGCAAAACTAGCAAAAAACTCCACAGTGTATTCCCAGTATAAGATTTTCAAGCACTCCTAACTTGCTTGAAAACCAATTTCCCCTGGAATCGGCCCTGCAAAGCTTGGCAAAGAGAACTATTCCCATCCCAAATTGCAGCTTTCAAATCTCACCCATTTTGCTGTATGCTACTTCAAAAATAGCTGCAATAATTTGTATATAATGGGAAGAACATGTTTTTCAGTCACTTAGAACACCGCCCTCTCCCCCGATCCTGCAAACCTTCCCACCAAGCCTCACTTTCTTCATATCCTTCCTAAAGATGCATTTCTACTGGGAAGCTACAAAAAGCAAATTAATACATTAAACTAAAACCTACTTTAAAAACCCTCTTCACTACAAACACACAGACACAAATTGTTTCCATATGAACCTATCTATGAAACTACGTCCAACACCACCCTGCTAGCCTCTTGTCTGTACTCACTCTCAATGTTATGTCATACCTAAATTCTTGACTAAGTTCTTGGGGCAGAGGTTTGCCTAGCTATCAGTTTTGGGAGAGGCCTTGCATGCTTTTGGACACAATATAAATAATAATTATCATCAACCCAAAAATAACTGAACCATTTTTGTTCAAAATTTCAACTGAAAAAGTGAACATTACGATTATCTGAATACATTTACAGAAACTATCTTGCAATCTCATTTATAGTGGTATAGCAGTTGCTGCCTTTCCTGATAGGATATACCACCAGGAAATGAAATATTCATAAATCCAGGTGCATGGAGTTTTGAAATAAAAGCAGTCACATATTTTTTAAAATTTACTCCCTTTTGACTATCTCCAAACTACATTGGTATTTCTTTAGAGAACAAAATAGATTTCAACTACCAAAGTAAGCCCTTTGCTTACAAAAGTGGAATAATAACTAAAATTGCCCTGAAGCAGTATTGAATTGGCCTTTTCTCTAAGATTTATCAGCTATCCATCTATATTGTGTATATGTAGAGTAGCAGCGTTTCACATCTAATTATGCTTATAATTGGGTTCAGTTAAAACGCTGACGAATTCCAAATATATTAGCATAATTGAACATGCATAAGCAGGTAATGCACATTATTATAAATTACATATTTCTGATATTTTAGACCTCTGTACTTCCTTTCACTTTACCAGTAAACAGGCAATGGAGTAAGTCTGACAGAACTGATCTTTTATTTTTCAACCTATAATGCCCTACTTTAAAATCTCAGGAAGGTGGTTTCCAAATTTTTCAGCTATTCAACTAATGTGTTGAAATCTATAGACCTCACATGGGGGGAAAAAATCAAATAGGAACCAGCATTATATTCTCTTTGAACTTCCTCTTACAAATTTCAGACTCAAGAAAAAGGCTGAAAAGGAAAAACATTATTTTCTATACACATTAAGCTTTATGGAACCAACCACGTTCCATCCTCAAATTAAATTGGAGCCAGCATTTAAAATGTAGTGTTTTTAAATTGTCTGCAATAATAATGCCTTCAACATTTCTAAAACATAGAGGTAGAGCATATCCAGAATGGTAATGTTTGTTTTTGTTTCAAAACACTTTAGAAGAACCCAATCAGTGAATACTTGACTCACATAACTCCTTTGTGCTGGGACAAGAACTAACAGTTTCAGAAAAAACACATGAGGTCTTTGTTTTATTTCAAAGGCAGAACAAAGGAAAATGTTTTACAAACAAACAAACCTAAAGAAGCCTTTTGAAATGTAAGTACATGCCAGGGTAAAATAACCTTTTCTCTTAAAGGGAAAAAAAAAAAAAAAAAAAAAAAAAAAAAGAAAAGAAAAGAAAGAAAAAAGCAAAGCCAATGTCCTTCCTTGGATTTCCTGTGTTTCACACTAGTTTCCAAATGCATTTCTTCCCATGCACTACTTGCCATATCCATTAAGTCTCTAAGGACTTAATCTTGCAAGGTACTGAGTGCCCTCAACTCCTTTTGACTATACTAGTATTTGAGACCATTCAAGTACCTTGTAGGAAGTGCTCAGAACTTTGCAGGATCAGGCCCAAAGTTAACTTCCCTGCTCCCAGCGTCCTCTTAACTCTATTCAGACACTCTTTCTTGATTTCAAATCCTTCCAAATGCACAATTTTATCCTGTTCAGTGGGAAATTTAACACTTATACATCACTTCCCAAACACACAATTTTCTTCCTTAAAGACCAAGCTTTTCACTTTATTATTTTTTTTAAATTTACTAACAGACCAGTTGAATGACTATTATTTTTCTTTATTACATTTTGTCTAGTGTTTTGCAAAGCTTTTTGCTGCGTTGGGATATCTACATACTCTCAAAGCTTGATCCTGTACTGTTGAAATGGGAGTCTTGCCATTGAGTTGTATGGGAGTCGGATCAGAACCTCAGAACAAAAACAGCTCCAGAGTTCAATGTTTAAGCATTCTACTTTTCAACAGATCATGTAACTATCCATCACATTAAGGAAGTGATCCTGTTTAAGGAGCACAATTCTAATTTCTGACAATCACATAGGGCAGGTCCACACTATTCATGTAGCTGGAGTCAACATACCTTAGGTTGACTTATCGCTGTGTCTATACCACGCCGGGGCAACAGGAGAAACTCTTTCAACTTACCCTATATTTCTCGTTCCAGTGGAGTACCAAAGTCATTGGGAGAGCAATCAGTGGTCGATTTAGTCTTAGACCCGCTAAATCGACCCCCGGTGGATTGATCACCACAGCATCGATCCATAGTAAGTGGAGACAAGGCCATAATTATGAAACTTGCCATCCACATGACACAGAATTTTCAAATGCAACATCTTATCTCAGTCAAATATTTAATTTAAGACAATTAATGCCACCAAACTAAAGACTATGCTTTTCTTTTATCCCTAGAGCTAGGTTTCAAGCGAGTGGGATAATGTGCCCTTCACCCCTTGAAGCCACAGAAGACTTTCAAAAGACGATGAAATCATGTGAACACATCCAAGGGCTTGTCTACACTAGCGTATGGGGTCGATCTAAGATACGTAACTTCAGCTATGTGAATAGTGTAGCTGAAGTTGACGTACATAGATCTATTTACTGTCCACTCCGCTTGCGCTCCTCGTTCTGGTGGAGTACCAGAGTCGACGGGAGAATGCTCAGTGGTCAATTTATCATGTCTATACTAGGCACGATAAATCACACTCACCCCCGGATCGATCGCTACCTGCCGATCCAGAGGATAGTGTAGACAAGCCCACAGTTAATATATACTTGAACATTCTGTCTCCCTCGTTTGCTTTCTGTTTGTGTGGAAATGAGTAAAATTCTGTGTTAGTTATAAAAAATTAGGGTCAAGCTCTTTATTGCAGGTGCATTACAGCAGGAAGTGTGAGGAGGGTGCTGAGAGCTCCTTCCCTGCTCTTTATGCTCCCACACAAGAGTAGTGTTAATAGGGCCTTCCTGAATACAAAAATGGGAGGTAGCATGGCAGACAGCATTCAGCTCCCCAGAAAAGAAACACAGAGGTGGAACAGGGGGTCATTCTTGGCCCCACTCCTCTGCACACTGGGAAGTGGCTTTAGAAGCATGGTATGCTTTTCCCAAAGGTGTGGCAAGAGTTATCAGAGCGCATGCTCCCCCTAGCATCTCTGAAAGCACTAGACCCAATTTGCAGCGCAGTCCCCACATGAACTTCCTTTTTTCACTCATAATGGTATATGTACTATTAACGGGGGCTGTGAAGAACCTGTTTTACAGATTCAAACAGGCATATAGACAGCTAAATGACCTAAGCTGTGCCACCAAATACCCGAGGGTAGGGTACACAACTGCTCAGAGCATCCCCAGAGATGTTCAAGCATGGGCATTTACAGATTAAAATATATTATTAATTATTGCTAAGGTGACCTCATTCAAACTATATACAGTAATTACAATGTTCCAAATCATCAGTCCCATAATAATTTTAGAGTCATACCATCCTGATCACATCAGCATTTCTTCCAACTTTGCTTAGGCACAGACCCTGCTGTCTGGGACTCCGCCAGTCTGCCTGATAGACTCTATGTATATTGCTTTATTCTGGCTCCTATAAGGACAAGGCTTACTAATAATTAGAAGCCTAATCCTGCATTTCTTGTGCAGTCAAATGTCCAGTGAAGTTGAATGAGACTTTTGTGTATACAAAAAGGCTAAGACTGGCCATGAATGGAGACTCACGGTCCTATTCGTGTTGATTTACTGAAATGGAATACAAGTTCAGATAACACAAACGTCAGAAAACTGACATACACGTGCTAGTCTCTACCCGCCAAAAAGTGATGTAAGGCCTTGGAGGCTTTACCAGGCCTTAGGTCCAAAATATGACTGGGTGTCTTTCCAGAAAACATGTTATAGTGCAAACGGAAGTTGTGGGCTTGATGCAGAAGTTACTAGATGAGGTTCTATGGCCTGTGTTGTGCTGGAGATCAGACTAGATGATCAGGATGGCCTCTTCTGATCTTCAAATCTATGAACAATAAAACATTGCTCTATTAGATCACACCAGAGCATATTTTCACAATACTCACTTGCGCAATCCCTTCATTACTATCCTATCTTCTGCTCAGGGCACTGCTCAAGTAACAGCGCTTTATTCTGTGGAGACTTATGGAGGCTGAGGAAACAAATCCTTCCCTCTAGGCCCAGCTGGCAACAGAACCTCTCTGTAGCTACTCTACTCCCTGAAGACTGAATGGATGGTGGACCGGAGTAGTCTTATATCCACTGGCCCCAGCTCCTGCCCCTCATTATCCCTTCTGCAATGGCACGCAGGGAGCTCCCACAGAGCTGTGCTCTGCAAAGTAGAGGGGAGGGGAGGATGCAGATTTCTGTAAAGTTTCCCCAAACCCTGCACTTTTTCCATGAGTATTTAAGCAATAAGACACTAGGGCAAACACTCTGAAGCCAGAGACTATTAGTCAGTCACCTGTTGATGGTTTCTTTGGGCCTATTCCTCAGGCGTGCCAGAACTCTGCTTGTGCACTTAATGGGGAGAGAACACAGAGGATTTTCTGGGGTTGCCTGAAACTGGTTTGGCCCCTGACACAACAAAGAAGCCTTAAAGCTGCCCTTTAAGTTCTGCTGGCCTCAACATTTAAAGATATAGTACACCCTCTGCACAAAACAAAGAAAAATTTGGTGTAAACTGATTGACTCTGCAAAAGAAAAACACCTAGCATCTAGCAACGTCTTTTCTGCCTGGAAAAATATTTACAACAATAAAATCTAGTACTTCTCATGTCTTGTTTGTTTTGGCATCATGGATGACTCCTACTGATTTGATGGGCCTATGATCCAATATCTTCTACCATTTCTGAAAGTTGTTATGTTATCAGAGGTCACCACAGTCAACGCACGGCAACTGTACAAAGGAGTGAGCTTCCCCCATCTCAGCATTTCTAATTCTGTTTGTGCCAACTCTAACAATAAAATACACACATTGAAAACAGATGTTCATAAAAATCTTACACTGTTTAGCAGACGATTTTCCATGCATGCAAAGAGATGTCATGCTAATCAAGGAAAGCAAACATTAAACTTTGTTTGTGAAAGTTTGTATTGACTGGTGAAGGCAATACTTTCTTAATCGGGTCGCACAGCAAAACCATGTCTTAATTTTTTCATGAGAATCAAATGCTTAGGAAATATGGTAGACTGAGAGCCCTGACTACTTAAAGTGCAGTTCTACCCCAAAAAGTTACTATGTAAAAAAAGTCATCATATTATTAAAAGAACCATTCCCTGAGTGTTCAGTTATATAAGCTCACTGTAGTAACAAATACAAATTTTTACTGCACCTCAATCCTGTGAGGCCCACAGAACAAACACAAATGTTGAATAAGAAGCAAACTGTTCTATTCTCTTTTACCAAATCCATTCAGCTCTACAAACCTGTGTGAACCTATGGAAGTAATCAGTATGCACAGGTGTTCCAGAAGATAATGAGTCTGATTTAGAGTCCATTAAAGTCAATGAGGAAAAAGACTCCCCTTAATAGGCTTACCTAGATATAATGGAGAGTCTACGTGAGGAGTGGAACTTTTATTACAGACAGTGATATACAAGAAGAAAAGACCTCATCTTAACTCTCAGTCCCCATGTTGAATTTTCATGACTGACTGCTAGAAAAAGACATCTTTTCATAAGTAAGCTGAGCCTTTTGATATGTAAATAATTGAGACACAACAAACATAACCAATGTTATTTTACACAAACACTTTTCAAAGCAGAACCACTTGAAGCTCTTGATTCATAGTATAGAAATGCAAGAGCTATCCCACCAGTCTGCCTCAGCAATGACCTGGACGAGACAATATTTCAAAGTTCAGGGGGAATGTCTAATTTTTTTCAGATTTGGCCCACTCATCCCCAATTTACAATTTCTTGTTGTAAATGCTTATACAATAGTTTCAAAATTAATTACAAAAGTTCCTACCTTAATTGCAGCTTCTGCTCAAACTTTCCTAGAGTTTGTCCCACAAATGAATTTCTCTTCCTAAAGAAGTTTTTCCATTAATTTTTCCACATGTCTGGTCTCTCTCAGGTCCAGTTCATGAGCTATTTAAAAAAAAAATTAAACATGTTTGCTTATTCAGCATCTGTGCTTTGAAGCACTTCAAGAACTATTTTTTATGGTTTCAATGCACATGGATTTGCACTCTTAAATTTTCTTTTCAAATTCAAAAACTCTAAACAGAACTCAGCCAAAACCACTCCTGTTTTTTGTCAAAATATGTGAAAATTACGAATTTTGCATGGTTTCTATGCAAACCAAAAATCAGACCAACTTCAGTTGAAACTGAGCCCATGTTCCCTTGAAAGATTTGTAAACATTTTTATCTGACTAGATTGGGACTTTCTAATGTGCCTATCTCCATGGTATCCATGTGCCAATGTGGCTTGAGTTTTTAATGAAACCTGACAAGTTTCCTGTGGTTTCAGACTACAGGATGTACAATTTTACACCAGGGAACCTGGTTACCCTTTCAAATAATTCTCTTTCTTCCACATAGACTATAGTCAGGGCTTTTCTACATTTGAAACACTACAGTGGCGCAAACCTCCCTGAGAACTGGTAGCTAGGTTGAAAGAAGAATTCTTCCATCAACCTAGTGCTATCTACACCAAGGGTTGGGTGGGCTTAACCAAATCACTCAGGGGTGTGGATTTTTTTTCTCTCCCCTAAGTGATGTAGCTGGGTCAGTCTAACTTTTTAGTGTAGACTGGACTTCAGAGTTTCAAATATAACAATACTCTGCCTTTACTGTATATGGCACCTTCTATCAGTGAAGCACAGCCTGCTGTTCAAACATAAATGAATCAAGACTCAACCTGTGAGTTAGGGAAAAAACTATCCTAATTTTACAGGAAGAGAAAATGGGGCTCAGAGAGGTTATGTGACTTGTTCAATGTCACAGAAAAAGTCTGTCTGACAAGTGGGAGCAGAACTGAATTCTCCTCACTCTCAGACCTGTGCTTTAGGCATAAGCCCATCATTCTTACCTATCTGCTTCAATACATACAACAAATCAACTCAGTCATATCCCCTTCTTAATCTCCCTTTTGTAATACATCTAATTTAATGTTCTTAATTTCTTCTCATGGTTATTGAAGATGTAACCAAATAACTACCTGCCAAAGCTCTCTCACTCCCTGAACCAAACTGAACCTGAACCTTATTTAAGTTTCTCCACTTTCATTAATTTTTAAGGGCAGTCTGGCACTCTCTCTTCAGAGCCTGTTTCCTCATTAAATTTCGTACATTCTGGGCTGCCACTAATGAAAGTCCCAGACCATAACGACTGAGGTATTTTGGAAGTGGGGATCCACAGAGCGGCTGCTGACTCTTGCCATTAGAATGTCATATTGCCAAGAATAAAGCTTCACTCCAAAAACAACATGGGAAAGACACTGAACCACTTTCAAAAGATGTCAGCTACCAGTGTGGGAGAGCTCCATTGATTGCACAAAACTGGGCACTGCACCAGTCACTGGGGCACTCCTTTGCTCACCTGCTCCCTCTTACCAGATCTGTAACCATCTGTTTACACTCTTGGTCTCAGTTTCCATGTCACTAATTTACCAGTACTGTACCTTTTTATAATGCAGTACTGTGTCAAAAGGATTCTTGAGGTCCAGATAAGTCCTGTGATGTGCTTTGTCCTTATCTGCTCTCATACCTTCTCCAACGAAAAGCAATCACATGTTCAGCACAACTTCCTTTCAGGAAAATTCTTGCATAATGTCTATAATCAGTCTGTACCCAATCAACTGTTCTACTCCTTGGTACCTGATTCTACAATCTTTCCAAGTACTGAAGTCAGACATGCAGACATAGTTTCCCAATTGTTTCCTCGGCCCTTATATAATCTGCCAGGCACCATCTCTGTACCAATATGTATACGTCACATCACCTGTGCTAAAATCCTGATCTGTTCCTTTTCCATCTCTTGACCTTGACTATTACAGTCCCTTTTTCTAGAGTCTGTCTGTGTCCAACCTCTGCAGACTCCAAAATGCACAGACTACTGCTATCCACCTTCGGATATGTGCCAGGACTACATCATCCTCATTTTCACATAACTGTTGGCTACCAGTTCCATTCAAAATTATCCTCTGTGTTTGCTGAGCACCAGCAAAGCTTCAGCATTATATTTGTCAGGGAAGAGGTCATGCAGAATTTAGCTTTGGACTCAGCCATTAGAGGTCTCTACACTACAGAATAAAATCTTGCCAAGAAATGATGATCAGTTTTCAAACTCACAACAAGGAGAACTGGGAAAAGACTGTGGGGGAAATAGTGTTTAAGTACAGATGGCTCTACCTGGATTGGAAGGATGGTGAAGCATCCACCTACTTCACAAGCATGGGTGGCAACTATCAATTCTTGGAAGCGTCATAGATAGTTCTGGAGAATGCGCTTTTTAGGCAGGGGGTGTGTCTTATTTTCTGAACCAATTGATAACAAGGTCAGAAACCTGACATTCAAATGATGTAAGAGTACTGTCATAAACTAGCCCTTCCTGACAGCAGACCACAGAATGACAGATATGCCTCCCTCAGTGGCTCACTGGTCTAATTTGGGGTTAATGATTGAACATCTTTTTTTAATTAGTTGATTCAGAAATGTTCTGGTTCCCTCTACTTAAGATAAAAGGGGCCCACATAACCCTTCATTAAAATACAGTCAATTATACCCATGGCTCAAACTCAGGACATAAAACATTTAGGGCTAAATTCTGCCTGTATTCAAAACCCATGCAATCCAAACCAAAGGCAAAGGAGTTGCCCTATGTAAGTCTGGACAGAATTTGGCTTTGCCTGTGAGCCTGATCGTCTGTTCCTACAGGAAAAACACAAGGGAGGGAATCTAAACAAGCAGAGAGAGTCTCTGCAAGGTCTCTGCTCAGTTTTTCCAGTCTAATTGTTCCACCAGAGGGACAGGCTTTGCCTGCTACTTCCACAGATAAAGCAACAAAGCCCACCCACAACTCCTGGGGCATCTGTGGGAGGCTAGGGCCACCCATGCGAAGGCTCTACATCTGCACTCAGGCTCCGACCTCTTGCTCCAGTAGAACCACACTGCCAGCCACTCCCTGGCCAGAGAACCGCCTTAGAAGGCAGGTATTCACCACAGAGCAGGGAGAGGGCCTGTCCATGAAAAGGTTATTCATTTGTGGCCCTGGGTTCCATGAGGCTGGTGTAGGGTACAATGCATATCCCCACGGTCCCTCCTATGCTATTTCCTCATCTCCTCTGCATTTTCTACTGTACCCTCTGACACACACACATACACACACACGCATATCAGGACCCACTGCAGGCCTGCCATAGATCCAGGAAAACACAGAGGAGTGCTGCTGCATGCCTAACTTCACCCCCAATTTTGTGTGAGGGGAAGCTATATTCATAGGAACCCCTCAACATAGTGATCTTTGGGTTATAATCAGACCCAATATTACAGCCTGTCATCCTTAGCCATGCACAACTTTCACTGAAGAAGTACAGACTACAAAACCAGTTTCTAAAAAGACAAGTTACATTTTATCACCATATCCTTGAGAACAAAAGGGTATAGCTTTTGGCAAATACAGCAAGAGATAGTCTTTAGTATTTCTTTAAATCTTTCTTACTATATAAATGACACTTAAAAATGCATTTTTATTGTAGTTGGCCCAATACCTAAAGGTCACAACAAGTTGCCTCCCTAGTAAATGTCTTTTTTTCCTAACCACAAGGATATAAAATTCAGACCTTCCGATTTAAAAAACACCTTAAGTGTTAAAATAAAATAACCTTCAGGGAATAAGAAGTGGGATTTTGCTTCAAAGAGAAAGCAGTCTCTTCAGAGGTGGTGAGCTGGAAAAATGCCAATGCTTGCAGTAACTTCCTACAAATGACTTTCCAACACAACCTTTGAAAGAAAGAGCTCACTTTTTTACCCGTTGGGGTAATCCAGGATAACAGCAAAACATAAACAAGAGAAAAGCAAACCAAGTGAAGTATCCCAGCTAAAGCCAGGTGGAACATTATTTATTGGGGAATTAAAAACAGTTGGCTACACACACGCAAGAGCATTTTCTTAGGGTGAGAGTCTTATCCCTTTACTCACAATGAGTAACACTCTACTCCACAAGCAGCTCCACTAAAGTTATTAGGACTACTAATGGAAGGAAGGTGCTATTTACTGCAAGCAAGGGTACCAAGATCTGGTACTTATAAAGTATCTGGCCTTAATTGTTTTTACATGTAAATATAAAATATTTTTAACTTACTGTTTGGATCTGACTAGTGGCAATCTAGCTACTTGTTGAGATTGAGATCCTCTCCCCGTCACCTCAGTGAAACGTTTCCTCTTGAAGCTGCTTCATACATTTCAGAATTTTCTCTCATTGCTTTACTACCTGTCCTTTTCCAGTTTCTCGTTTGCATTTGAACGTTTATGTATACTTCTATCAAAGCAAAGGCAATAAATAGAAAGTTTAAAAAACAGTATTAACATATCTTAGAAAATACAAAGCAGCACCAACAACTGCAACAAAATCCCTCTGCACACATCAGCATAATCAAAATCCTTTTCTGAATCTAGTAATTGGAAATCATTGGGAGTTAGGCACCTGACCTGCCTAGGCACTTCTGTACATCACACTAGGCCTCTATCTGCACCTTTATACAACTAAATACCTTTTTTAATCTAGCCCTACATGCATGTGTTGTATATGTACGTAGTTAACATAAAGAGCACCATCTACTGGCATACAGAAATATGTAGCACTGTTCATAAGTTTGTTGGGTCAATAAAGTTGTTACGCAAAGTTGTTATGGTTTCTTACTGAAAGTCTTAATACATGCATAAGTACATTAAGCAAATGAAAGTAAAGAAAAACAGATAGAAGATGAGAGCATTGTCTGTTTGGAAATTTATTGAACATTTAGAGCAATAGAGCAAAAACATTTGGAGCTAAATTATTCTTTCCAGGACCAGACTCATGCGGGGCGTAGTGCATATTCACAGTCCCTCAGCCCAGTCTTCCTAGATCCCTAGCGTGCAGCTTTCAGAGAATGTTAGTGCCTGGCAGAAAGCATAGGTCTCTCACCTTTCCCTGCCTCTTTGTTAGATGATTTACCCCCACAAGGCAGCATGAAGGGAGCTTGTCCTGAGTGCAATGTAGTTGTCCCTGCCCTTGTGTGAGACACACGAGAAGGGAAAGGTTCACGGAATCCTTTCCCCCATCCTCCACACAAGGGCTGGTCAATTTTGACTCTAAGAAAGGGCAGGAATTTCCATCTTCCCCACTCCTTTACAAAGGATCACTTGCTAACCCCTACAGAGCAGCATGTATAGAACTGTAAAATCCAAATCATTTAAAGCCACTAGTCAACCTGTTCTGATAAGGAAGTGCTTAACTACCTAAACTGCACAAGCCGCAAACATAGTGTGTGCGTTCTATTAACATTTCTGATTCAATGCCCAACTGGAGTCAGGAGTATGCTGTACACTTCTCCACTCCGAAGAAAAACCACAATCGTTTGATTTTGATTTGGAATCTTTCCTCTTTCCTGTAGGTCCTGTGTACATTTCTTAGCTCATGTCCCTAAGAAGTGACTCTTTTTTATCTTAAGCTCCTCTTTACCCACCTACCTTCTGCCTCAACAAGTAGTGGTTTTCCTCTCCCAGCTTCCCATGCAGATGATGGTGCCAAGAATATAGTTGTTGCACATCTCCTATGGTGCTTATATTTTTTACAAACGTTGTTTTGTGTCAGTGCTGCATAAACATTCCTAACAAATCATTGTTATCTAGTTGGAATCCCAGTTATGACTGAACATTTCTCATATCTCCTCTTAAAGACTTCGCAATTGTGGACTTTCATTGAAAAAATGGCAGATCCTCAAACCAGCTGACCATCTGACCCGAAATTCTGAAAACATCTGACCCCTTTGCAGATTGAAACATTGTCCATCTAAACAAAACCCCTCTCCCTCCTCCATACCCTATTGGAAGTGTTGACTAGCAAAAAAACTTTAGATGGACAACCACAAGAACACAAAAGGCAAATCAAAAAACAGCCAATAGAAAAAAATTATTAGCACATATTAGATCACTGAAAAATATTTTAAAACAGTAAATCAAGGTTGATTTTTATTGGTTAAGGAAATGGTGTGTGTGTGTATGTAGATTGGTGTAGACTATATCACTCACACACACACACAATTTGCTAGGAATTCCTTAGTATGTTTTTAAAAAACTGAACTCTGCTCAGACTGTTTAATTGCTACATTAAATCTAGCTTGTGGTCAGATCATGTTCCCGCAGAAATACATGCATGGAGGACTCCTCCATGCAGAAGGAGCTCAGGTGTCCCTCAGCAAAACTGACACCCTCCACATGCCCTCTTCACAGAATCCAGGGGAGGAGATGGAGTCAGTAGAAGGGGAGAAAAAGACAACACAAACACATGATCACTCTTCCGGCTCCATGAAAATTAGTCAGAAAGGACAATACAGCCTCAGTCTGTATTCATTTCTCCACAATCCCCTCCTCTGGCTCAAGATCTTTGGGGGCCACCATACTTAGTGAGGAGTCCAGTGGAGTTACAGTAGCCGGAGGAGAGAGGTTCAGAGCCATTGCAGAACTTAGGACATCTATGCAGATAGCCCTGACCTCCTGCAGATCCTCCAGGATTTCTCAGCTTTAGGGGGTAGGTTTCCACTAAAAGGTGTGGGGAGCCAAGCCTCTCAAAACCTCTCCCTAAGAGATGAGGAAGGGGAATCTCTACAAAGAAATCCTCACAGGGATTTCTGGGTAAAAAAATCCCTTCCTGTAGGTTCCACAAGAAAGAGGACAATCTGTGACTTGCAGTGAGTAAGAGAAGATAACAGCTCCCCATTTCCAATACTGACATTTACTCTTTCATTCTCACATAATCAGGAGACCACTATCCCATCCCTCGTCTTCTGTGTTAAAAGAAAAAAAAGGAAACCTCCAAAAATATACAGCTAATTATTGTGATTATTCAGTGTGCCTGAGAAAGGAACCACAGTCTCATCTCTCAAGTTCTTCTGGCTGCAAAACTGTTCCCTCAGCTGCTTTGAATTTTCAAATGATCTTAGCCCAATTAAGATGATATAAAATGATACAAGGACTTTCAACTGTTTTTATGGAGATATAATTGAAGCTAATTTCTTTTTATCAGCTAAAACAAAACATATATACATACAGGCACTTGTTTTAGGCTGAATAAATAAATGAGGCACAGTACACCAAACCTTACAGGATATAAAATATGTTTTTATAAAGGTGGAAGTGGTAAATTGTAAACCGACTTTCCCTTGCTAAAATTCCCACGTAGGAATTTTATGTGGCTTGTTATTAAAATGTTTAGTCTGAATAAGACTAAGGAAGAACAGACTCCTCACATATTCTAAATGCGGCCTGTAAAATAGTTGAATCGCTTATTTCTTCATGTGCCTTGACGTGGTCAAATTGTATCAAGAAACAGAACCGTTCAGAACACTGTTACAACAATCCCTCAGTATATTACATACACAATGAAAACAACGTTGTCTCCATAAAATCTTATTGCTTAGGTTTCATTGGCAGAAGAAAGCAATAGCAGTGAATAATCTGGCTTGTTGGCAATAATGCATTTTTAATTTTTAAAATTTTTTAACCACATCCAGAGATTACAACAGGAGTGATTAAAAATTAAAATAGATCTTTAAAACTAATCAATATTTGTTTCCATACCAAATACATAGTTTATGTGTACATCAAGACTGGTAACTATTCTACAGAACAGAATTTGATGGGAGATTTAGTACTACATTTATCATTGATTCAGATTCAGATGAGAAAGCAAGCTACTACTGGAACTGTTCTTAGCTAACAAGATTTGGGACTGATTCATAGACTCTGGTTTGAACAAGCTATATGTTCCAGCCCTCTAACTTCTTTATTTATGTTTCTGTTATTATATGTCTATAGTGAGGCAGACTGGCCTCCCACTTAGCCAGAGTGGGAGGAAGCACTCTCTGAGCCCAGGTGAGTGGAGCCAGGTCATGCCCGCCCCTTCCCCCAGAAGTGAAAAGGTGGCACAGGAGTACAAAGGGCGGGTCCTGGAGCCCAGTTGGGCTGCAGATACTGGAGGAGACAGATGCCTTCTGCCCACTCCTGAGGCTGGAGATGGAAGGGGAGCCTCACCAAGCTGAGGACTCGCCAGAGCTGCTAGAGCTGAGGAATCACGGGGACTGTCATAGGCTAATTATCCCAGGGAAACTGAGGACACCCACAGATCCAGGTACACTCCGAGGGGAGGGGAGGAAGTGGCCCGGGGACAGCTGATTCCAGACTGGCTGCCTGAAACCTGGTCAGTGTGTTGCAGCTGGATTCCCTGCTGACTAAGTGGCAGAACACTCTGCCACTGCTCAAGCCCTGGGCTAGGACTAGGTGATGGATGGATGGATCCAGATCCCCCTACCTTCCTGCTGCCAACCCCACCCTTAGGGTGGCAGGCTCTCCACCTAGGCCAGAAGCCCTGCATTTATCTGCCATCCACTAGAGCCAGGACAACAAAGCCCCTTTGATTGTTTAGTATTCTGCACTGCCCAGGGCCTGAGCCCCTAAAACTTTGTTGCTGGGCCGGAGCACACAGATTGCTTATTGCCTGCCCCGCCTGAAGGCCGGAGCCCCTTGAGACAATGAGTCTGCTCCACCCGCCACCGGGGCCCTGGATCTTCACATCAGACTTTGCTAATTCCCTGACTGTGGGTGGCGCCCACTGAAGTAGTGAGGCAGAGTGACACCCCCCCCCCACTGAGAACACTGCTAAACCACTATATAGTGTCTCATTTTGTGAGTACCACAAATTTATTAATTAAATGAACAAGTTGAAGAATAAACTTTTAGGACTGCACTTTTCCATAAGCTTGTCTTGTAGGAAAAGGATGTCTTAAAGCCTCAGCAAAAACACTCTACATGTGTGACCTAGCAAATCAACAGACTCTCTTAGATAACATAGGAAAGTATGGTTCAAAAATACTAAAATTGGACCCATAAGACAACCAAAGAAATGCCCTGTCAAATGGATATGTTCAATATTGACACACAATAGCACCTTATTCCACTGTCAGTGGTTCAGTTCCCTTTACGTGAAATCTTGCTTCTTATATCAGGTCGGTGGTGTGCAGCTGCTTCATCTAGTGACTCACTGTGAGTATAAAGCTTCTCTCAATAAGAAACACAGAACCTGCATTCGTACTCACATAGGCTCTGTCTGTACTACACAACTTTTCTTAAAGCTTACCACCATTACTGCCACTGGTGCAGCTCCAGGTAGAAAGCTAGCCTGGGTCTACACTGAGAAGTTATGTTGGCATGGCTATGTTGACCAGGGGAATAAAAAAACCGACAAGTTTGGCCTATGCTATGAAGTTCGGTCAATGTAAGCCGCCTTGCGTTAACCTAGTTGTGTGTGTCTCTGCATTTCAATTTGTCTTCCACTGAAATAAGCACCCCATTACAACAATGCGGTAATACCACCTCTCCGAGCAGCACTGAGCTATGGTAAAGGTTAAGATTTTATCATGGTTATTTTTAGTAAAAGTCACAGACAGATCAGGGGCAATAAACAAAATTTAACAGAGCCTGTGACCCATCCATGACTTTACTAAACATAACCAGGGGCAAGGCTAAGTGTGTGTGGGGGAAATGGAGTCCCAAGAATGGGGAGGGATTGACAGGCCAAGGGACACAGTCCCAGCACCAGCCACCGCAGCGGGGGGGCACACAGCTCCCATTCCAGAGCTGCCCACAGCAGCGGGACAGTGGTGCACAGCCCCAGCTGCAACCCCCAAAGCCTGTCCACAGCCACGGGGGGAGGCTTGGCACTGGGACGCTGCATGGCAGGGGAGCACAGCCCCCACTGCAGCCCCTGCCATGGGACTGAGGCATGCGGGGCCGGTTGCAGCCCCCCACTGAAGCTGCGGGGCTGGGGCACAGCAGGGGGCACAGCCAAAGGGACACACAGTCCCCACTCCGGGGATGGCCACAGCTGCAGGACAGGGGCACACAGTCCCACCTCCAGCCCCCATGTCAGCTGCTGACAGCTCCATGACTAAATCATAGCCTGAGCCATGGTCAATGTACTGAGGTTGACTCAACGTGAATGTACACACTGCATTACTTATATCAACCCTAACAGTCCTCCAGCAGCTGTCCCAAAATGCCTGACACTGACCATTCTGGTGACTGCCCAGGTATCAGAGAGACCAGAAAACCACCACCCCCATCTTAAAATCCTTACCATTTTTTAAATGATTTTTCCTGATTGTCCAGCTTGTCGAGCACACCTAGCAGTTCTCCATTATTGCATGCAGTTTGCTTGCTGACCATGCTAGCTACATGTTCCAGAAGCGCTCCAGCTTGTAGTGGAAAGGAGTTACTGGATTTCCTGGGTCTGTGGGGAGAAGAGACTGTGCAAACATACCTACAACCAGCTGTAGTAACGTGGACATCTACAAGCAGAGTGCATGGGGGATGCACAAGAAGGGGTAACAACAGAGATCAGCAGCAGTGCCATGTGAAAGTGAAAGAACTGCATCAGGGATGCCACAAAGCTACAATCCGGTGTAGAGCCACAGGCCTGCTGCTTTTACAAAGATCTGCATGCCATACTTGGTGGAGACCCCATTACCATCCCGCAGATCACCATGGATACCTCAGAGAAGCCTAAGTCACGGCCCCCCTAAGTCTGAACAGGGAGGGCGAGGAGGATGGGGGACATGTGACTAATGAACCAGGACCTGTTTGGGACTCCACTGCAGTCCAGTCAGTCAAGCATGGGTGAGCCCGATGCAAGGGAAGGAACCTCAGGTAAGGATGCAATTGTATTTCCCATTACATTGATGGTGCCTCCAACTTAACAGGGCACAGCTATCGACCGTTCATTAATTTATTTATTAGAAGAGGTAGCAGCACAACAAAGAGAGGTAACATTGTTTTCTGCTTTTCAGTCCCCTGTAGAGTTAGATAAGTGGGGTGTGTGGAGCAGTTTATTTATGTACAACAGGGACATCCCTTCAATCCTCTTGAGAGATCTTGATGAAACATTCACAGAAGTACCTCTGCAATCTCTCCCGAAGGTTTCTAGGGATGGCAGCCTTATTTCTTCCTCTGCAATAGGACACTTTCCCACACCAGTCAGCAATAACTTTGAAAGTCACCATTGCAGTACACAGGCTAGCAGCATAGAGACCAGGTGGCTTCAGGACACCAGCAGCAGCTGTGTTCTCTGTGCCTTTGTTCCCTCAGGAATGAGATATCAGCACTGCCTGTGGAAAATGGCGCCAGTATTCAATGCCACTGCCCTATATTCATAGTTCCTGCAACTGGGCAATTCCCTTCTCTTTTCCCTCACCCCTGGTAGGCCATAGTCACCATGGCTGGTGCTGTGAATATGTGCTGCACACAAATACTCTGAAAGGGAAATGTCAGTAAGCTTGTCTGGTTTAAAGCTTTAGGAGAGCAATGGAAGAGAGTTCTGAATATTAACTTTCATTTGCCATTGAGACGATACTGACAAAGGTACTTCTGCATGTTTTATCTGCAGCTTCTGCCATTGTGGCCTTGAGGGATTCCCTCTCCATATCCACAGAACATCTGAGCCAGATAAGGAGGAAAAAGAAGAGGACTCAGGATGACATGTACAATGAGTTCCTGCAAGCCAGTGCTGCATCAGACAGTAAGCAAAGGCCTAGACGGTGAACATTGCAGCCAGGAGAAGATCCAGGAGTCCCAGCAAGAAAAGGAAAGGGAGATGCACTTGGAAGAACTCAAAATGCTAGTAAATAAACAAAACTATGACATAGTTGGCTTCACAGAGACTTGGTGGATAATACACATGACTGGTATATTGGTATAGAAGGATACAGCTTGCTCAGGAAGGACAGGCAGGGAAAAAATGGAGGAGGTGTTGCCTTACATATTAAAAATGTATACATTTGGACTGAGGCTGATAGAAATAAGAGACAGACTTGTTGAAAGTCTACAGGTAAGGATAAAAGGGGTAAAAAAAAAAGGGTGATGTCATGGTAGAGGTCTACTACAGACCACCAAACCAGGGAAAAAGCGGTGGATGAGGCTTTTTTTTTTAAAACAACAACTAACAAAATCATCCAAAGCACAAGACTTGGTGGTAATGGGGGACTTCAACTACCCAGACATCTGTTGGCAAAATAATACAGCAGGGCACAGATTATCTAACAAGTTCTTGGAATGTATTGGAAACATTTTTTTTAATTTCAGAAGGTGGAGAAGGCTACTGAGGGGAGGCTGTTTTAGATCTGATTTTGACAAATAGGGAGGAACTGGTTGAGAATTTGAAAGTGGAAGGCAACTGGGGTGAAAGTGATCATGAAATGGTAGAGTTCATGATTCTAAGGAATGGTAGGAGAGAGAGAAAAGCACAATAAAGACCATGGGCTGGCTCCAGGCACCAGCTTAGCAAGCAGGTGCTTCGGGTGGCCACAATGGAGAGGGGCAGCTTGTCCAGCTATTCAGCAGCGGGTCCCTCACACCCAATCAGAGCAAAGGACCTCCCGCTGAATTGCCGCAGATTGCTATCGCGGCTTTTTTTGGTTTTGGGGCGGGGGGGAGAGGATTGCTTGGGGTGGCAAAACCCCTGGAGCTGGCTCTGATAAAGACGATGGATTTCAAGAGGCAGACTTTAGCAAACTCAGGGAGTTGGTAGGTAAAATACAATGGGAAGCAAGTCTAAGGGGAAAAACAACTGAAGACAGTTGGCAGTTTTTCAAAGAGACATTATTAAGGGCACAAGAGCAAACTATCCCACTGCATAGGAAAGATAATAAGTATGGCAAGAGGCCATCCTGGCTTAACCAGGAGATCTTCAATGATCTAAAACTCAAAAAAAACGAGTCCTACAAAAAGTGAAAACTCAGTGAAATTACAAAAGGATTAATATAAACAAATAACACAAGTATGTACGGACAAAATTAGAAAAGCCAAGGCACAAAACAAGATCAGACTAGCTGGAGATATAAAAGGAAATAAGAAAACATTCTATGAATATATTAGAAGCAAGAGGAAGACCAAGGACAGAGTAGGCCTGTTACTCAATGAGGGGGGAAAGACAATAACAGAAAATCTAGAAATGGCAGAGGAGCTTAATGACTTCTTTGTTTCGGTTTTCACCTAGAAGGTTCATGGCAACTGGACATCTAACATAGTGAATGCCAGTGAAAATGAGGTAGGATCAGAGTCTAAAATAAGGAAAGAACAAGTCAAAAATTAGACAAGTTAGATGTCTTCAAATCACTAGGGCCTCATTAAATGCATCCTAGAATACTCAAGGAGCTGACTGAGGAGATATCTGAGCCATTAGCAATTATCTTTGAAAAGTCATGGAATGCGGGAGACATTACAGAAGACTGGAAAAGGGCAAATATAGTGCCCATCTATAAAAAGGGAAATAAGAACAACCCAGGGAATTACAAATCAGTCAGCTTAACTTCTGTACCCAGAAAGATAATGGAGCAAATAATTAAGCAATCAATTTGCAAACACCTAGAAGATAATAAGATGATAAATAACAGTCAGCATTGATTTGTCAAGAACAAATCATGTCAAACCAACCTTACAGCTTTCTTTGACAGGGTAACAACCCTTGTGCAGGGGGAGGGGAGTGGTAGATGTGGTATATCTTGACTTTAGTAAGGCTTTTCATACTGTCTTGCATGACCTTCTCAAACAAACCAGGGAAATACAACCTAGATAGAGCTAGTATAAGATGGGTGCATAACTGGTTGGAAAATCATTCCCAGAAAAGTTGTTATCAGTGGTTCACAATCATGCTGGAAAGGCATAACAAGTGGGGTCTCGCAGGGATCAGTTCTGGGTCCTGTTCTGTTCAATATCTCCATCAATGATTTAGATAATGGCATAGAGAGTACACTTATAAAGTTTCAGAGGGGTAACCATGTTAGTCTAGATCTATAAAAGCGGTAAAGAGTTCTGTGGCACCTTATAGACTAACAAACATATTGGAGCATGAGCTTTCGTGGATCCGATGAAGTGGGTATTCACCCACGAAAGCTCATGCTCCAATATGTTTGTTAGTCTATAAGGTGCCACAGAACTCTGCCACTTATAAAGCTTCTGGATGATACCAAGCTGGAAGGGGTTGCAAGTGCTTTGGAGGATGGGATTAAAATTCTAAATGATCTGGACAAACTGGAGAAATCGTTTGAAGTAAATAGGATGAAATTCAATAAGGACAAATGCAAAGTACTCTACTTAGGAAGGAACAATCTGTTGCACATATACAAAATGGGGAATGACTGCTTAGGAAGGAGTACTGCAGAAAGGGATCTGGGGGTCATAGTGGATCACAAGCTAAATGAGTCAAGAGTGTAACACTGTTGTAAAAAAAGAAAACATCATTCTGGGATATATTAGCAGAAGTATTGTAAGCAAGACACGAGAAGTAATTCTTCCACTCTACTACATGCTGATTGGCCTCAGCTGTAGTATTGTGTCCAGTTCTGGGTGCCACATTTCAGGAAAGATGTGGACAAATTGGAGAAAATTCAGAGAAGAGCAACAAAAATGATTAAAGGTCTAGAAAACATGATTTATGAGGGAAGATTGAAAAAATGGGTTTGTTTAGTCTGGAGAAGAGAAGACTGAGAGGGGACATGATAACAGTTGTCAAGTACATAAAAGGTTGTTACAAGGAGGAGGGAGAAAAATTGTTTTTCTTAACCTCTGAGAATAAGACAAGAAGCAATGGGCTTAAATTGCAGCAAGGGCAGTTTAGGTGGGACATTAGGAAATTTTTTCCTGTCAGAGTAGTTAAGCACTGGAATAAATTGCCTAGAGAGGTTGTGGAATCTCCATCATTGGGGATTTTTAAGAGCAGGTTGGACAAACACCTGTCAGGGATGGTCTAGATAATATACTTAGTCCTGTCTTGAGTGCACGGGACTAGACTAGATGACCTCTGAAGATCCCTTCCAGTTGTATGATTCTGTGAAGAGTTCCCAGAATAGAGATGCTGGTATAAGCTCAATTTAACAACAGAACACCATCTATTTATTATTGGAAGATGGTACAGACTGTTAGGCTGACATAAAATTTTTCATTTTGAGGGGAATGCCATGAGTTTGGGGGAAAAAATCTGTTCTGAAACAGAACAAAAGCAACCAACAACAACAAAATTTCTGTGAAACAAAATTCTGAAAACAAATCAGATCGAAATGTTGTTAGATTTTTGACTTTTTGATTTTGTATTCTATAATATAATACAAAATTTTAAACAAAGTTATTTCAAAACAGAAAATCTAAATGTTCTGCTTCAAAAAAAGGGAAAACATTCATTTTTCTCTAAACAGTTTTTTTCAGTTTTCTTTTTGAAACAAACTTTCACCAAAATTGACAGGTTCACACAAAATGTTCTGCTTTAGACAAACCAGCATCTTTTAACAAAAACATTCTACCAGAAACTGTCCAACCATCTCTAGTCCAGAGGCAGCTCCTCACCTGCAGTTGGTGTTGCTGACCAAAAGCAGTTTCACTTTCCCAGTGCACATGTATGTGTG
Source organism: Gopherus flavomarginatus (assembly GCF_025201925.1). Classification (NCBI taxonomy): domain Eukaryota; kingdom Metazoa; phylum Chordata; order Testudines; family Testudinidae; genus Gopherus; species Gopherus flavomarginatus. Next base: position 24,222,208 of record NC_066619.1, on the reverse strand, counting down.
CGTGCACGTGCGCACTCAGGCACAATTTAACTTCCTTGCAGAGTTACTTCCTGAGACAGGGGTGGAAGGAGCCACACCCTCTTTGGGTTTGTCTGTGGACTCATTGACCCAGAAAGCACAGTAACTCTGTTACAGCACCAAGCAGGTATTACACTGGACCCACAGGTCTGCCACAGTTAAGGTTAAGATACACGTTAGGTTTTGGACTGACTGTCACACACACACTGCTCCCCATCTGACTGGACCCTCTCCAGGCTGTTGCATTTGGAACTCACTCATTGGAGCCAATGTTCTCTTTAAGCCTCCCACGTCGAACAGCCTACATATTATCCCTCACTGGTGTCACAAATTATAGCCTGAGGATGCAGCTCCTTTGTCTAGCACCCCCTCCAGAGAGCTGATACTCCAGAGTCCAACTACCTGGCCCCTGGGACCAGTTCTGATCCCTCAGGCTGCCAGTGGCTTAAGCACGCTCCCTCCCAGAACTCCAGCCATGTGGACTCCCTAGGATTACAATTTAACTCTGCAGGGAGACATGTGATAGCAAAAGCAAACAGACACACAGAAAGACTTTACAGAGGATTCTGAATACCACTATTGTTTACTTAGCAGCACGAGAGATACACAGATCTAGACTAAATAATAAGATGGTACTGTTGTGTTTCTCTGCCTCAGTTTTCTCACCAGTCTGGAGAAGTCTTTGGGCTTGGACATGGTCCTCTGGAGTGTTCTGGATCCTCTTCCTGCAGCTCATGGTTTCACTTCAGAATCATTGAGCCTCTTTCCCCCTTCTAGGTCAGGTAGCTTTCGCTCACCTTGCCTAGTCCCACAGTTAAACATGACACCCCTGCCACAAAAGCATGCCCCTTTCTCCTGCCCAAAACTTCCTGTGTCTCTTTGTGAGTCTTACCTTGAGTTTATATGTCCTCCTTTACCAACGTCTGGTTTCTTTGTTCTACTGCAGTGCTGGGGATTTTTTACTCCCCCTCTTGAAGAGAAGATGGAGGAATTAGCTGCTTCTTGTTTCAGCCAAACCCACTAGCCCAAGGTATTTGCACCTGAATAGGCAACTAAGGTTTAACTACTAACTACTGTCCCTTATCTGACAATCATGATACAGTCCCTGTCAGCAGATGACAAAAGAGTCCACAGCCACAGAGTCATTCCATGATACAACAATTTCACAACATCAGCCAGAATTCATATGTTGTACATAGATTGCCACAAGAGGCTTGTGACGGTTTCGATCACACAGACCCCCTTGGGACTGTCACCTGATGCGCTGATATTATCTCTGAGCCAGTTTTCCCTGCCAGCTTGGGACTTCCAGAACACTGCCTGTTGAGCCAGACAAGGTAGCCTGCTGCAACACAGACCCAGAGTCCAGGCCACGCCCTCAAAGCTGCAGGCTTTAAGTGAAAACAGCTCTGCAGGTTACCTGACTTCAGCACCTAGACACCCCGCTCCTAATGGGATTCAAACCCCAAATACATCCATTTTACTCTGGATAAAGCTTATACGGGTCAACTCCAATTGTCCACCCTCTGTAACACTGATAGAGAAATATGCACAACTGTTTGCTCCCCCAGGTATTAATCACATACTCTGGGCTTACTAATAAACAAAAGGGATTTTACTAAGTATAAAAAGTAGGATTTAAGTGGTTCCAAGTAATAACAGACAGAACAAAGTAAATTACCAAGCAAAATAAAGCAAAAGCAACCAAGGCTAAGCATAATCCATTAAGAAACTGATTACAGGTAATATCTCACCCTCAACTGTTCCAATAAGCTTCTCTCACAGACTAGACTTCTTTCTAGTCTGGGTCCAATCCATTCCCCTGGTACAGTTCTTGTTAGTTCCAGCAGACATCTTAGGCATTAACTAGGGGTTTTTTCATGACTGGCATTCCCTTTGTCCTGCTCCAACCTTTTATAGCTTTGGCACAAGGTGGGAATCTTTTGTCTCTCTGGGTCCTGACCTCTCCTTCTAAATGGAAAAGTACCAGATTTAAGATGGGTTCCAGTATCAGGTGACATGATCACTTGTCCTGCGAGACCCCAGCCTCCACTCTTCCTGGGCTGGCCCACACATACACAGGAAGATTTGCAAGTAAACAGAGCCATTTACAGTTCATTGATTCTGGAGCACTCTTAATGGCTTCCACTTAATATGTTTACATCAGTAATACAAGTTTATATCTTATTCTCCTAGCTTCAGACATAGAAAGAATGCATGCAAACAAATAGGATGAACACACACAGATTATAAACTTTGTAATGATACTTTACAAAAGACCTTTTGCATAAAGCATATAGTCACCAAGATCTCTTAACTTATGTTCGAAATATCACAGAGCATTTGACCTCTCTCATGTAATTTTTAGTATTCATGAAAATTACACAGTTGTTTTCTGATTCATCAATTGAACCCCTGGAGACTATTCTAGTTTCTAGCCATTCAAACAAAGAGACCAGATTAACACACAATTTGTCATACATTCCAATGCGAGGCCAAAGGATCCTGGCAACTCACCAACTAAAGTGCAAGGCTATTAGCATATTTCTTCCCAAATGTGTTTTCCTTACTGTAAGATGTTATGAAAATTTCTCATTCTTGCAGGGAAACAGAAACATTCTGTAAAATTAAAGCAATTCTGTCACATTTCAACATTCTGATCTGGTCATAAATGAACTCAGAGAGAGAGAGAGAGAACAATCAGAGCTTGAGGGGAGTACATGCAGTACACCAAGTATAGTACACCTAGTTAGATACTAGAAGAAACAGGGTAATAACATAGCATCTGTTGCCCTAGGTATCATTGGAATTTTACAGTTTGAAGGAGTAGTTTAATCCTTATCCTGAACTCTAAAACTTTTTAGAGAGTGGATTGCTGCAGAGTGAGAGGACAGAGAACAAGCTTTGTACTCAGGAATTCTAGACTTCGCCCATGGAACCCTCAAAACTGTTTCAATAACCGAACTATTTTATCTCAGGGAAATACAGAAAACACAGGTCGACACACACCAGATATAAAATTGGCATAATGTAAAATTTTTAAAGTTTACAATTCACTGGCAATTTGAAAATGAGAATTACAAACCCCAGTGAAAACTCAGAGTAATAGCTGTGCATCCAATGTGGCAGACAAGAAATAAAAACTAAAAGACATTTTAACACCATAGTCCAAAATATCAAGGAGTGTGAGGGAAAAAAAAGACTCTCAAAGTATCTGAATTGGTTAAAAAAATCTTTGTCAAAAATGTGGAAGAAAAAGGAAAGAAATGGAAGAAATATTATCACACAACATAGTAACTTAGAACTGAATCATAAATAGAAAATAAGTACAGACAGAGCAGAGCATCAAACCTCAGTTCTGTCCTAGGCTGATGCTTTATGTAGTAGGAGGGTGGCCAGAAGACAAAACCCACTATACCAGGGATCTCAAACTCAAATGGCCACAAGGGCCACATGAGGACTAGTACGCTGGCGAGGGCCACATTACTGACACATACGCCCTCCCTCCCCCAGCCCCGCCCCACTCCACCCCTTCCATGAGGCACCACCTCTTCCCCACCTCTTCCCACCACATCCCCACCCCATTCCAATCCCTTCCCAAAGTCCCCACCTCAACTCCACTCCCTCCCTGCCCCTATTCCAACCCCTTTCCCAAATCCCCGCCCTGTCCTGCCTCTTCTATGCCTCCTCCCCTGAGCGCGCAGCTCCCTGCTCCTCCTCCCTCCTTCCTGGAAAGCACTGAGTGCCACCAAACAGCAGTTTGGCAGTAGGAAGCATCTGAAGGTAGGCAGAGGAAAGGGATGCAGCATGGTGGGGGAGAGGGGAGGCAGCGGGCGAGGGGAGCTTGGCGACTGCAGGAAATAACTTGGGAGGGTGGTGGGGCCCACAGGGAGCTTGGTGGGCCACTGCAAATAACTCCACAGGCCGCATATTTGACATCCTTGTACTATACCCTATGCTTCATGTTCAGATTTTCAGTGGCTCCATATTCATTTACACATTGATAATAACAATATTTAATGGCATGGGTATTTTATCTGTGTTTACCTTCCAGCAATACTAGGACCTATATGAGAAGCAAAGGGGGAAAAAATTACAAAAACTTTGGGTGCCAAATTCTCAGGCATAACTCCACTGAGGTCTGCACTGAATTCAGTCGAGTTATGCCGACAAAGAATTTCGGGCCCCAATCTACATTAGACATGGGGACTAGAGAATGAATATGTGGTACCTTTCAGGTCTAGATTATAGACTCCATGACCAGTGTATGCAGTTAGGTGGCCTATGTGTAATAAATTTGGCAATCTCTGTCCAGTTCCAATGGTGGACAAGTCTGAAAAAAGTACACCAGGATAGTGAGCACTATTTGGCAACGTGGCTGTTAGTCTTTGCAAAGAGGCCAAAAATTACATGGGCATAAAAACACAGCTAGCATCTCATCCATAAACATGGTCACTCGAGGTCATGGCCGAGGCACATTAGCAGGATGTTGTGGGGAATCTGTACTGCTAGGGCCCACATTGTACCCATTTGGTGGATAAACAAAGGATTTCAGTCTCCAGTTCTGTCAAACAAGTCTTTGTTTGCGATGACCTATATAACTCATTTGTGGTTTTATAACTCATGAGTAATATGATCATCACAAACAGGCCAATAAAAACTTCATTTTCATTATGAATTATATATTTCTTCCTACACTTTCATTTGGCTGCTAATCTGGGGAATCATGCCATTCTAGGTTTCTGTCAGATGGTGAGTTTGGGTGGGCCTTTAAAAGAAGTGTAGACCAAAGCTGCTGCCTATACCCCAGGTTTCTTTCCTCATTAAAGGGATTTGATTCAAAAGGATCATGTGACTGACCATGTAACCAAGAGCTAGTTCTGTCCCATGTTCAGTAGAACAGGTCTCATGTTCCCTGGAGGCACTGTTTTTGATGAGACACCAGAAAAACAGGGAATGTGAGGAGTAGGTCTAGAAGCATGCAGCCACATGGACAAAGTAGGGCACGTAGGGTGACCAGACAGCAAGTGTGAAAAATCGGACAGGGGGTGGGAGATAATAGAATCATAGAATATCAGGGTTGGAAGGGACCTCAGGAGGTCATCTAGTCCCCCCAGACAGATTTTTGCCCCAAATCCCTAAATGGCCCCCTCAAGGATTGAACTCACAACCCTGGATTTAGCAGGCCAATTAAAAAAAGACCCAAATATCAGAACTGTCCCTATAAAATCGAGACATCTGGTCACCCTAAGGACACATGTTTAAAATTCAATTTGTTCAGCTTAACCTGCATTCAGCTTCTGTATCATTACTCCCTGCATCTACAAGAAGGATATTATCTGCAATTATTTTCTCCACAGGAAGCCTTCCAGCACTTAGCTGAGTCTTCTCTGGAACACTTCTGATGCTAGGCGTCTGCTCATTGGCATGCACAGCCATCTGTAGAAACCAAATGGTGCTGCAAAGGTTGTCCAGGATTCTTTATCCAGGCTTGTGTGCCAAAACCCATTCCTCACATCACAGACCATAAAGATTCTAGCTTTGGAGAGTTCTGGCAAGTTGTAATCAGTTCTGGGGAGTGGATAGTGGCATCTTTTCAGTGCTGGGTCAGTGGCTTTGGGTCTATGCAAATACATAATTTTCCTGATGGCTTCTTTATCATCAGCACCATCATGTTGCTTTCCCAGGCTGTACTAGCCTCTACGGGTGCTCTGCAGACTTTTGAGCTCTTTACATATTGGATTACATAGTACTACTTGCATTTTCCTTTGTGATAAGCACATGGGTTCCACTGTGGGATCTATTTCTAGTCTCGGCTTTCCTTTGAGGCACCCAATAGCCTTTGAAAACATTTCCATATGATTTTTAAAATGTCTCCATTGTCCATGGGACTCCTTTTGCTGCTTGCACTGCAGCTATAAAATTCTGTTGCTGCATGATCAGATCCATGGCTTGTATGGTTGAATTCCCCAAGAGAGGTTTGTGGCGCTCATCATCCACCACCACAAACTTCAGTTGTTACCTATCTGCTGTTTTTTGGGTTAGTTACTGTGGGGTCACGTTTTCCTACTGCATTCTGTTCCCAATGTATATTATTAGATTGTGACAGCTCTTTGTAATGAGTGTGTTCAAGTCCAATTCATCCTGAGGAATCACATTGCTACACACCTGAAATTGCACATAGTGTATCCCTATTAACATTGTTACATGCACACAGGTTGGTATTCTCCCTTCTTGCTTTCCTGTCCCAGCAGGGTATGTTCTCAGACTCAAGGACATACTTGAGATGTCTGATGTGCCATCCCCCTCTGTATACGTCTGAATCTTTCTGAGAGCTACTTTTGGTCTTGCACACACTGCTAGAGTGGTTCAACTTGCCACATGCCTGGCAATGCTGCCCTAGTGCGGAGCACTTCTCCTTTACTCACTCATGCTGTCTCCCACATTAAATGTATCTCACTATGGATATGGAACCCTGGCCAACTGCTCTCCTTTGCTGTTGTCTCACTGCACTTACTTCTGCGGCTATTGTGCCTCCTAGGCATTTCATCGTCTCTCATTGCTTCCACTGCATGGCCCATAGTTAAGAATCTGCCTAATATGAGATGCCTTCCTGGAACAGCAAATCCCACAGAAGGTCCCATAGTACTTCTTTGGAATGATATATTTTCTATCCAAGTTCTCGCCACACCTGGCTGCACTAGCAGAACCCATAATTCAACCCACAAGGCAGGATGTCGAGTGAGACTGGGCAGGTTCCCACACACTGAAAAAAATACAGATGTCCCTGTCCTGAAGTACTACCAGCCAGGAGAGCCACTGACACTCCCTTGTGATATATTGAAAAAAGGACTGGGTGTAGCTCTTGCAGGAGCAGCCAGTCTCTTATGCCAGCAGAGCCCTGTCAGAGACTGAACAGACTTAACTTCTGGCTGTGGTATTTGGAGTGGAGTAATTCCATCAGTACGACTAACAATGCAATCAGACCGCAACCCCTAGAGACAATCATGGCAAATCCCCTTCTTAGTGCTCCATATAGACTGTAGCACATGTTGATTTGACTGCAGCACTACCAGGAAGAGATCAGATGTTGTCTATGATGATGACTAGTGTTAGCTGATGCCCTGAGCAAGGCATATACACCCAGACTCAGCAAGTTGGGGCAAGAGGATCAGGACATTGAATCCATTAACATGCTGCTCTATCTCCAGTTTCGAAATAAAGCTGATGGAAATCAGAAAAGCTATGGAAATGGACATCCACTACAGGTAGTCAAGAGAGCAACACTAGGAGGGTGGCCAGAAGACAAAACCCATGTATTGGGAGGAGCAGAATCATATTTTCAAATTAAAGATTAACTGTGTGCAGGATAGATCAGATTTTGAGGACAGAGGGCTGTTGTCCCCACCTCATTACCTAAGGATGTAAGGCAAAAAATACATGCCTCACACCTGAGCATTGACAGTCTTACACAGGCTCAAGAGTGTGTTCATTGGCTGGGAATAACTCCACTCCTTGATAGACTGATGTGACATCTGCCAGTCATATAATAACCATCAGCAGAAAGAAATATATTTCTCACAGAACACGTTTTACAAAACGATCACTCCATATCGGACTTCTCAGTCCTCATCCTTCAAGGACACCTGCATGACACCTTCAAAAAACAACCCTGGGAGCTTAATTTCATAACTTTGCTAGACACTAAAAATTATGGTCTTAATAAGGACACTGGATTTATGGCTTATTAGAACAATCTGTAACCCACTAACCCCCTTTTTCATCATATGACTTCAAGTTGCAAATGGACCACTTCACTTTGAATGGTCCCTTGGAATATGCATTAACTACTTATGCTAAACAACTGTTCCACCTTGTATCTAGCTGTAACACTCTGAGTACCTTTCCCAGACCCAAAAAAGAGCTTTGTGTAGATTGAAAGTATGTTGAAAGCTCTGAGCTCAAGAGTTGTATTGGATAGATGCTGGGTCAGTAAAAGATATTACCTCACTCACCTTGTCTCAACAGAAAGACTGTTACCTCATGAGCTGCCTACACAATCATGGGAGAAGATGGGAGCCAACTATTTACCTTCAATAAAAAACAAATTCTTGATTACAGTAGACTGTGATTCAAATTTTTAGGAGGTCGATGCCCTGCCTGATACAAGAAGCAAGACAACGATTGGCAAACTGGAGGCCCACTTTGAGACCTAGGGCATTCCGGACACCGTATTCACCAACAACAGACCCATTTGCCTGGGAAGAATTCAAGGAATTGGCACACCTTCTTCCCCAGCACACCCACAGATTAATGGTACGATGAAATCTGCTAAGAGACTGTTACACAAGGCTGTTTTTTCTGGTTCAGACTCCTTGTTAGCATTTTTGGCATGTAAAAATACCCAATCACAGAGATGCCAAAACAATCCAGTACAGGCACTGCTGGGGTCAAGGACCAAATCCCTGCTACCTGTGAGAGGAGACGTGTTGCAGCCTGAGAGATGGAGATACTGTGAGAGGAGATGGCCAACAATCAGAGAAGGCTGGACCTAAAGCATGACAGGTCAGCTGAGGACCTACTGGCCCTGCAGACAGGCACTCCTGTGAGGATCTAACCATTAGAGCAACACCCAGAAGGAGTGGACTAAAGGAGTCAGGAGGGGTGACGTGATTCCAACTTCACATGAGAAAACTATACAAGAGGGACAAGTGATCTGAAGGAATAGGAGACACTTATGAGCCAGCAGACACAACACCCAGAGACTGCATACAGAGATTCAGCAATCGTCAGAGAATGGACAGAGAACCATCCAGAGGTCAACCCCAAAGGGAGGCAGGAGACCCCACAGAGAGATAGTTTGCTAGACTTGATGACAGAGAGGTCATTCCTGATCTGATCACCTGTTGAGGAGCCCAACCTCTCTCAAAGGCTATGTACCCAGCTGAGTCTGTGGTAAAGAGAAAAGACTCCAACTCATTTATGTGCTAGCAACCTCTGGCCCAGGAACATGAGGTGGGCTCTGGGCATCAATTATTTGTTTTTAATGTTTATATTAAAATGTTTGCAAAATAGGGATGATGTCTCATGATCAATGGAACCAGTGTCTGAGGGCCCATGTTCTCTGAAGAGAATGTTATTGATGGGACAGCAGGGAACATGGAGAGTTCGGCTGGAAGCAACTCAGTCATACGGACAAGGCAGTGAACAGAGTTTAATAACATAAGTTCCACAAGGCCTGCTAGGAGATATATAAACGGCAGTCTGTTAAGTTTGGGAAAGATCAGGGTTGTGGTGGTAAATAGGTAGCATCCTGAGAATGGAGCCAATGATGAACTTAGCTTTAGGAGAGGACAACAAAGTGGCAATGCCACTGGGGAGAAAGGTTAGGAGCCCTGAGGTGAAGACAAAAATATTATAATCACAAAAGAAATCTGAAGCAGGGAATGAGGTTAGCCCCCTGACACAAGAAGAAAATAAATGCCCTGTGCATTGAAAGGGAAAAGCAGCCATTGAGAAGGGCCTATGAGACTGTCACTGTTGAAGTATTGTTGAAAACTAGGGAAGGCTAGACGACTTTTGTTGGAGCTGGACTCTAAATTTCATGTTATTAACTATGACTTCAGGAAAGGAGATTTCTGTTTGATTGCTAAGCCTTGCATGTGTGTAATTTGCAGAAGGTGGAAATGGAGGCACAGTGGCACTTTTGGATTGGGAAGATGTGGGGACCATGCAACAGCTTCCAATGATAAAATTTAGCACATTTCTTGAAATCTCAGTCTTTAGCAGAAACAAACAAAAAACACAAACTTTGTGAAACGGCAAAGGTGCCTCAAACTTTGTTAATAAATCAGCAAAAGAATAGAGTACTATGTTCCCAACATTATCAGTCACAGGCAATACACAAAATGGAAAAATCTTCCAGAACAGAGTCCCAGACCTTATCACAATTGCTTCCTGATAGGAAGCATGGATAAACAAACGAAGTCCAAGGCCAATCAAAGACTAGCTTGGAAACCTTGTTTCTTGTTTCTCTAGGTATCAAAATAGGAAGTAAACAGCTTAGAAACAGTGCTGAGAATTACTTTGAGGAAGTACTGCTTCCTCTCAGTGCACTTGCTAAATTTGCTTATCTTTCATGCTCTCAGCACCACCCCCATTGCTCAATGCAGTCAGTAAGTGCTCTGCCGGCCTTTCATAAGTTATATTTTTCAGCCTTCATACACAGAAAAATAATGTTTATGCAGAAATATATAAGCAAAATCTAGGAAATAGTGAGGGGCATGACCCAAACCTATAGATCTAAACAGATTTGATGAAGTTCAGATAAGGATTCAAAATTACCCCTTCTCTCACCCTCTAATGGGAAAAAACAGTGCTCTGCATCGGTCAAAAGCCTTATGTCCTGGATCCAAGATTTGCAATTCGGTACCTCTCTAGTAGGAAATGTTGTTACATTTTTGTTGAAGCAATAAAATATACAGTAAATAAAGCCTTTATATGTCTATGTCAGCAGAAGAGAATATGCTACAGTTCACTACAGTGAGATCTACAAAATACACTATAGGTATTACTTTTTAGTGATGTGTTTTATTTCTTCGTTCTGTACGTTTTCACTGTATTTAGTGAAACTATATGAGAGCCCTCCAGTGGCCATAATACCACCAGTAAATTCCATAAATGTGAAATTAGCTTTCTTAGTCTACCTGACAAAGTGTCTTACTGTATGTTTCAAGGATGTTATTTACTGGTCATATTCTACAAACCCTTACTCACATGAAAAATCCTTTCACATAAGTAGTCCTGGTAATTTCAATCCCTCCTCAAGATCCACTGCTGATGTGATGTCTAAGAGAAATTAGCCAACCAACAAAACACAGATTGGATCAGCAGTCAGGGAACGCTGATTTTTTTAGATTGTTTAAAATTATACAAACTACTTTGATCCATGAAATTGGGCAATAGCTAGCTATGTAATCAAGTGGAGTTTTTTTATCATGGCCCTTGATGTTCCTCCCATTTCCTTCATTTTGTGTGTCTTCCTTGGTGTTTTTATAGGGCATAGAACAATGAGGTCAAGATTCTGTTTGGGGCCTTTGGGTGTTACCAGACTACAAACAACAAAGAGTAATTATGTGTTTCCATGATTTGATTCTAGTGCTCAGAAATCTTAAAATTCAAGAAACTTGCACTTAGAAAGTTTTGCATTTCTTTTTAAAATTCACAACAATGGTCCAATTTTAATTAAATATCCTCTGTATGTGTGTGTGTGTGTGTGTGTATATAATAACTTTTTTGCTGACATTAAGACCATTTGGGTGTTGAAAATAGTTGAGCAAGACTTCAACATTTTTGAAATATTGACTTTCAAATTTAATTCAAATAAAGATCAGTTTTTACAATGCAACATGAAAAACTTCCAAATGAATGTATTTCAATACAAAAACAGCTGTTTGCAAAAAGTGGCATTTCTGGGCTGCAAAACAGCTCAGAATTAAAACTTAAATAAATTTTGTGAAGTTCCACAAAGGCATTTCAACATGCACATCATTTACTAATGTTACATAAGCAACTATTGTGGGGAAGTTTAGCTTTATTAAACATTTCTCATCTCTTTTTCTTTCACTGTCAAATGAGGTTTTATATTTAATAATTATTACAAAAATTTTTACAGCAAAAATACAGCACTCAGCAAAAAATGATATTAATGCTGTTGAAGAAGCAAAATATAATATCAAGTGTGCCTCATTTTCTTGTTTTTAATAAATGTAGATCTTGGTATTTGTTTAATATTTAATGGTTTGTTTCTTTATATTCCATTACCGGGACAATATAGAAGCCATCTAGTGGCCAAAATAATACCTCTAAATGCCCGTGGCTGCTACCAAAAAGCCATCCAGAAATATTTTAAAATAATGCATAGGGTTCTGGGATTATCTCTCAATCAAATCTAGTTGAAATTTTGACATTTCTATTAACTTTTCCCCATCAATGCATTTACAAATTTAGGATCCAATCCAGTATTTTCATCCATTAGATTTTATTTTAATACCTCGAATACACTTAAGGGCCAAACACTTAATCCATTAGGCTTTTGCCAAGGGAATGACAGTTGGGCCCTCAGAAGTTCCATTCAGTGCAATATAAGCAAACAAACTTCATTTGAAAAAATATTAAGCTCTATAAGAAAAGTGCTAATAATGAATTAAGGTCAATTAATTGGAACACCACAGTGTTACAGCATGTCCAAATGCAAGAGGAATTATTCTTGGCACTTTTAATTCAAACAACAAAGAAAGGAAAATCTGATACAAAATATTTCACATATTTAAAAAAAAACAAAAAAGTAAAAGACACTAGGGCTTTGGGAATAGATTGCTTTCAGAGATATAACTGCAACTAGCAATCTTTAGATTAGATAATTTTCTTAATAGTGTCCTATTAGAAGTACAGATCCTGACTGTAGTCTATGGGAATTGAAGATGCTCATTATATGATAGACCAATACTAACCACAGTTTTTACATTTCCTGCACAAGGAATGAGTTGGTTTGCTAGAGACAAAAGGAAATTATTGATGACGGAGACATATTTTTGTTCTTCTGTGGCTTCAGGTATGAATTAGTGCAACCATGTAAAATATTTGGAGACCAACTTGAGAAAGCTTAACATTCCCTTCACTGTTTTATATCTGGCAAGCATAAAGAAACATGCAATGGTGAGAAACTGATCTTCACCAGGAAAAATAGCGGAAAAAATCTTTCAAGTTAATTTCCCTCTTGCACATGTAGATTATAATAATGGTGAGAAGCAAAAGGAACAGAGGTTCAGATGACTCTGCATGCTGTATAATAAATTCTTAGGAAGTAGGAGTATTTGGCATTCAGTGTGTGAAGACTGAGTTAATATACTCAGTGATTACTGCCAATATTTTAACAGAGTTCCCACAGAAATATTCCCCCTTAGACTGCGACAATCCTTGAGATAAGCATGAGTGCCTGTACTATATAGGTATGGGTGTGGGGCAGTTTATACATTTCTCTCCCTCCTCCTTTAAATAATAAATGCTCTTCCATAACTAAGTAAAGAAGCCATACAACTTGGCAAACTCTAGGACCCTAGTCAGAGGCCACTAAGCTCCAACACCTTCAAAGCTAAAGAGGCTGTTTGGGGGGGGGGGGGGGGGGGCGCGTCATCCACTCTGAAGGACTTCAGGTTTATGGCCTGCTACCATCACCAACTCACTAGCCTTAAGAAGTTTTCTGGGAGCCTACTGACCCCCTACCCACAAGCAGCTCATCAAGATCCACTCTAACCTCTGCCACCACAGGAGCCTTCAGATGCTCAACAAGAGTCCCCCAAACTCCACTTGTGAGTCATGGGTCACTAGTATCCCCCAAACCCACTCATGAGCCCTAGGATGCTTTCCAGGAATCCCCAACTCCACCTCTATACAGATAATCGCTTTGAGTTGCCATGTTGTGCAACCCCATGTGACTTTTCTCAACAGCAAAAAAACCCCAAAGTCATTTCCCCTTTAGGTGCCCCTTAGCAGTGGGGCTGGTGTGAAGAAGCCTATCCCTTCATTCCTCCATCCCCTTGCAGAGCTTAGGGGCAGCTTGGACGTTAGTGGTGTCTGGAGAAGCCAGTGGGGATGAGGGCACCAGAAGGAGTCAGGGCAGTGTTAGGGGGTGTGATTGTTGGTGAGGAGCCTGTGCCAGACTCCCTCATTCTGTCCCAAATGCCGCATACTCTGCCCCACTTATCTCCAGAAACCAAAACTGAGGATCAGCCACTCATTGAGCATCTACAGGAGAGTCAGCAACCAAACCCTGCTATTCAGTGCAGGAATTACAGGGGGGGACATAAGGGGGCCCTGAATGTCAAGTGGCTTGCTTTAATTTGAACAGTAATGGGAAGGAAGGGGGCCATAAGACTGAAGTGAAGTAGCCCCTAAAAGTAGTAAGGAGGCTGAATCACCAGGGTCCCCCCAGTTTGAACACTGCTGCTATTCAGACTCATCTGGAACTAGTGAGCTGATTTTTGTGCCCCTTTTGTACTGTTCCTGCTGTGCTGGTCCCACACTTCCCTTTTGCTCCAGTTCCTGCTCTGCTCCATCCCCACATGCCTCTTCTCTACTGACTCATGCACCCTACACTCCCATCTCTGCCCCCAGGCATCATCTCACTTGGAATACAAGTGTAACCTTTCTGCCAGGTGGAGCCAGCAGCAACCTGGGCCGGGTTCAAGATCAAGGGGTTCCTTTCCATTGATACAACACAGAACTAGCTAGAGCACCCACCCAGTAACCTGGGAAATGTACACATCACCCCGGGTGCCTCTGAGAGGCAATACTTCCCCTCTCACAAGTACAGAGTCTGAGTTAGAAAATAAACTTTTAATTAAAGGAAGGAAGTAATGTGGCGTTAGTTTGGGAAAACACCACAAAAAGGGTTTATAAACTTAAATCATGAGTAAAAGACCTACCTCCAAGTGTCATAGAATCATAGATTATCAGGGTTGGAAAGGACCTCGGGAGGTCATCTAGTCTAACCCGCTGCTCAAAGCAGGACCAATCCTCAACTAAATCATCTCAGCCATGGCTTCATCAAGCCTGACCTTAAAAACCTCTAAGGAAGGAGATTCCACCACCCTCCTAGTGAAAAAGTTTTTCCTAATATCCAACCTAAACCTTCCCCACTCAACTTGAGACTGTTACTCCTTGTTCTGTCATCTGGTCCACAGAGAACAGTCTAGATCCATCCTCTTTGGGACCCCTTTTCAGGTAGTTGAAAGCAGCTATCAAATCCCTCTCATTCTTCTCTTCTGCAGACTAAACAATCCCAGTTCCCTCAACCTCTCCTCATAAATCATGTGCTCCAGTCCCCTAATCATTTTTGTTGCCCACTGCTGGACTCTTTCCAATTTTTCCACATCCCTCTTGTAGTGTGGGGCACAAAACTGGACACAATACTCCAGATGAGGCCTCACCAATGCCAAATAGAGGGGAATGATCATGTCCCTCGATCTGCTGGCAATGCCCTTACTTATAGAGCCCAAAATGCTGTTAGCCTTCTTAGCAACAAGGACACGCTGTAGACTCATATCCAGCTTCTCGTCCACTGAAACCCCATAGTCTTTTTCTGCAGGACTGCTGCCTAGCCATTCTGTCCCTAGTCTGTAGCAGTGCATGGGATTCTTCCATCCTAAATGCAAGACTCTGCACTTGTCCTTGTTGAACCTCATCAGATTTTTTTTGGCCCAATCCTCTAATTTGTCTAGGTCCCTCTGTATCCTAATCCCTACCCTCCAGCCTATCTACACCACTCCTCCCAGTTTAGTGTCATCTGCAAACTGTAGTCCACACCATCCTCCAGTAGTTTGGGCAGTGTCCTTTTCCCCCTCAGGTTCTTAAGTCCAGCAACCCAAAAGTTCCTTTCACATGCCCAAACCTCTTCTGTACCCCAGTCACAATTGCTGTCCTTGGTCAGTACAGACCCATCTGTAGAGTTCATCTCCCCCCAGTAAAGAAGTACCTTACTCGCTCCGCTGCTCAGGCACTCGCTCACTGTACCACTCTGCCAGCTGCCCTTCACACCTCTCTGTCGTACTAGCCACTCGTTCACCAGTTGACTGTCAGTTGCCTTCTGATGCTCTCTGCTGTGACCTCTGCACATCATTCTCTGTGATTTTTTAGCTCTTAGCAAGCATGGCAGAAACACAGTCCCACTGCAACTGATCTGAGCTCTGACTGGGTATTTAACATAACAAAGAGGCACATAATAAAGCTGATTTCGTTCTATCCTTTGAATAACAGAGAAAAGTAGATTAAACCCGTCTAGAAAAGACCCTTGTGAATGTACAACATCCTGCCTGTCAATACCAGTCCCCACCCTCTCTTACTTTCACAGGGCTCTGACATTTGAGCCCCTGACTTAACGAGGTTCTTTCAATGGAGGGCAACCACCTTATTTGGGACAGGTTAAGCACAGTTCTGCTTTCCTCTATTTCTACAATAATTACAACACTGGTAACCATATTTCACTAACCCTGCATTCAATATTAAGGGGGTTTGTACCTGATACCAGCCAAAGTTGATCACTTTGACACTGATGTATCTGCTGAATATGTAAGCAGAGCAGGAACAAACTGTATTTATATAAACACACCCAAGTCTCTTCCCCTCCCCACTAGTTGTCAGGAAAGCATTCATTCAGACCCTGCTTACACAAGAAATGAGCACTCTTATGAGGCCTTCAGGGCTGGCATGGGCAGCAGAGCAGGGAGGAAACACACACAGGAAAAATCCAGTTCATTTAACTGTAATTGTTTCATTTTCAAGCCAGAATCTAGGAGGGAGGTGGGGGTCAGAACAATTTTCTGACTCTGGTGAATGCCATTTTCTTTTAATCATTTCCCTGCCATTGCAGGGGGCTCAAGGACTCTGTCTCTCCTATTTTCTTTCTTTTAATCATTTCCCTGCCATTGCAAGGGGCACCTCTGTCTCTCCTATTTTCTGCTGGTGGCCATAATATTTTGGTTGTTGGTTTCAGTGTGTAGATACTGGGTGGTATTGGTGGCCTGTGATATACAGAGGTCAGACTCGATCAGTGGTCCCCAAAGTGTGGGGTACGCCCCTGTAGGGGGGGCACAGAGGAATATTCAAGGAGCATCATGGGACCCGGGCCACCCCCATAAGGTGTGAGCACCACCCAGCCCCACTCTGGCCCCACCTCAGCCATAGTCAGACCCAGCCACAGCCTCAGCCCCCAGCTCCAGATGTGTCCCCAGGCCTTGGCCCCCAGCTCCCAGCCACAGCCCCAGTTCTGACCCCAGCCTGTCTGATTAATTTTAGTTTTGGGTGGTAACCAGCTTCCTTCATTATTCACTTACATTTTGAGCTCTGTATTTGCAAAGAAACAAGCTAGGGAATTTTATTTCAGCTTAAAAGTTTTTGCCAGAGGTTTTCAAACTGTGGGATGCACACCTCCCCAAGGGGCAAGCAGTGACACCAGATGGCTTGTCCAGCTCCACATGGCAAGGCCTGGGCCAGTCCCTGCAGGGGGTTGGGGGGGGTGAGGGAGGACTACCTCCACCCCCTGACTCACCTTAGTGTGCCACCCGAGCTGTGGGTCATTGTCAACATCTGCCAGGGCCAAGCCAATTTCTATTTCCAGCAGCCTCCGTGCCCAGCTCTGGCTCTACCTCCCCCGAGACTATTACATATGCCTTCTCCCACCCTGAAAACCCCAGTGGGGATGGACAGGGGCAAGTAAAGGCCCTGTCATAGCAGCGCAGCCTGGCTGTAAGGCAGAAGCAGCCTGCTGCTGAGAAAGCCTTGGCTGTGCCATTGGTAAGGATCTGTGATTTGAAAATAACAGGTGTAGGCAATTTAATTAAGGTTGTGTTAAGGTCTCCATTAGCTTACTCATAAACCTATCAAGCATACTTTTGCATGTGTTGTTTTTTCTGGGTCGGGGAAAAGGGGGCTCAACCAAACATTTTAAATCAAAGCGGGGACTCCACTCAAAAAGTTTGCAAATTGCTGGTCTATGCAATGTTCTTGGTGTACTTTCCATTAATTAAAACCACAATACATAAATATGAGGCAAAATAGCAGTACATTCCTCCACCCCCATCACTACCACATACCAACACAATTACCAATCCAAACACATTACACATGAAAAGCTCCTAGCCATCACATGGCTACCCGGGGGGGAAAAAGCCTTCCATCAGTCACCTTAGGCCTCCCCAAAATACCCAAACAGGCAGGTTATTTACCCCTTCACTGTAATTGCAAACAGGACCAGGTTTTGAAAGGTTTCATTTTATATTCTACATATACTGTCAGGCCCCAGGGCTATTTAATTTTTGTCATGAAATTCCCAAATCTTATATATTGAGGACCCACCAGCCACATAAATATTTCAGAAGACTTGAATAGCAGAGTAGCAATTTTCACCATAGTTTACATTGCTTCATGATATAAAGTATTATTTACAATGGAATGGACATTGCCCTACAGCAAAGTAAAAAGTTACTTACATATTATGTAAAGTGTGTTGTGAAGAAAGAAAAAAAACTATTTTAGTTCAAGTTTGGGGGGAGTTTGAATTACATGCCAAACTTTGCAGGGAGGGTGCTTAATTTGAACACCTGAACCAACAATTAGTATTTCAAAATCCATCTACATATATATATATACACACACACATATACATATACATTTTTTTTGAAAGTCCATAAAATAATGGTGGTAAGAATTTAAGTACAATGTTAAATCTTCAGCCAGTCTTTCCACCCACTATATCTGTTAAAATAATGTGCTGAGACAGCAGGAATTTATTATTGGGTGTTTTTCACACAAGAAAACACCTTGAATTTTTCAGCTCTAAATCTTTTAGCAGATGCATAAAGCAGTAAAGTGCTTCAGAGCAAAAATGACATCTATGCTGTCAGCTCAAACAAACAATAATGTAATAAGAAGATGAAACATCAGCTGTTGAACTAGTTCTTAATTGGGTTCAGATTTTCAGTGTGACATTTTCAGGTGTTTTTGAAGACAACAATCCAACATAATAAAATCTGCAAAAGACAAGAGACTAAGCAGGAAAATAAGTTACTGTTACTCATGATGATATTGAAATAGTAGTCCAGGAAAGCTGGATTGCCCAAAGGTCAGGGAGACTTTTAACTTCAAATTTGAGAGATATCACTAGCAATTGAAAAGTGTTACTATTTGATAGGTATTCAATAGCTTTTATGCCATTACTCTCACCATTAAACTAGTATCCACATCACAAAACTATTGGAGCTCCCTCGATACAAGTGAGAATGAGTCACTGGAAGGATGTTCTCATTAAGGAATCCTTGATTTTAGAATGCACTCTCTAACAGTTTCCCACACCCCAATTTGTTGATGTTCCAAGTGTGCAGCAAGGCCCATCTTTTTACTCTCATTGGTAAAGCTGTTGAGGTGGCCATAGGTTGAGATACATTTAGAAAAAGTTCTTTACTTTATGCTGTGACTTTTAGTTTATAAGCTAGGCACATAGAGCAAAATGGATGGGTGTCTATAGATGTATTTTAAAAATTTGAAGAAATAAATAAATATTGGCAGAGAGGCCAAGACTGCAAGAGCATGAAAATTGAACTATCATCTCACTCCTTTCGTGCCAAGATTAAAGTACTCTCAGGAATCATAGCCTGCAGCAGAGCTGGTCTCCAGGCAGCCTCAGTACAGCTGGCCTGCAGCAGTGGCCTGATTGACCCCTCCAGCCAATCAGGTGGAGTGGCCAGCGGGCCAACTCTTAAGCCAGCAGCAGCAGCTTGCTGACTGCATAATACTCATGTCCACCAGTATCACGTCTTCTGTATTACCTTGTTTTTGCTGCAGCTCCTCCCCTCCTTGCCTGCTACCCTGCTTACTCCAGTTCCTGACTGCTAGGTTGACCTGTGGCTCTGGCTTTTGTTCTGACTCCAGCTTGACCCTTGGCTCTTGGTTCCTGCCCATTGGCTTACCCTTGACTCCAGTTTCCAACTACTGATGCCTGCTCTTACTGCTAGGCTAGACTGTCTTTCTCCTGGTCACCTGAAAGGCACAATGGCAGGACAATGTAGGGAAGCTTGCACTGCTGCTGCGCCTAGTAACATTAGCACTTTTGTAGCTTACATATTTAAAATGCTGTACAACTTTTCATGAGCTCAGCTTTTTTGCACTCTGAGTAATTTCATTAATGTCTTCTTTATGGGCCTACTCAGAGGACCTGATCCAAATACCACTGAAGTCAATGGAGAGACTCCCAATAATTTGAATGGACTTTGGATCAGGTTCCTAATCTGTTAAGCACATTTATAAGTCTTTGCAAGATCGGACCCTGACTAATTTGTCCTGTAGACACATAGAGAATTCAGGGCTGCCAATCTGGCTCCTTGCCATTTGCAATGGAAGTTAGTTTAATCTTGCTCTGCCACCTATGGACATGCAAGATCAAATATACAACAGAAAAGCTGCCTCTCTGTTGCCTGTGCTTCAAGCTGTGAAAGCCGGAACATGAAGACCACAAAGCCCTGCATAAATACTGCAAAAAGCACTAACAAAACTGGGCAGATGCTGCCTATTCTCCTGGCCCCAAGGAGCCTTAGTTCCCAGCTAATGGATGAGGGGCAGACAGCTGCCTCTCAGGCTGCCTGAAAAGTGGGGAGAAGATAAGGTGGCAGGGCTGGGGTGGCAGTGATCCTTAGAAGCCCAGAGAAACTGGCCTTGCATAAGCACATTAGCAGACCTGAGTTCAACCATAAATTTATTTATTTTTAAACCACCCATTGACTGCAGTGGCAGTTCCACACATGGCACCCTGGAAGGAGGTGGTCCTAAAACAACAAAAATAGAGTTCTGGTTTAGGGACTTTGCTTCAGTTAGAAAAAAATGATATTCAGTATTGTCTGGCGTATTAACGGTCTGACAATGCAAGGTGATGTGTGCCTTAAATCCCCATGAGCTCCTCTTTAATAGGACTAGAACAAGTATACAGAGAACTGACACTTGAGCTAGAAATGCAGCAATGCAACTGAAGTGTGCTGAACAATAACCAGGAGGCACCTTGCAGGATCAGATCCTACATTCCTCACTGAGGCAAAATTCTCACAGAGGACGTTTCAAGTGAGTTTTGTGTTAGATATGACTGTAAGTCCCTTGAGGTATGGATGCTTGTCCTCCAGATATTGTGCAGCTCCATGCCCACAAACGATGCACCATAAAAAATGATGTTTATTGTAAGGCATGGCTATAAGGTCTGTAGGATGTAATACACAATATTCTGTTCTAAAAACTTAGTGTAAGCTTTATTTTAAAGTCAGATCACAAATATGTCCCCCTCCCCTCCATTATTTAAGAGGTGAATGTAAGTAATAAGGAATCATAACCACCATGCATTGTTTTTTTCTCCTAAAAGAGAAGCATTACTGGTACATTTCTTGACAAAATACACATGTATCCCTTCTGTCAGGTGGAGCCAGCAGCAACCAGGGCCAGGTTCAATATCTAGGGGTTCCTTTTCAACAATACAACACAGAACTGGCTTGAGCCTCCACCCAGTAACCTGGGAAAATTAAACATCACCCTTGGGCACCTCTGAAAGGCAATACTTCCCCACTCGCAAGCACAGATTCTGAGTGTAGGAAAGAAACTTTTAATGAAAGGAGGGAAGTCACCCAACATTAATTAGGGAAAATGCCATAAGCAGGGTTCATAATCATAAAACTGTGAGCAGGACACCCACCCCAGAGTGTGAGGAGCAGTGCCTTTTGCCTCATGTTCTTGAGTTCTATAACCAAAAGTTCCTTTTCTGTGCCCCTTTCTGCTCTCTTACCACACCCAACTCACAGTGGTTGTCCTTGGTCAGAGAGGACACAGGGTTCAGAGGTGCATCTGTGTAAGTTCATCTCCCACCTGGGAAAGAAAACACCTTGCTTGCTCTGCCATCTGAGCACTTGCTTTTGCTGGCCACTCCACCAGCTGCTGCTCCTTGCTGCTGGCTGTCCCACCAGCCACAGTTCTTCACTGCTTTGCTAGCCACTCATTCTGATCATTATCTCACCAGCCAACGGCCTGCCTCTTTGCTGTGACCTTTGCACATCAGTCTGTTAGTAATTTTCAGCTCTTTGCAGAACACAGTCCCACCACAACTAATTTCAGCTCTGATTGAGCATTTAAAATAACAATGAGGTTCTTTCTTTGAACTATAGGAAGGAACAGATTAAACCCATCAAGAGACCCTTACGAAAGGTCTATATTTTCTGGCTAGGATACCTGTCCCCACCCCTCTTTCTTGCACAGGGCTCTGGCATTCAAACCCCTGGCTTACCGAGGTCCTTTCAGCTGAGGGTGAGCACCTCATTTGGGACAGGTTAAGCACAGTTTTGCTCCCCTTTATTCATACAGTAATGACAACATTGGTAACAGCATTTCACTATCCCTGCATTCAGTACTAAAGTGATCTGTACCCTCAAACCAGTCAAAGCTGATTACTTCAAGCAACACATCATTCATTCTCTCTGCTGGATATCTAAGCAGAGTAGATGTGTTCATGTAAATACAGTTTGCCTCTGAAATCTCTTCCCCCTCCCAACTAGCTGTCAGGGAAAAATTCATTCAGACCTTGCTTACACACATCCATATGTAGCCAAATAAATGAAAATATGCACCTTGGATCCTGCAAACTGATCCAACAGACAGGCCCTTGTGGATATATGAATTAAGTTGAAAAATCCAGCTGAGAAAGTCCAACCATGCAATATGCCCTTAACTCATTCTGGTTTCAAGAAGGCACTCAGTGTTTCACAAAATCAGGCCCATAAAATGTTATATGAATTGTTCCTAGGAATATTGGAACAATTTACACCTCTTGGAACATACCAGCTGCACTAACTCTACACCTAAATGTGCTAAAATCATTTTATTTTTAATCTTACAATGAGTTTTGGAATTTTCATAACTTCTCTCATGTTGTAACTAGTTAGGCTGCTTCTTATAAGCAAAGCCCTTGCATTTCATTAAATCTCTGAAACAAACTCGTAGAAAGTTAAAGGAACTGGTAGCCAAAAACTGATCTACAGTATTAGGCTATATGAAGAGAGGATTATACATGCGAAAAGAAATAGAAAGAAGGATTTCAGAAGGAATTAGGCTCCATTGGCAACAATAACAAAATAATAGGAGTATTAAGCATTTCACTAATTATTTCATTTCATGATTACAATGTGTATCTGGAAGCAAACAATGTCTTATTTCCCAGAAGGCTAGATATTTGCTGGGCAGAATTCCACCACTTATTGGCATACTGTAAACATTCCTTACAGTTCAGGGCACAGTTTGCTGTTTCATTCAGCTCACTATTTGAACATGAGAAACTAAGTGAAAGAAATGCAGAACAATGTTTGTAGCCAAACAAAATTAACCCTGTTCACTTTACATTCTAACCATGTCAAAGTATTCCAGCCCCAGCAAATCATGTTTTGATTACAGCTTCCAGTAGAGGGTTACTTAGAAGACAAAATCAAACAACTTTGGAAGTAAATACTGTATTTATAACAATAATTATTGCTGCTTCATCACTGTTAAGAATTCTCAAGATGTAAAATTCTGCTCTCAGACACATCATCCATATAGTTCTTTTAAGTGACTTTTAAAAAGAAGTTGGTATGTAATAGCACTGATACTGTAGGTCAAAATGAAGCTAATGTAGGCTGCTTATTTGAGGAAGGTGACCTTGAAATAGCAAAACATGCATGTGAGAAAAGATACTTTGGATGATTCTAGAGCTATAGATGCATCCTAAAGGTCTGAAAAAACAATGTATACATCACTCCAAGCTATCTGACCTTTAGTTTGGAATCCTGGAGATGTAGCAGAAATGCAAAATGGGGGGATTTAACTATATCATCTGGGAATATTATAGGAGAGAGAAGAAAATCCATGGCAGGGCAATGACTGTGTCTGAACCTGAGAGACTGAACTGAAGGTATGAAAAAAAAAATTCCATAACAGGAATGTAATATCCACTATTATGTTTATCAGTGAAAAAAATAACTAGGTCTGTAAATAAATACAGTGCCCCAGAGCATGACAAGTCTGATGGAAAGAAACTCTCCCCCAAGAAACTTACAATCTCACACTAGGCATGATGCAACAATTGGGAATAACAAACAAACAGTGGTATGAGGGGAGAAAGGACAACGATAACATCAAGAAGATCACACAGCTGCTTGATACACTAGGATTTCCTAGGAGTGAGTATTACAAGCAAATCAGGTACAGTCAATGAAACTGCACTTTAAAACTAGGGTTTGTGCTAATGCACGCTGGAAACTGTTAGTTCAGAATTAAATCTATTACAGAATTTGCAATGGCATTACAATGAAGTACTCAGTCTTGAATTACTTGTGGCTACATTTAAGGTTTTACTTGTGAACTTGTCACCCAAACACTAATCTGAGCTGCTATATGAATCCGATAGTTTTTATAAGATTATGGGTAACATTTTCAAAAGCATTTAAGTGAGGAGACCATTTTCAAAAAGGAGTTAGGCACTTTGGAGCCTAAGTGTCACTGAAAGTAATAAAATGGAACTTAGGTACTTTTGAAAATGTTACCCTATGGCCTCGTCTACACTACCCATTTATATCGATTTTAGCAGCATTAAACCGATTCAATGCTGCACCTGTCCACACAACGAGGCCCTTTATATCGATATAAAGGGCTCTTTAAACCAGTTTCTGTACTCCTCCTCGACAAGAGGAGTAGCGCTGAAATCAGTATTACCATATTGGATTAGGGTTAGTGTGGCTGCAAATCGACGGTATTAGCCTCCGGGCGGTATCCCACAGTGCACCAATGTGACCACTCTGGACAGCAGTCTGAACTCGGAGGCACTGGCCAGGTAGACAGGAAAAGCCCCACGAACTTTTGAATTTCATTTCCTGTTTGGCCAGCGTGGAGAGCTCACCATCACAGGGGACCACGCAGAGCTCATCAGCACAGGAACAATGCAGTCTCCTGAGAATCGAAAAAGAGCTCCAGCGTGGACCGCACGGGAGGTACTGGATCTGATCGCTATATGGAGAGAGGATTCTGTGCTAACAGAACTCCGTTCCAAAAGACGAAATGAAAAAAGATTTGAAAAAATTTCCAAGGCTATGATGGAGAAAGGCCACACCAGGGACTCAGTGCAGTGCAGAGTGAAAGTTAAGGAGCTCAGACAAGCCTACTAGAAAACCAAAGAAGCAAACAGACGGTCCGGAGCAGGGCCGAAAACATGCCGCTTCTACGCTGAGCTGCATGCAATTCTAAGGGGATCCGCCACCACTACCCCACCCCTGTCCGTGGATTCCAAGGTGGGGTTGGTAATCTCAGCCATGCCTGAGGATTCTGTGGATGGGGAAGATGAGGAGGAGGAAGAGGATGACGAGCTTGCAGAAAGCACACAGCACTCCGTTCTCCCCAACAGCCAGGAGCTTTTTCTCACCCAGACGGAATTATCCTCCCAGCACTCCCAAACCAGTAGCCCAGACAATGAAGCCATGGAAGCGACCTCTGGTGAGTGTACTTATGTAAATATAAAACATGGTTTAAAAGCAAACTTTTTTTAATGATTAATTTGCCCTGAGGACTTGGGATGCATTCACAGCCAGTACAGTTATTGGAAAAGTTTGTTAGCATGTCTGGGGATGGAGCGGAAATCCTCCAGGGACATCTCCATGAAGCTCTCCTGGAGGTACTCCAAAAGCCTTTGCAGAAGGTTTCTGGGCAAGGCAGCCTTATTCCGTCCACCATGGTAGGACACTTGACCACGCCATGCATGTAGCAAGTAATCTGGTATGATTGCATGACAAAGCCTAGCTGCGTATAGTCCCGGTGATTGCTGGCATTCAAGCAACACCCGTTCTTTATCTCGCTGTGTTATCCTCAGGAGAGTGATATCATTCATGGTAACCTGGTTGAAATTCAGGAATTTAATTAAGGGGACAGAGATGGCCATTCCTACTGGCCTGTTTGCCTGTTGCTTAAAAGAAATCCTTCCTTGCAGGTAGCCAAGCAGGAGGAGGGGAGGAGGAGTAATGGCGCTGAGCTTTTTCGCGTTTGGCTAGCAGGGATCTTCCCTGCTACCAGCCACATGGGGGGGGGGAAGGGGGGTGATTAGCAGTGATCTTCCATGATACCAACCACGCAGTGGGGGGAGAGGTAAAGCGATCATCCCAGATAATTGGATGGGGTGGTGGTTTCTGCTGCTGCATGTTAACAGGAAAGAAGCAGCACTGAACGGGTTTTGCTTGGTATTTGGGAAAGGAGGGCACTGTGTATATGAAGGCTGCAGAAGCCGAAAGACAATGGCTTACCATGGCCGCATGCAAGCTGAATTCTGCTGCCCAGACCTGCGTCTGTGAGATCTCTAACACCAGAGCCACAGGCACTCAATATTAAGATGCAAAATGCGACCTTGTAGTGAAATCACATGTGCTATGTAAGGTGAATAGTGTTGTTCACTGTGAAAGAGTATAGCCATTGTTCTGTAAAATGTATCTTTTTAAATGCTTCTCTCCCTTTTTTACCTCCCTCATGCAGCTGCAAATTTTCAAGCCTCCCTACTCCATCCCGAAGGCTATCTCAGATAAGGAGGAGGAAAAAAAAGATGCGAGATGAAATGTTGTCGGAAATCATGGAAGTAACCCACAGTGAAAGAGCTCATCTGAATGAGTGGAAGGACGTGGTATCAAATTATAGGAAAGATGCCAGTGAACATGAGAACAGGAGGGACAACGTGATGAGAGGTGGTGGCAGGAAGATCAGAGGTGTAGGCAGGAAGATCAGCAGTGGCAGGATGCAACGCTGGGGCTGCTGCGTGATCAAACTGACATCCTCCGACGTCTGGTGGAGCTTCAGGAACAGCAGCAGGGTCACAGAGTGCCACTGCAGGCCCTGTGTAACCATCCTCACCACTCACCATGTTCCATATCTTCCTCATCCAGACGTGTAAGAACGCGTGGAGGAAGGTTTCGTGCACCCGCCCACTCCACCCCCATGGACAGCCCAACCAAAAGGCTGTCATTACTTTGAAATATTTTTAGTGGCTTTTTCCTTCCCTCCTATCCTCCTCCCAAACCCCACCCGGGATACTTTGTCAGTTCTCTCCCTCTTTTTGTAATGACTTTTTAATAGAGAATACATGATTTTTAAACGATAGTGACTTTATTTCCTTAAGCAAGCTGTAATCGAAGGGGAAGGGTGGGTTGCTTACAGGGAATGATTACAGGGAATCAAGGGGGAGGTTCATCAAGGGAAAAAAAACACAACAGTCACACCGTACCCTGGCCCGTGATGAAACTTGTTTTCAAAGCTTCTCTGATGCGTACCGCTTCCTGGTGTGCTCTTCTAATCGTCCTGGTGTCTGGCTGCGCGTAATCAGCGGCTAGGTGATTTGCCTCAGCCTCCCACCCCAACATAAAGGTCTCCCTCTTACTCTCACACAGATTGTGGAGCACACAGCAAGCAGCAATAACAATGGGGACATTGGTTTGGCTAAGGTCTGAGCAAGTCAGTAATGTGCGCCAGCGCGCCTTTAAACGGCAAAATGCACGTTCTACCACCATTCTGCACTTGTTCAGCCTGTAGTTGAACAGCTCCTGACTACTGTCCAGGCTGCCTGTGTATGGCTTCATGAGCCATAGCATCAAGGGGTAGGCTGGGTCACCCAGGATAACTACAAGCATTTCAACATCCCCAACTGTTATTTTCTGGTCTGGGAAGTAATTCCCTTGCTGTAGCCGTTTAAACAGAGTAGTGTTCCTGAAGACGTGAGCGTCACGAACCCTTCCTGGCCATCCCACGTGGATGTTGGTGAAACGTCCCTTGTGATCCACCAGTGCTTGCAGCACCATGGAAAAGTAACCCTTGCGGTTTACGTACTGGGTGCCCTGGTGCTCCAGTGCCAAGATAGGGGTATGGGTTCCATCTATCGCCTCACCGCAGTTAGGGAATCCCATTGCAGCAAAGCCATCCACTATGACCTGCACGTTTCCCAGAGTCACAATCTTTCGTAGCAGCTGCTTAATGATTGCTTTGGCTACTTGCATCACAGCAGCCCCCCCAGTAGATTTTCCCACTCCACATTGATTCCCGACTGACCAGTAGCTGTCTGTTGTGATGGGTGCAGTTTAAAAACATGAACATAATATTACATCACCAACACCTGTTCTTCAGCACCTATGTGCTGACTAAAGGTGTCTCATCAAGTATTGACCCAGGTAGACTCTGCTGAGTTTGTGAGAGCTGATAGGTCAGAGGCTGATATTGCACGACTACTCCCTAGTTTCCACCTTACCTTGCATTGTAGTGGGGCTAGGTCAGAGAATTGCTTTTATTTAAATATAGTTCAATAGTAAGTAACTAGTTTTATTATTTATTTATTTTTATTTTTGCCATGGTGGAATAAAACTTTAATTCTTCGTATACATTTCAATCTCGACTGGCTGGACCTCCCTCCTTTATAGGATGTCATTGCCTCATTTGAAAACTTCCAACAATTGAATTCTTTCCACATATGGTGCCCTCATATGTAAATACATTTTTTAAAATTCTGTAAATGTCCTTTAAATTATTAGAGCTCAGGCCTTTCCTCTAGGATGCTAGATGCCTCCCATACATGTATTTGCAACATATTTTGTTCGGAATCACTCTACTTCCTAGTTTGTTCTCCTTCCTTAAGCTAGAAGCAGTCTGATCATATGAGTGAAGGTCACCAGTCTTGTAGCCCTCTGAGCATGTGGAACAAAGAGCATTGTTCTTTCATTTTGAATCTGAACTGACATTTCTTTGCTAATACCAATGTGGGATGTGAGAAGAGACGTAGGGTATGTCTACACTACGGGATTATTCCGATTTTACATAAACCGGTTTTGTAAAACAGATTGTATAAAGTTGAGGGCACACGGCCACACTAAGCACATTTCACTGCTAGAGGATCAAATGTAAAGGTCTTGACTACGTGTAGCCCTTTAAATTCCTTTGTTCTTTCTAGGTATTTATATAATGCCAATCACTGTAGTTTCTCCATGCCAAAGTTCAATTCATAAGTTGTTGTACATTGTTGCTGTATGCTGTCACCTTAAAGGTGAAGTTAGCCCTAGGTAAAGGTTGTACAGTATTTCAAGTTTGTAAAGTGCTATGCAATAAAAGACACTAAACAAACATAAAATATTATCAGATTGATTCAAATGTAGTTTACCAGGTGATTACTGCCTTATAAATGCCTATATAAAGATTCAGAGGGGTAGCCATGTTAGTCTGGATCTGTAAAAGCAGTAAAGAGTCCTGTGGCACCTTATAGACTAACAGATGTATTGGAGCATGAGCTTCCATGGGTGAATACACACTTCGTCGGAGGCATGATGCATCCGATGAAGTGGGTATTCACCCATGCATCCGTCGAAGTAGGTATTCACCCACGAAAGCTGATGCTCCAATACGTCTGTTAGTCTATAAGGTGCCACAGGACTCTTTCTTGTTTATATAAAGATTATTATGTCTTGACTAGTTCATTGAATCAGATGACTGGTTATTTATTATCCTGATTTGCAATTAGCGTATAGATTTGCCGTTTGAGGACCAGTAGTTGCAAGACTGAGGGTATGTCTACACTATGAAATTAGGTCCAATTTATAGAAGTCAGTTTTTTAGAAATCATTTTTATACAGTTGACTGTGTGTGTCCCCACAAAAAATGCTCTAAGTGCATTAAGTCAGTGGACTGCGTCCACAGTACCAAGGCTAGCATCGACTTCCAGAGCGTTGCACTGTGGGTAGCTGTGGGTAGCTATCCCACAGTTCCTGCAGTCTCCGCTGCCCATTGGAATTCTGGGTTGAGATCCCAATGCCTGATGGGGCAAAAACAGTGTGGCGGGTGATTCTGGGTACATGTCGTCAGGCCCCCCTCTCTCTCCTTCCCTCCGTGAAAGCAACAGCAGATAATGGTTTCGCGCCTTTTTCCTGGGTTACCTGGGCAGATGCCATATCATAGCAAGCATGGAGCCTGCTCAGCTCACCATCACCGTACTTCTCCTGGGTGCTGGAAGACATGGGACTGCATTGCTACACAGCAGCAGCTCATTGCCTTTTGGCAGCAGATGGTGCATTACAATTGGTAGCCATCATTGTCGTATTCCTGAGTGCTCTTTTAGCCAACTTCGGTGAGGTTGGTCAGGGGCACCTGGGCAAACATGGGAGTGACTCAGCCAGGTCATTCCCATCTTCTACTGAGCACCCAGGAGATGACGATGGCTAGCAGTCGTACTGCACCATCTGCTGCTAGCCTAAGATGTAAAAGATAGATGGAGTGGATCAAAACAAGAAATTGACCCCATTTGTTTTGTGAAATCCACGGCCTGCTAAACCCAGGTTTTGAGTTCAATCCTTGAGGGGGCCATTCTGTGTGACAGTTGTTTGTGTTTCTCCTTGATGCAAAGCCACTCCTTTTGTTGATTTTAATTCCCTGTAAGCCATGTCATCAGTCACCCCTCCTTCTGTCAGAGCAATGGCAGACAACTGTTTTGCACAAAACCAGGCAAGGAGGCGACGGCAGCGTGGTGACGAGAGTGATGAGGACATAGACATGGACATAGAATTCTCACAAAGTATGGGCCAGGCAATGTGCCCCGGCAATGTGCACATCATGCTGATGAGCTCTGCATGGTCACCTGTGCTGATCAGCTCACCACTCTGGTCAAACAGGAAATGAAATTCAAAAGTTCATGGGCCTTTTCCTGTCTACCTGGCCAGTGCATCTGAGTAGATAGCGCTGTCCAGAGCGGTCACAATGGAGCACTCTGGGATAGCTCCTGGAGGCCAATACCGTCGAATTGAGTCCACACTACCCCAAACTTGAACCGGCAAGGCTGATTTCAGCACTAATCCCCTCGTTGGAGGTGGAGTAAAGAAATTGATTTAAAGAGCCCTTTAAGTAAAAAAAGGGCTTCGTCGTGTGGACGAGTCCAGGGTTAAATCGAGGTAACGCTACTAAATTCAACCTAAAGTCATAGTGTAGAGCACGTCTGGATCTCCACAAAGCCCACAGACACACAAATACATATTGTGGTTTGTTACATCTTTAAGATAGAGGAATGCCAGCTTTACACACATCTGATTTCAGTTTGTAGTTTTCTAATTGACATTTTCAAAGACACTTCTTTTTTTCAAAGTTCAGTTTTAGCAAATTGGGATTTTAGTAATTTTTGTTGGCCACTACCTTCCTCTGTCGTATCAGTACAGGACATATTGTTGGGCTTAAGCCTAGGCTACCCATGTGGTCATGTAGGTTCATATGTACCACAGTCAAAAAGCTGGTAGTTCCTTTGCTGGCACTGCAGATGGGCTATACACTATATGTGCTCTTCAATGGCTCTTTCTTCCTGCTTATCGATAGCCTAGTACAAAAACTAATCTTTGCCTAGCATCTCTCCTATCAACTCCACTTGCACCACACCTGATATGTGAGCGTATCAGGAAACTGGAGTGACACTACCAAACTCATTTCATACAGGGCACCAAGCAGCAATCACATAGCAACTTTCAATCTCTGCTGTACTTGACTAGATTTGAAGTCAATGGGACTTCACTGGTTCTCAGTCTCTCTGAAAATCACGCTTGTCAAACTACAAGACAAAACAATTCATAAATCAGACAATATTACACAGACATAACGTTAGGGTGGTGATAACAATAATAATTAATATAATAAAAGACATAAATAGGCAAAAAATATGGAGGGGATAGGAAGAGGGAGAGTAAAAGTGGAGAGCTTGGGTGGAATGGATGTCTAGCATTATTTGAGCTATCTCAGAATTCTTTATCCAAATATATCAAGAAACAGGGTCCAAATTGCTTCAAATTCATATATTTGCTCTCGACATTGATACGTTATTCTTTCTTTCTTTCACTGCTAACTCAGACAGGTTTTAGCTAGCGTTAGAAAAGAGACAAAGCCCTCATCTTGACTAATTGGGAAATCCATATGATACCCTTGCTCAGCCAATTCTTCCAAAATTATAGATTTTTTCCCCCAATTTCCAAGTCTGTGTTACCCTGCATAGGGGCTTTTGCATGACAGTGAGGATGAAATTGATGCCTCTTAGCTAGGATAGCCCAGACCTTTTGCACAGGCACCACTGTAGGCACCTTATTTTGCTAAATTGAATAAAAAGAAGACAGAGCAGACCCATGGGGGAATTGAATGCATTAATACCTGTTCAGTTTCCACCCTTGTGGGTATAAGGGTGTTCTCATGCAGAAACAATTGTGACATCTGTGACATGACAAAAGCATAATAGCCATTTTTTTGGTATGGGAGCCCAAATACTCTCTTGGCAATAGGGAGCTAGACTTTTTTAAGTAATAAGAACAGGAGTACCTGTAGCACCTTAGAGACTAACAAATTTATTTCAGCATAAGGTACAGCTCACTTCTTCAGATGCATAGAATAGACACCATCATAGGACCTAATCACATCAGCCAGGCCATCAGGGGCTCGTTCACCTGCACATCTACCAACGTGATATATGCCATCATATGCCAGCAATGCCCCTCTGCCATGTACATTGGCCAAACCGGACAGTCTCTATGCAAAAGAATAAATGGACACAAATCTGACATCAGGAATCATAACATTCAAAAAGCAGTGGGAGAACACTTCAGTCTCTCTAACCACTCAGTGACAGACTTGAAGGTGGCAATTTTGCAAAAAAAAAACTTCAAAAACAGATTCCAAAGAGAGACTGCTGAACTCAAATTAATATTGGATACAATTAACTTAGGTTTAAACAGAGACTGGGAATGGTTGGGTCATTACACTAATTGACTCTATTTCTCTATGTTAAGTTCTCCTCACACGTTCTATGGGTCATCTCAATTATCACTTCAAAGTTTTTTTTTTCTCCTGCTGATGACAGCTCATATCAATTGATTGGACTCTTACAGTTGGTATGCGTACTTCCACCTTTTCATGTTCTCTGTATGTATAAATATCTCCTGTCTATGTGTTCCATTCTATGCATCCAAAGAAGTGAGCTGTAGCCCATGAAAGCTTATGCTAAAATAAATTTGTTAGTCTCTAAGGTGCCACAAGTACTCCTGTTCTTTTTGCAGATACAGACTAACACGGCTGCTACTCTGAAACCTGTCATTTTAAGTAACAGTTATGGGTGTTAACCAGGACCCCGCAGAAAGGCTCTAATAATGTTATTAAATGTTCTTAGAATATACAGAAGCCTAGGCTGAATATTCATTTTTATTGTATTAACCCTTCCATACGGTTCAGGGAGAGAGGATGCCATCTATTTGTGTCACTAGTTATTTGAGGGAATACAGGATCTAAATTTATCTTCACCAGTTCATCAATGTTTGTTGGTATTTTTATACATAGCTACTTAATTGTATCAGTTTGCCTATGGAAATTCCATAGAGAAAAAGTCCCATTAAATGACAACTGGGATATTTACAATAGTTCCGATTTTTCCCTATTTATGTTGTAACCCAATATTGCATTGTATTTTTGAATTAGTTATAGGAGGGCGGCAATAGTTGTTTCCAGTTTGGATATATATAAAAGGATGTTGTCCGCATATAGTATCAATTTATACTCCATGGAACCAAACTGGATGCCTCAGGCATCTGGGTGAGCCTGTATAGATATTGCCAGGGGCTCAAGAGCCAAATCCAAAAGTCATGGAGACAGGGGACACCTTTACCTAGTCCTTGGAAAAGACAAGGTATTCAAGGTCACACTGTTGGTTGTGATGCAAGAGGTTGGGTGAGAATATAATAGTTGGATCCAAGAACTAAATATAGGTTCAAATCTGGATTTCTGTTGGATATAAAACCTCTAACCCACTCTATCAAAAGCCTTTTCTGCATCTAAGGCTAATACAGTTTGTGTTTGGAGTCATCATATTTCACTGATATAATATCAATAAATAGTCAAAAGTTATTAGAGTCATGATGGCCTCTCACAAACCCAACTTGATCAGCATGTATGATAGAACCCAAAACTTTCTCCAGTTTCATCACCAGAAATTTTGCCAATATTTTGACATCACTATTAATAAGTGAAATTGGCCTATAATTGGAACATAATGTGACATCTCTTTATGGTTTAGGAACAATTGATATTCCCTCAGCATAGAGAGAAGGGTGCCCTCTAAGAGTAACTCATTAAACATTTTAAGCATCTTGTCAGAGAGGAGGTCAAGATAAATGTCTATAGAATTGAGCAGCAAAGCCACCTGGCCTGGGGGCTTTCACCACTTTCATATTCTTAATCTCCTCAATTAATTCATCCTCCATTAGAGGTTCACTGAAGTTTCTACGTTGGGTTGCAGTAACGTAATATTTTTGAAGAATTAATCCAAAGCATCTGTGCAGTGGTTTGTGTCCAATTTGTACAAATCTTATAAATTTAAATAACTTGTTCATATCTTTATGTGATGTACATAATTTGCCATATTTATCATGAAGGGTCATGACCGTACATAGAGAGGTCTTATGTCTTAGTCAGCATACCAGCAATTTGCCAGCTCTTTCACCCATTTCCCAGAACTACTGCCTCAGTCAAACTAGTCGGCTACAGAATGTGAACATTTTGGCCAGAAAAATTAGTCATCCCCAAAGAGGAAATCGGATGTTAATTCTTAATGAAAAAAAACAACACCAACTCAGAATGGCTTATTCTCAGTATCCCATATGAAGGAAGGTAGCTAGAGTGACTTATCCACTAGCCTGCACATATTCTTTTGTCAAGAAATAATGAAACTTTTCAGGTGTTAAGACAGCCACCAGAGGGAGATAAACCCTGTGAAAGTCATAGAAATAGCCCCAACGTTTTGTTTTTTTTTAATGTAAACAAGTTCTAGAATTCCAATAACTTGGATTTCTGGAAATAGCAGTCTTTATAGTATTCCAATACCAGTAAAGCAATTTAGGATCCCTTCAGGAAGGAAGGCCCTTTATTATGCAAAATCATTATCATGATCCTTACTGTGTTCATTAAAAACAGCAAAGAATCCTGTGGCACCTTATAGACTAACAGACGTTTTGGACCATGAGCTTTCATGGGTGAATACCCACTTCATCAGATGTGTTCATTGTTATCCCTAGGTAGTGCAGGATGATGGCTTTTTTGGAACAAGTGGTTGTTAGACCTCTGCTCAAAAATCTTTCTGGCTGCTGACAAAAGCCCTACCTCAAATCTTCCCTTTTTTTGAAGAACGTTCAGCTGATGACTCCAGCAATATGTAGAATCCTCAAGTTTCCATGATCCTCACAATTCAATTTCAAGCCTGGTTACCTGCATGCGGGTGCAAACTGATGGGGTATACTGAGCAAAAACAGGTTACAGAGTTCCTCTGGACTCAGTCAGCCCAGCCCCGTCCCACCACACCTGCAAGAGATGCACAGATTGGAGGAGGAGCTAAAAGGGAGCAGAACAGCTCACTTGGGGGCAGCAGGGAAGAGAAAGGACCTCTACCTTGAAGCTTCTGAGAAAAAGGCTGAGGGAAGGCAGGATCTCTTCCTCAACAAGTGCCTGAAGGTCCTTCCCTGAAGGAAGGGAGAACCTGCTTCTATTACACCCAAAGAGGGAGGCATTTCTCTCTCTCACCTGCTGACCCAGTTTATTTGTGATGATTCCCCATATTTTGTTTATGGACTACCCCTGAAGGGGAGAGACTTGAAACTGACCCAGCTGCAGGGCCAAGGCATAAGAGGAGGCAGCTGCCTCCTCAAGAAGTAGAGATACACCATGCCACACTCAGCCATGAAGAGATGCTAAGTTGGTGAGTGACCCATCTTCACAGCCTTCTGTGATAGACTGCAGACTTTGG
This sequence comes from Gopherus flavomarginatus, assembly GCF_025201925.1. Classification (NCBI taxonomy): domain Eukaryota; kingdom Metazoa; phylum Chordata; order Testudines; family Testudinidae; genus Gopherus; species Gopherus flavomarginatus. Next base: position 24,186,765 of record NC_066619.1, on the reverse strand, counting down.
ACAATAGTAGGGTGATAGGATGTGGCCCAGGCAGGGCAGCTTTAAAATGTTCTTGGGTGTCAGACCCTTGTGTTGCCCTCTAAAGGCCCTGGGCCAGAGTCCAGAAGAGTAAGAGGGCTCAGGCTCCCCTACCAAACCCCACCCCTCGCATGTCAAAGGGCCTCAAACCTGACCACTAGGCAGTGCTCCCCACAAGTGAAGACTATCACCACTTGGTGGAGAATGTGGGCATCTTTTCCACCCCTTCAGAGAGGGAAGACTGATGGACCCAGATGTCAAACAACCTTGGACTAGAAGACATTGGCTGTAAAGTCAGGTGAGATGAACCTAGAGCATCTACTTAAGGGGATGATGGAGAACCAGCAGCAGCAACAGGCAGCCCAGCAGCAGCAACAACTGGTCTGGGACTTAGGGGCACAACAGCAGGAACAGCAGCAACATGTGGTCCAACAGGTTGTGGCCTTGGGTCCACAGGACTTCCCTCCCAGGGAACATAAGTCCAAGCCTGGGGGCCCCACCTGTACCTGTGAAACTCACAAAGATGAACCCAGAGGACCATCCAGAGGCTTTCTTGGTAATATTTGAATGGTGGCAATGGCAGACCAATGGTCACCTAACCAGTGGGCCGGCCATCTTGCTGGCATCTTACCTGAAAGGACCAGTCCAGACCGCATATCGGGGACTGGATGCAACATCAGCCCAAGACTATGCCTAGGTGAAAGCAGCCATATTGGGCTATCTCAACATCATGGAGAAGGCCTTCCAACAGAGGTTCCAAGGGCAGAGAGGGAATGCCCTGGGAACCCCACCCTCATGCGGTTGCCCAGAAACGAAAGACCTGGCTGTGCTGGCGGTGGTTAAAGCCAGAGGCACAGAGTGGAGCTGAAGTTGCCAAGCTCATTCTGCCAGCCAGGGCTAGGGACTGGGTGCTTAAACATCAGGCAGAGGCCCTAGCTGATGCAGTTCAACTAATGGAGAATTAGCAGTGTAGACAGCCCTAATTGCCTTGCCCAAGCAGTGGCCAGAGGCCAAGGGAGCCCCTTGACTCAAGGGAGAGCTCAACCAGGGGAACTGAGCAGAGATTGTGGCTCCTGAAGCACCAGCCTCTAAGGGGCCCAGCTGTCCACCAAACCCGGGACTAGGAGCTGGTAGGAAACCCCAGCCTCTCTGACCCCAGCCCAGACAAAGGTCCTTGGGACCCCTGTGGACTCCCCCACCCAAAGGCCAGGAGGAAAAACCAGGCATGGCACCTAGAAAGGGGTCCCCTGAAATACCAGACCCTGGCCAATGACCCTTTGGCCTACCGCAGGTGTGCTTTTCATGCAATCGCCCAGGTCACTGGTATCAGAAATGCCCCTATATGGAGTGAGACCATGGATAAAGTGAACAGCAGAAATCCATACCCAAAATCACACTCCAGTAAAAGTAATGGTCCCTGTGCAGATAAACAGGACTAAGGTAACAGGTCTACTGGATTCTGCGTGTGAATAGACACTAGTCTAGGACAACTTGGTCTCAAAGCTTGAAGCCCCCAGGGAGACTATCTTCCTGTATATAGTTATAGAAATGTTAAACCCTATCCCAATACACATGTGCAGCTTACTATAAGGGAGAACACAAAGTCCCTTGTAGTGGGGTTGGGCTCAACACTAATTTACTCTGCATTCTGGGTTGGGCTTGGGAAAATTTCTCCAAGGTATTCAGGAGGTTTAACCCAACTCCAGTGACCCCAGAGGAAGTAGCCCGGTCATATTAGTCCCAAAGCACTGTCCAGTTTTGCACAGACTTCAGAAAGATCAATGCAATCTCCAAATTTGATGCCTATCCCAGGCCCCGACAAGGGTGGGTAACACCTTGCATATCACCACATTAGAGATACACACTTCATAAGGACCACAGGGATAATCGGGTGTATGACCAACTGCCAGTAGTTAATGGGGAAGTGATAGATCCTCAACAAGTGGTGCAGAACCCCTGATGTGAGCTCCAGGGGGAGCAACTGTACTGGCGGAGAAAGACTGGTTGACGAAGTTTGGTCACAACTCCTCATTCCCCAGCATAAGCCAGAGCAGGAAAAGCCCACCAAAACGCTGACTTTTTCTCCAGGAGAGTGGAGAGGGGTACAATCCAATGACCCTGGTTCCTAAAGTTCCATCTGGAGTGGGAAGGCTCAGGCTCCTCTACCAAAACCCCTCCTCTGTATGTCAAAAAGCCTAAGTCCTGACCACTAGGCAATGCTCCCCACGAGCAAAGACTATCACACTAACCTATGCCCAAGAGGAACATAAATTGGTAAATCTCTGCAGTGAACCATGCATAATTGTCCAGCTAAGTTTTCATTTCTCACAGTCATTTGTTCCACATTGCTGTGAGCTCTTTAAAATGCAATTCTACTCTGAAAAGTTACCCTGTAAAAATGGCATTGCAAAGAGATGTTTTTCAATCATTCCAGACTGAATATGCTTAGTTTACAAATAAAAAGGTTTTTAAATGTCAACATTAGCCTGAGTTCAAGAGTTCTTGCCCAATGCCACCAATAATAAAAGTCTACAGACCACATTCTGTCCTTTGTGACACTTGCATCATCAGCTGTAACTAGAGCAACTTAATAAACAATCCTGTTGATGATGTACAGAGAGAAATGTCCATTTCTTTCTCAGTTATGATAGCTCTGCAGGACCAACAGAAGTAAATGCCAGTAAAAAATGGTTTTTACCACTAAAGTAGGCAGATACGACTCTAAATATATACATGGAGCAGATCTGTGGAGTCAGAAAATGACAGTTTCACATTTTTACTATGAAAACTGAGGCTCAGTAAGAAAGGTAGATAACTGTACATGTTATTGATCATGTCTGCACGCTATGTGTATCTACACAGCATTGGTTACACTCCCAAAGGTCAGCATGTCATTCTAAAACTTAGGCTCTGGCGACACTACAAAACATACAGCGGCGCCAATGCACCAATGCAGCTGCACCGATGCACCAAAGAAGCTGCGCTGTTGTAAGCTCTCTGTGTAGCTTTTTGAAGCCGACGGGAGTGAGCTCTTCCATTGGCTTAATTCCTCCAGCCTCACAAGCAGTAGCTACGTTGGCAGAAGAAGTTCTCCCATCAACGCTGGCGATTAAGTCAGCATAAGTTATGTCGCGCAGGGGGTTGGCTAATTCACACCCCTGAGCAACATAACTCATGTTGACTTCAGCTGTAGTGTAGCCTAGCCTTAGAAAGGGATTCTCTTCTTTTGTCAGTAATCGAAACAAGATATACCTAGGATACTATTTATGGGACTTCGACAGTTGACGCTTATATGGGCATTCATTGGAGGGAGATTTTCTCTACATAGTGATATTCTTTAAATTCCTTCAAAAATACAAATGCTGTGAGATATGATGCTAGCATTCTCTTCCTCCTCTTTTTTCTCCAAAATATTCAAGTGGCTGAGAAATTAATTCAGTTCCAACTGTTTTATCTCCGCAATCTCCCTTAAAGTGGCCCAAATTACACTGTGTTGCATGCACAACTCCTCCCGCTGAAGTCACTGGGAATTGCAAATACATACCCAAGGCCACAATTTGACTATGAGCATTTCCATGTCCATTAAAATCTTTATTTTTACAAACATAAGCACACCACCACCACCAAAGAAATCTGTGAAATACAGTGTGGCAGTTCAGCAGCCCGTGACCAAGTTTTGAGAACCAGAATGTAATGACTGCAAAGGTTGACAAAAAAGTCAGTTATGCTTTTCTGATGCTTTTTCTCAGAGAAAAATAGAAAGGACAGATAATTAAGCCTCTGCCAAGATTAAAGCATTTGAAATCTTCAGTGGGAGAATCTCATAGAAGCACAGTGCATTTATGATGGCTTCTCTAACTGCACCAAAGTTGTCAAAGTTTTATATGTTTCTTTTAACAAGTTTAAGGAAGTCTGGGTTAAGCAAATTAAAGTCTCCGATAATCTTGGAAGAGATTTCTAAGCACAATGAACAGAAGCAGAGCACTCTATACCAATGTAAAAGTTTCTATAGAAACCTGGTAGACATTCTTACCCTGTTCATGTGAAAGAGGAGCTGCTTTTCCATATGTAGAGTGGTGATGAACTTCTGCAGCTGTGTGTGTGTGTGTCCATGTAATAATTGAACATGGAATCCCAGACACATTCAAGTTCTATCTTCAACAAGTTGTACCTGGGTCTGCAGATGTTGAGGATTGTGTCTCTTCTTTACACTTTGGGAACACTTGGTATAGCATGTCATGCCAGTAACTTACTAGTAAATAATAATTTACAGTTCCAACACAGACTCTTGGAGGATCCAGATGTCTTGGTGAGTCTGGGATTCCGGTAATACAATGTCCAATATGGAGACAGATAAATAGTCTCTTAGTAGAAGTTGCAGGCTTCTATGTTGTTGAGAGAAATATGTACAAGCTGTTGCAACTTGTGAAGCTTTTACTTTATTTGGGAGTTTTCTCAGTTTTCAAGCAAAAGGATAGGGAAGTTTGAATCTTTAACAAAGAGTTTTTCTCCTAACTGTTTGTTTGTTAGCTCCTATTTAATTCAGACCCCAACAAAGTCTGAAACAGACTTAAAATCCCTTGTCTCCTCTCAATGCTCAAGTTTCAGTCTCCCTTCTGATGTCATAAGACTAATTCTCCAGTCTTCCTGAAAGTTCTCATGCAAAAACAAGGTAGACAAGACCACAGATTTCTAACATTGAAAACAACCAGAAGAAAATAAAACTTTCTATCCCCTTTGCCCATGTTAGGAAAAAAAAAAAAAAGGATGCACAGATTTTCTTTCTTTTACAATTTACCTTTAAGATTGCTTCTAAATGTCATAGCTGGATTGTGGGCAGCAAGACGCAACAGTCAGAGCTAGAGTCAGTCATGAGACAGGAGTTAAGAGTCAGCTGGGTCAGGATACCAGGGGGTCAGAGGCAGGAAACAAACTGGAGGCCAGGAACCACAAGTCAGATGCCAGGAGCCAAGCCAGATCAGGATGCCAGGAAATCAAGCAGCAGATGCAGGAAGCACAAGGCACACAGTCCAGAACAGGGTAGAACCCAGTTGTTCAGATAGCTTCCTGTTCTTGCTGCTGGCATAAATAGGGCCAGTGGGCCAATCAGCCACACTGGGGCTCCACCAGAGCCTCACACTGGGGCTATGCTTCATGGGTCCCAGGTAAGTCATTGTCGGCAGCCTGCCAAGTGGAGGGTTGGAGTGTGGCTGCTCCCATGAACCCTGTGTTCCAGACCCATGAGTCATGACACTAAATCTGCTAGATTAGTAGCTGAAGAAAGAGAGTCTACACAGTCCCTGCCGTAGGAAATCAAAGACCAAGGCCTGTGTTTCTTACATGGTCATGTGTACAGCATTAATCCAGCCCATTCAATTTTTCCCCAAGCATCAGAGAGATTAAAATCACTACTTTGGGGGAGGTTTACAGTACATGGTCTGATAACGAACCACTTATCAAACAGTTACAGTTTTCAGTTCAGAACCAGAGGGTATATATGGTTGGTGCACAGTAACTCCTACCACTCACTGTACAAGCTATGCAGAAAATGCTCAGCAATAAAGAGAGTGAAGAATAGAGTTACTCCTTGCGGCTAAGGCTAGTATCTCCCATGAGGCATAAAAAGTCTACAGTCAATTCCAAAGCACAATTCTTTTTTCAGATAGGTACATAAATCACTAAACTGGGGGCAACCTTTTTTTCTATTTCTCACTCTCTCCTTTAATGTAGTAATTTAACCCATTGTGACAGACCCAGACCAGTGGGGTCCAGGAGTCTGGTAGAGGGCAAATATACTGGTCACTGGATGAGCAGTTTTCTGTTCCGAGTGACTAGAGCAGGGGCTGCACTAGAGTAATCAGGAACCTGCTAGAACCAATTCAGGCAGACAGGCTGATTAGAACACCTGAAGCCAATCAAGGCAGGCTAATCAGGGCACCTGGGTTTAAAAAGGAGCTCACTTCAGTTTGTGGTGTGTGTGTGAGGAGCTGGGAGCAAGAGGTGCAAGGAGCTGAGAGTGAGAGTGAGAGTGAGAGTGAGAGTGAGAGTGAGAGTGAGAGTGAGAGTGAGAGTGAGAGTTTCTGGAGGACTAAGGAGTAAAAGCGTTATCAGACACCAGGAGTAAGGGCCTGTGGTGAGGATAAAGAAGGTGTTTGTAGGAGGCCATGGGGAAGTAGCCCAGGAAGTTGTAGCTGTCATGCAGCTGTTACAGGAGGCACTATAGACAGCTGCAATCCACAGAGCCCTGGGCTGGAACCCAGAGTAGAGGGTGGGCCTGAGTTCCCCCCAAACCTCCCAACTCCTGATCAGACACAGGAGGAGCTGACACAGACTGTGGGTTCCACCAGAAGGAAAGATCACTGAGGTGAGCAAATCTGCCAGTAAGCGCAGGACCCACCAAGGTAGAGGAGGAACTTTGTCACACCGTGCAGTACTGCTTTCTCAGAATTCCCATTAATTCATGTTTTGATACTTTGTAGTCAGAGGACAGGAATCACAGTATTGCCACACCAAAAGTTCAAAAATCATGACTCAGACTTTCCACACAAAATCATACAATTAAAAAATTTCTCATGATTTTGGAGCCAAAGATTTGGTCTGTCTTTTGATTTGTGAACGTCTTCTCCCTGCCCCTAGCATCTGTGTGACAATTGCAGTGTTACTAACTCTCCCGAGTTAAGAGAATAACATGATTTTTTTTTGTTCCCATTCCAGGAGATCTCCTTGACCCACTGAGATCAAATCTCACAGATTTGTATAAAATGCTGCTTGCTGTTATGGAGCTTACAGCTTCTACCCAACCCAAGAATTCAAATTAATTAATACTGTGCCCTCTAGCCCCACATCTGCCCATCTTCCAGCCCAGCAATTAATTATGCACATACCTCACCTCACATCTTTCCTGGCCTGGTGTTGCAGTGATAGAGAGGGAAGGAAAGAAAAGCAGAGAGCGAACTGATCAATTTTTCATGGGAGAAGAGTTGCTTGGCTCTTACTGTGCCCTCTTCATCCACCCCTACCCAAAACTCCTCACAGCTCTGAGAGGGGGCACAGGAAGAGTAGCTTTGCCTGTTTCCCATGACAGATATGATTGGCTACTCTTCCCCAAGAGGTGGGGGAAAGAAGGAAGTCAGCCAATCAGAGGAGAGTATCAGAGGGGTAGCTGTGTTAGTCTGGATCTGTAAAAGCAGCAAAGAGTCCTGTGGCACCCTATAGACTAACAGACTTTTTGGAACATGAGCTTTTGTGGGTGAATACCCACTTCGTCGGATGCACAGAATCAGAGGAGAGTTTCTCCTGGGTTATAGCATGCACCCATGTATTCAGAACCTACACAGTACTGTAATAATCTTTGTACAAAGTATGCCTTGTGAGGTATCATTTGAAAACACATAATTTGCTGGTCAGTACTGTCATGGTGCAATATATGTAGCAACATTGTATATGAAGTTATAAGATTCCTCTGTATGATGTTATTAGCACATGTTCCAAACCCTACAGTCCTGCCCCATGCAGAAGTCATCAAACAGGTCTGTCCTAAACAAAGGAATGTGTGTTTGCCTTAATTTGCATTTAAGCAGTAAACAGAGTGATCAAGAAAAAAGGGGAAAGGGAGGAAACAAAAGGAAATCTGCATGTAAGCATACACAGGTGAAAAAACCCAGCAAGAAACATCCTTCCACACAGATTCTTTTGTCTCCTTATAGACTAACAGACGTATTGGAGCATGAGCTTTCGTGGGTGAACACCCACTTCATCGGATGCATGTGACGAAGTGGGTATTCACCTACAAAAGCTCATGCTCCAATACGTCTGTCAGTCTATAAGGTGCCACAGGACTCTGCTGCTTTTACAGATCCAGACTAACCCGGCTACCCCTCTGATACCTGTCTAGGTAACTCTATTTAAGGTAATAAATTGATGTATATTATTCCCTTAAAGGAATAATTAATTTAATTTGAACCCATTGCCTGGACACATGCCCTATGCTCACTCACATCTTCCAGAATGGTGAAATGCTGATTTTTATTGTTTTTTTCCTTTTGAATGGTCACTTCACTCTCTCTCTCTTTCAGCTCTCCCAAAAACCTGACTCCAAGACTGGGCAGTATTTGTACTTGCTGCAGTTTTGTTTCTAATGTTCCTTTTGAAGAGGCCTGTGATGAGGTATACAAACACCACACTGGAGAGCAAGGGGTTAAGGAGCAGCTCTGGGTCCAGGCAGTCCCACCCAGACACACCTGCAGGGCCTGCAAAAGCTGGAGGTGGGGCTTTAAAAAGGGGCACAGAGCAGCTCAGAGGCAGGCAGTGGAAGGGAGCAGAGGGATGCTCTGAAAGGAACATACTTCCCAGGAGTTCACTGCCTGAGACCTGACAACACAGATTCGTGCAAACCTACAAATGAGAGGCTGGTGACTGAATGTGCAGCTCAGAGACTAGAATGAAGAATTACTTCCGTGAAGCGAAAGGAGACGGGGGTAGGAAGTGGTCGGAGGGGGGGTGTGGCTGCTTAGCACCCCAAGGTGCTAAGTGGAGCTGCCCATGATTGGGCCCTAGACTAGAGCCCAGTGGAAAGGATGGGCCCGGGGTCCCCTACCCACTCAGAGGACATTGCAACAACAAAAGCCTTCACACTGGGTGAGAGCTGGAAAAGAACTTGACTCTTCAAGAGCCCATGCCCAAAATCTCTGTGCTAAAGAGTAGGACTGGAAATCCTTGTGGTGGGGTGTTGAAGGACAGGATCGTGTTTCAATGAAGAGACAAGCTGACAACTGACCGTCTGACCACTACGTTGCACTTTCTACAAGGCCGTATGTCTAGGAAAATGACTCTTCTCAGGAGAAACATTTAGCAAATGCTTCCTATTCTGTTTAAAAATTTACTATTTGTCAGAGCAGGATGCTACACACAGAGCAACCAGACATCTCGATATTAGGGGCTTTGTCTTATACTGGCAACAATATCCCTGCCCTCTGAAAATAAGTGTCCTGATTCTTTACATTTGCTATCTGGTCACCCTAGCTACACTCTAACTTTTCCCTCTCCTTAAAATAAAATGGGAGTTTGAAGATACAATGATTTAGCCAAAGACTGCTAGAACGTTAAATTAGAAGACTTCACACATTTTTTAAAAAAAATGTGTTTTTTCATTGTATAAATAGCCACTGGTAGTTTTCAGATTGACTCTGGGTCATGAAATATAGCAGTTTTGTTAATATTAAAAGGTAAAACTCTGTCTAGTACCTCTAAGAGGCACAGAACAAAATTTGCAGTACAGAGGTAGGTGGGGACTAAGGCACCTTTAAGCCACTTTTACATAGTCCTGCTCTGAGGCTGTTTCAAGGACTGGAGGGCCCCACCCCTGACATAGTTTAGACAAGCTGCCACTGCCTCCCAGCCAGGTTCTCTCAGACAGAAGTGTCTGTGTCCCACTCCCCATCTGGCTGCCAGAGAGAGTGACTAAACGTGTCGGGGGCAGGTACAGGGAGAGAAGGACAGAGCCCTCCCCCCACCCCGCAGGTAACATGGAGCAGGGCGGGGGAGAATCACTGGGCAGGGAAGACACATAGGGCCGTCATATGTCCTCCCCCTTGGATTGTGCCCTGCCCCCAGTATGGGGAGGCATAAGTTGTCTATGCCTGGAGGAGTAGCCAGGGAGAAGAGGAGTTGATTAAAAGAAGGCTCAGCTGGGCATGAATAGGTGGGAGTCTATAAAACCCAGGAACTGAGAACAAACAGGACTGCAGGGAAGTAGTCTGCAGTCACTCCTTGGAAAGAGGGAGGAGGAAGTTGATTTGGAACTGGTACTCCCAGAGAAGGTGGGAGAACCAGGAAAAGTAGGGAGAAGTCCAAGGAAGGAGCTGTTGGGGCTTTTAGCCATTTTGGGGGTTTTTTGGTTGTTGTTTTATCTTTCACCTTCCATCTTAGTCCACCTTCTTGTCAAGGTTGGTGCCCTTTTTAGGTGATTATTTTTCTGATTGGTTAAAGTTTAAGCCTAATCTACCTAGCTACAGTAAAGGCGGGAAAGCATCATCTGAGTCTCGGTTAAAGGTTATATCAAGGGGTTGCACACTCTGTCAGGTGCTGTCCGCTCAGGAGGCAGCCTGTGTTTGGTTTAACCCATGTCTGTGCTTGGTCGTACAATGGAGGAAGATGAACATCATCAAAACACCTGTGTTTATCTGGTTGTCCATCGTTGAGGAAGATCTCCTGTTCCATCTCAGGTTCCTGATTCCGGTAGCTGTCCTCAAGGTCCCGACCTGAGTTACTTGAGAAGCAACACAGACGAGAGCATCGTGAGCCATCTACTCTAAGCTCCTCTCTCTCCTAGAGACTGAGTAACATTGACATTGTATTTGTATTGTGCCCATATTGGTTAGGGGTTAGGTCTGGGCTTCAAGCCCACAATACTTGTAAAACCACTGAGCTGTATTACTCTATTTAATGCTTTATTGCCCTTTTCTCTATCTTGTCTTACTTATCCCTTAATAAGCCATCCTGCCTGTTTTCACCATTTAAAACAACTAAGTTTCATTTGACCTGTGGCTATTAGGTGATAGACCCTACAGAGGAATTGATCCTTTGGGAGATGGGGTCCTTAAATCAATTCCACCAGTTTCTTTTGATAACAAAACAGTGAGGACTCAGAGGGTAAAGTTCCAGTCCAGAGAGCGGGCCCAGGTTCCCATACTGGCCAGTGGGGAAGTGGCATCATTAGGGTGGCACAGGAGAAGACTGCCTGGGACTGTTTGCCTACAAAGACTTTGGGGTAATCCTGGAAGGGGGAAACATGGATGACGACCCAGCCAGAGGGCTGAGTCATGAAGAGGACACTGCAGTTCTTGGAGTGAGGCAGGTCCACAGGGTGAGAGGACAATAGGTGAGGCACCACCTGAAGAAGGTACACCAACTGGCAGACCTAATCCTCAGGATGGCCAGCAGGAAGTGCCACAGTGGTGAATGGGCTGCCTGACACACCCCTGTATAGTGCTTTAGCCCCTTTATGCAGTGTGAAGGGTCTGTAGTAGGAGTGAATCTCTCTGTTCAAATAGTGGGCCTCTGATGATTTTAAAAAATTGTGAGTAATGACAATGGAGGCAGAGAATGGACTGTGGGATCTGAACAAACAAAAAGAATATAAACAGATTATGCATCTAAACAGACAAGCTCTTGGAGACAAAGAAAAATACAACAGAGCTGAATCTGGTGTTTAAAGTCTAAACTTTCTTTCTGAGGTTGTTCAGTCATTGAAAGAAACTAAAACCTCAGTCAAGGCTCAAGAACCACTTTATAAAGTTTTGTTACCACATTTTCAAAATGAGGAATTTATTCTCTATTAGTATTGATATGACAAAGGCAGCCTTTGCTTTTGTTCCAAAGTTCTGGCTCAGTTTGCCAGCGACATAATTTGAATGAGAGGCCAGAATTGTTAACGGACAAAGGGTGCGTGCGTGCATGTTTATTCTTCTCTATTCTCAGATACGTCATACCAATTTTATGATCCTGCTAAAGAGAATCTTTGGCTCACATTGGTTAGGAAACAGAAATTCCTTGCATAATATAGTCATTAACTAAAAAGACTAAGAATTACTCAACATAAACCCTGACCTAAATGTGTTAGAACTAATTATGCCTTGATGTTAAGACCTTGTTCATTCAAGGATGGTTTTATTTTCCATTCTGGACAATAGAAAAAACACAATCTCCATATGAAAGTAGTTTAAATGCAAAACAAACCTATATTCTAAAACCTACCCATTTAAACTGACATGAGTTTATTTTCTTTTTTAACAATTGTTGGAGGAACATACTGGGGGCTCAGAGTGGAGAAGGAAGGCTAGAGGGAAGACTGTTGCAACTCCCTGGTTAAAGGCCACCCAGTAATGGTGCAAGCTAGGGCCATCCCTGTGCAGCAGTGCAGCCCTAACTAAACACCACTGGTGTGAGGCCCCTCAGGGACCAGACAGTAGTGGAGGACTGAGCGCAGTGGAGTTCTACTTGGCTATCCTCCTAGGCTCCATCCTGCCTATGCCAGGCCCCCTGCTTTCCCTTCCCCCTGGGTGGGACACGGCTGGTACAAAGCCACCTCAGCCAGCTTTCCAGCAGCAAAGCCCTCCCCTGGGCAGAGCACATTTTCTTCTGGGTATCTGTGGGCAGTTTAGTAGACCAAAGAACCCAGTTGTTAATTAGATAAATATAAGAGGTTAGCACTAAAAGAGCTCGGGGGGAAGAGTAGAGATACTCATATGCTAATGCTGCACCACCTAATGTATGTCCCCGGGGTATTTTAAAAACAAATGTTTCTTTCCCCCATAGCTGTAAGTGATGAAACATTACTATGATTTAAACATGTAATAAGAGTCTGAGGCACAAGCGGTTTTGTTAAGTAACTGGACTTTATTTTCTGTCCCAATTCACATGATCTAGTTCTGAGTTACAAAGGTAAATAGCCTTATTGCATTATGGGGGTGAATAAACCAAGACAATTGGGCAGGATAAAATTGTGGGTGTGGGAGCATTCTGAGCCCAGTGAAGAAGGCTTGGGGCTCCTGAGATGTCAGGGAGAGCTAAGGGTGGGGTTTCCTGAGCCAGAGGGTAAAGGAAGGGAAGGAGTATTTCTAGCCAAGGGTTCAGCTGGGAGCATGAGGGGTTCTTAGTTGGTGTTGTGGAAGTTTTAAGCTAAAGCAGAGGAGATTCCTAGATAGATAGGGTCAGGTTGGGCAGGAAGGAGAAGGGTAAGTCAAGAGGAAGGAAGTTGTGTTGGAAGAAACTGAAGGGACTTGTTGAGGGAGGTTTCTGAGTCAGGTGGGAAATCAGATAGGATGAGAGGGCTGAGTGAAGGGGGAAAATGATGAAGTGGTGGGTGAGAATGTTTGTGAGTGAGGAAAAGTGGAAAGGCAATGTGTTAATGGGAGGGGTAATTTTAGATTCTGTTCTCTAGTTCATGGAACTCTCTCATATAAAATATTGGTGCCATGCTGCTCCTCTAGTGGTAGGACCTGTAATAATCAAAATATCAGACTTCTGCAAAAGCAAGCAAGTACCTCCCAGTGCAGAGATAATCAAATCTCTTCAAGGCAAGTTAATGATTTATTTTTTTGTGAAACATTGTAAACTAGCTCAATAGTGGTCATGAACTCACAGTAACTCCTGCTGGAAACCCCAGGGAAAAGCAGGAGAGTCTTGGCAAGGGATTGTGCAAGGCATGGTTCAGTTCCTAGCTCTGGCATGCTGTACCGTTTATAGTGCACTCTGATTTTCCTTTTGGGTGATGTAAAGCTGAATAGCAGGCTTTACTTCTGCCTTCTCAAGCTGATGAATTTTGTTCTGTTCCTCTAGTCTTGGGGGACAGGGATGTTTCACTCAGTTTATTATAGCCTGAGAAGATCTTTAAGGAAATGGGAAAGAGTCCTATAGGAGAGGACATCCAGATTCCTCTTCTGTTGGAATTCTCTCTCATTGTTGTTTTACTTGTCTGATTCCTGTTCTTTATATACACAAAGGGTGGTAAATATCTTCTTTAGTGGTAGCGGGAGCCTCACTCATGTTCTCCCTGAAAAGTGTAGATAACTTCACATTTGCTACCATAAGTTGACTTTCTTCCTTCAAGTTTTTTGTAATACTGTAAAAATTCTGACTCAAATAGCAGTCTTCTTATTTCATTATTTAATCAGTCCATGTTTTATTTCCCCACTTCGTCAATGATCATGTGTGAATGCCGCCACTCTCAGCACAGCAGATTTACTCTGGGGTACTGTCCAGATCTGCCCTTTTGCTGGAGTTTCCTTTTATTCAGTTTAATCACAAAAAAATACAAAACCGTGGCCTAAGCTTTTTCCTAGAATTTCTCCCAGGAGATCCTTTCTGCACCTGCCCTTCCTTCCATCTGCTTGAGAGAGAGAGAGAGAGAGAGAGAGAGAGAGAGAGAGAGAGAGAGAGACTCAACCTCTTCTTATTCCAGGGTGGTGAGTTAATAGAAGTAACTGTCTCTATTCTCTACCTTAGAACTGATCACTGAAGCTAGTGTCATGACTCTGAAATGGCAGATATCATCTTATAGGAATCAGAAGAGAAGTTCATAACCTACCCTACACTTTGACTGTTCCAGAATAGCATTTTGTCCTGCTACTGTTTCACCACCATCCATGCCCTTCTTATTTGTCATGAATACAACATGTCTGTTTATCACTCTAAGTTTGACTTTTGTGGATGCTTCACTTTCTTCTAGGTTCTAATACACTTTGCCACCAGAAATGTCTTTGTTGTCTGTTGCTGTTCAGGAGTTTTTGCCAGTGCCAGCTTGTCTGATGTTCATTCCTCCCTTACGGTCTAAAAGCATTTCATCAACAGGTCTGCCCCTGTTTTCCAGTGATATAGAAAAAAGAATGTGCTTCTGTGGCTTTTATGGTGATTTTACTTCCAGTCTTGTAAGACAGAAACCACCAGAGTCTCTCCAGTCTCAGACAACTTTCCCATCAGATGTAGTTGTTGATTGGGCTGTTCAAATTACAAGGTTAATAATGTAGAGGTGATTTTATAGGTTTCTGCAGGTATAAAGAAAAACAGGACCAAGGGACAAAGTATCCAAAGAGTACTCCTATTTTGAGGGGTAAGATCATTTCACATTCTTTCAGATTGTTTGATAGCACTCATCTATGCCATTTTTCACGTTTGTCATTTCTGTTCCTCATTGAGTGACTAGGCTCCTCTGCGAAGTCAATACAGGAAGTACATTTGGAGTAGTGTCACTATGTGCTTTTATATTACCATTTGTGTGGCATTTCAGTGTTTGATACAAGCCTTGTGAATACAACTACCAGCATAACCGTTACCCCACAGTCACAGGAAAGATCGGAAATACTGCCATAAGTTATAACTTTTTTCATTATTGGGAAGTTTTGGTCCTGGTTTTCCCCTAACTTACAATGGTTTTACATCACTTTAACTGTTCAGCCAGATCCTCAGCTGGTGTAAATTAGCACCTTTCCACTGGCTACAATAGGGTTACACCAGCTTACAGCAGCTGAAGAGCTGGTCCATTGATTTTAGAGTTACATTGATTTACACCAGTGCTACAGAGGAGAATCAGGCCCTTAAACTGATCTATGGATTCTGTCTGGTCCTGAAACTGGGTCATCTGGATTTCAAGTACAGGCCACTATGTATGTATATATGACATTTGCTCTGCACTGTTAGCAGTTGTCATGGATATAATGATGGAGTCATCTATCAGGGAGCAACGTAACTGGGTTCCCAACTCCATTTGGAATGGCCTACTATTTACCACTAATGGTGACAAGTAGTATGTACTCCAGGATTACGCAATAAATTCCATGTAGTAGTTCAGTGACTCTGCAGGGATGTAATCTATATTGAAGAAGATGGTGTGTTTAACAGAGACCATAATCACAAGGAATAACCTCTTCAGAATGCAGAGAAGAGTGTCATTGATTAAAGCTGAAGTATGCTGTAGGTATGATCACAGTGGTGAGCTTCATTCTGTAGAAGTAAGTTGTTGATGGAAACCTCTTGTGGGGAAAATTCAGCTGACGACGCCATACTTACAGGTTAAAGTTTAACAGTAGACTAACACGCGGTTCTAAGGAATAACCTCCACATTTTTTTGTTTTAAGGACACTTAACTAGTCAGCACTATCAGAAAAAAGCAGTACATCCCTTCACCAATGCCTTGTATACATGTACTGTATGTTGAAACCAGGTTAGGACACTTAGGCTATACCTTCACTAGGAAAAGAGCTGGATTTTTAACTCATTTAAAGCTAACTCATGTTACGGATCCCATGTTAAAATCCAAGTGCAGTAAAATCACCTTCCTGCCCAAGGTTTACTTTGATCATCTAACAACAGTTAAAACTTTGATTGTCTTGTCTTCACTAAAATTTTAACACAAGTTGGTTAACATAGATTAAAAACACATCCTTTCCCCTCATCCCACTACAGTATTTAAAATGGTGCCTTCCCTTGTTGTGCGGGCCAAGGGATATTAAATTGTTTGCAGCAATGTTAGGTTATTATGTATCTTACTGTGGCACCAGAGCACCCAGAAGTGTTGAGCCACCAGCCTGATGATAAAGTGTCAACCCAAACAATTATCAGAACCTCATTAAGATGTTGTATGTTAGATAAGATACTCCACTGGCGGCACTAAATGAAGGTCTGGGGCAAGTTAAAGATCTAAGTAGTAAAAGGCAGAGGTTGAAAAGACCTATGAGATTATATAGTCCAGCCTCCTGCCAGGCCATTTTACAGGGCTCTATCCATTCCAGTTGTAAATGGATCAAGTCCCCTTGGAACACTATTCCCCATCTAAAGCTGTGGTTTACAGACTGTGGCCATAGGTCACATGACACTGGTTCCTCCTCTCCAGCTACTTCTGGGGGAATCCAGGTTCTTTGCAACAAAAAGGCCACTGCTACTTCGAAGGAGACAAGAAGCTGGTCTCTGCGACTGGTGCACAAGAGATGGGAACCAGGAAGAACGTGCAAAGCAGCACAGGAGGAAGGCAACATATGCAGGGGAGAGGCCACCCGGAAAAAGGGAAATATTAAAGGAGTCCTCCTTCTCTAGATGTGTAGGTAAATAATTAATAAATGAGATGCAAGCAGATGGCTCTTGAGAACATGTAACTTAGTTCTTGGATTCTGTAGGACCAGTAGAACATGTTGTTGTGTATTACAAATGGCCTCCTTCTAGTGGCTCTTTACAGGAAGCAGACTGATTAAATTTTCCAAAAAGAACAAAAGCACTTATGTTAAAGACACCTAAATGTTTCTTCTTGTTAATTTCCAATTTAGCAATTATTATAGTTGCTACAGGGATGGCTCTATAAGCTCCTTACTTCTCTGTGTGAGCACACAAGGTCACAATGTAGCCGTGATAGTAAGCACTATATCCGGTAGTATTTGTTTTCAGGACCAGGTCTTAAGCCAAGATTTTTATAAACACTGGTCATTCCCACTTTGAAAATCTTGGCCTTAGATTTGAAGCTCCATCAAGCAGGGACTTTGTCTACTCCTTGTCCTGGGCAGAAAAGTATATTACAACAATAAACCCACACTCATCCATTTGATGAAGATGCAAAGGATTACACTGCACTTACTTATCCACCCAACAATGGATTAGTTTCGATATTAACAAAACTGGACTATAGGAAACGTTTATTTAGACACCTGGTCAGTTTTGGAGACCATAGCAAATTATTTAAAAATGAAAGGAAAATAAAGGACAGACATGATTCATTTCCTTGACACAAAAATCAAACTATTGCCCTCATAAAACTATAGAAGAAAAAGGTTGCTTTTTTTAGGTGCTTATTATTGTATGTATCAAAGTTCTCTTTTTAAAAATTGTGCTGAGCCAGAGCGGGAAGCATCTCTGGGGTAGGGAGTGCTGAAATTATCACAACAGTGACTTAAAACACTTCAAACATTTTAAACTAAAACAAAACAATTAAACTTTTCAGTAACAATTCAGTATACATCTCTAAGAAGTTGTGGCGCCTTATTAGTTTGTTAGTTAAAGTTCCTTAGTAAAACTAATTGTCTTCATTTTGCTCTAAAGCTGTAGCCTTCAGCAAAGTAATAGCTGAAAAAGAACAGCTGAAAACCCTCGCAGCAAACGTTGATTAAAAGAGCTATTAAAATAAAAATATTACAGCTAGTGGTGCCATCTAGCTGCCGCACTGGCTGTAGGTTATATTACTTTCTATGATGACAGACAATCAAAAAGGCAATATTTGTTCCTGCCAGTGCATTAATGTTGCATGATCTTTTCTAAACTAGCTTCCATAAATAATTCCTTAGGCTGAAAAATATTTGCTTCTGACTTAACAAATGAGAAAAGAAAGAAAGCTTCCCTGCTGATCGTATGTTGTTATATTTTGAATACATTCAAACAACATTTTCCTCCTCCTTACACTACTCTGCTTTAAAAATCAAAAGCCATCAGGATCATTCTTGTTCTGCTTTTTCCTCCGATGAAAAGCACTTTGTAAGAGCTAAGTTATTATTGAAACTGCTTCCTAAACTTTCACTTGTTGCATGCCCACATTTCTTCAGTTAGCTCCCTCCTTCCCTCCTCCCTTCCCCCACCCCCAGGCTCTCCTGCTAAAAAACTTAATTGTTCATTTCACAAGATAGCTGTGGTGTTGTCTTAAGGCAGCTTCCAGTGCCACTTGGAGAATAAGAGACCAGTTCTGCTCCCACTGGATTCTATGGAAGTTTTATTATTGATGTTACTGGGAGGGGAGCATGATTAGGATTCTATTTCCTTTTTAAATGGCCTCTCTCTATGGTCCCAAGGATCAGGAGAGAAATAACTGATTATTAATAATAATCTTGGATAGTTCTATTTTAAAAGGAAAATCTCAAAGGATTTTGCAAACAATGGAACAAGCCTCATAACAAGAACAAGTGAGAAATATTCTTCACTAACATTTCAGCAACTTTGACCAGAGTTTCACTTTGACAGTGTTCACCTCCCAACAGGATCTACAAGCCACATTGGACCTCTTGGAAGCTCCAGTCATCCCGAGATACAGGTTCAGGTCTAAAGCCAACCAGTACCTCTGCAGGCACAGCTAGGTATTATGTAGGCATTTTATGTTGTTATCTCATGATGCCTAGTACTGGGCATTATGGAAAACACATACATCTTTCTAGAGTAGACAATGCTGCACTGAGGAACAAAAAGCCTACCTCCTCTCTGAATATGTCGGCACAATGTGAGCCCAAATAAGTCTTGTGGTTGTGATGGAGAGGTATCCTGGACCCTGCCATGGCTTATGTGACTTGAAGTATTATGGGCTGCTAGCACTTAGGGGAGGGAGGGATTATTGTTCAGTTTCATACACAGCAAGTGTACATCTTACACACATCTGTAACTCAGCTTGAAGCACGTTACCTATTTGCCTTTTCCAGGAGACAGAAGGCACACCTGCATTACATGGCTAATGACCCCAACTGTTCACTATAACTATCTCACTACAGATATAACAGAGCATGAAATGCCCCAAAATGGCAAGAGAGTGCATTTAGATGCCTTCAGACTTCAAAAAATGGAGAGAGGCTTGTTGATTTCTGTAATATGAATAACCTAGTCATTGGCGGAACCCTATTTCAACATCGTAAAATCCACAAGCTGACACACTGTTCTCCAAATGGCAGAGATAAGAACCAGACTGACCATATGATGATCAATGGCAAATGATGAAGCTCACTGACAGATGTGAAAGTGAGAAGAGGTGCAGACGTTAGCAGCGACCACCACCTTGCGACAGCCTCCATCAAGCTAGAACTGAGAAGAGTGGGTCCACCGAACAAGGGACATAGACGTCAAGACAGTGAAAAGCTAAAGCCCCTGAAATACAGAAAGCCTTCATTCTGCAGTTAAAGAACAGGCTTCAGGCACTTGCAGACCTTGATGAAGAGGAGGAGAATGCAGATGAGAAGATTAACAAGAAGTGGGATAAAGTAACAGCAATTTATAAACAGAGCAGTGAAACCTATCTAGGCTACAGGCAGAAGAGAAGGAAGGAGTGGATTATACGCAGCACATGGAACACCACAGAAACCAGATAAGCCCTGAAGAAAAAAGTTTTAGACACAAAATCCCAGAAGCTAAAGGAGAAATACCACAAAGTACACCAGGAGGTCAAATGCCTTGTGAGAGCGGACAAATGAAATTATATTGATAATCTGGCAATACAAGCAGAGGATGCAGCTGCTCACGATGAACAAAGAACCATCTATAAAATGACATGATTTAATCACTGGTAAATGGCAGACACCAAGAAACACTTTCATAAGGGACAAACAAGGCCACCTACTAACTACAGAAAAAGAACAAGAAATACACTGGATGAAGCATTTCAAAGAATTGCTGAACAGAGAGCCACCTAAAGAGGAAGCAAACATCCATGAGGGAGAAGATCTTGATATCAATACAGACACCCCAACTAAGGAAGTGATCATTCAAGCCATCAAATCCTTTAAAAATGGGAAAGCTCTTGGCAAGGATAACTTGAATGCAGAATTGTTCAAGGTAAATCCTGAGTTAGCAACAAGTCTGGGAAAGGGAACAAGTGCCAGATAAGTGGACCAATGGGGTTATAGTGAAGATACCAAAGAAAGGAACTCTCAGTGATTGTAATAGCTGGCATGGCATCACACTTTTATCTGTGCCAAGCAAAGTATTGTGCAAGATCGTAGTCCTCTGTATATCAGAGGCAGTTGATAGCGTTCTCAGAAAAGAGTAAGCTGGTTTTCGAAAAGGGCATGGATGCACAGACCAGATCTTCACTCTACCAAACATAATAGAACAATACTGAGAATGGCAAAAGCAGTTCTACATAAACTTCATAGACTTTGAGAAGGCTTTTGATAGCATTCACAGGACCAGCCTATGGAGCATTCTGCCAGCATATGGAATCCCTCTCTATATAATTAAAATCAAAAGCTTCTATTCCAACTTTACATGCAGTGTTGATTACAATGAGCTCAGTTTTGAAGTCAAAACAGAAGAATGTCAGGAGTGTGACAAGTCTGCAATCCTTGTAAACTTTGCCATTGATTGGGTAATGCAGCGTACAACAGAAGACATGCCAAGAGCCATTAAATGGACACTCTTCTCATCCCTTGAAGACCCGGACTTCAAAGATGATCTTGCTCTCCTATCACACACCCAGCACCATATACAAGAAAAAAAAACAACTTAACTCAATGCATTGAACCAGCAAATTGGACTGAAAAATCAATCACAATAAGACAGATATCGTGACCTTTAATATTGCCTCACCATCACCAGTGCAGATAGAGGATTATGTTCTCACCAATGTAGAAACGTTCCCATACTTGGGCAGCACCATCAGCCAGGAAAGTGGAACAAGCCAGGATATCTGGAACAAAATCAGTAAAGCCAGGAACACCCTCAGAAGCTTACATGCAGTCTGGAAATCATCCAAATACAATACCAAAACCAAACTCAATACTTATCAGAGCTGCATACTTTCAATGCTACTTTACAGTGCAGAATGCTGGGGAATAAGAAAGTATGAAATGTCCCAACTGTCATCATTCCATACAACCTGCCTCAGGAAAATTCTCCGTATCTTTTGGCCCAGAACAATCTCAAACCAAGATCTATTGACACAGTGCAGCCAAGAGGATCTAAGCACCATCATTGCCAAGAGGTGTTGGGGATGGATTGGCCATGTGCTTCCAATGGAAACTGATTCCATCAGCAGAGTAGCAATAAAATGAACACCTGAAGGCAAGCAAAAACGAGGCCACCCAAAAACAACATGGCAAAGAGCAGTAGAAGCCGAGCTGAAAAACCTGGGGCACAGCTGGGGAACCATTGAAAAACTTGCCAGAAACAGAGAGGAGTGGAGGAGCTTCATCACTGACCTAAACGCCAGGGTCATAATGGGAACATAATGATGATGAGACTTCAGACACTATCATAGGTCTCTGAAAAGGTAAATAGGATATGCCTGGAATGTTGCATGCTACACATCACCATCAGATTTGTGCTACCTTTGCCTGAGGGAGTCAATACCAATGCAATCATCCCTCCAGAACATGAGGAGTTAATGGTGGCGGTGTTATTGCAGTAGGAACAGGAAGCAAATGGACAAGTCAGAGGGCAGTGACAGACCCCAGGGACATAAGGGACAAGCTGTTGCCACCATCTCTGTCAGTAAACAATAAACCAAAATCATATGAAAGGAGGAGTGCACATAGATGGTTATGGTGCACAGAGGCAGCATTCATCAGGGCAGTGTGTTATGCTGGAAGTGATTTGTAAAGAAAGTCAGATATAATCTATTAATATGAATGTAAGGCCAGAAGGGACCATTAAATCATCTAGCCTGACCTCCCACATATCACAGGCCATAAAGTTTCACCAAGTTACCCTTGTACTGAGCCCAATAACTTGTGTTCATTGAAAGCAGACCTCCCAGAAAGGCATCCAGTCTTGACTTGAAGAAACATGGCTGCTTTACATCCACAGTGCTCGTTGTGGGTGATGGGGCAGAGTGTTGTACTAGTATTTACTTGCGGCTGCCACCTTAGAAGTTGGCTGCCTATGTCAGCCTCTGCCTCTATGGACAGGGGCACTTTGAGATGCAGAGAAGCAGCAGCAATGGACCAAGACTGGGACAGAAGTTGGGACTTTGTCTGTTGTGGAGCCTGGTTGGCATTAGGTGAATGTTGTGAGAGAGTGGTGTCTATTAGAGAAAGCAAGTCTGGGTTGTATTCTCCAGGAGATCCATTGGGCCTGGAGAACATGTCCTATTTAGTGTAGAAGGGTGATGGTTGTCTGAAAGAGACACCCACCATCCTTACAGTGTTTTCTTCCCACATAGAGGCCTTGGGTCCACCTGTGTTAGAGGATGCCAACTCATCTGGACAGATAAGCTGCTGCCCCACTGGTGTGCATGCAGACACGAGGAAGCATTAAAGTCACAAACATGAATTCACCTAAATCTCTTTCCTAAATATCATTCGCCTAAATCTCTGTATTTGCTGAACCATACACTGGGTTGGCTTTGCTAAGGGACACCCACACTAATTCTATGAGATTTGGAAATGTGGAAGAAGTGGGAGCATCTCTGTCGGAGATCTTACTCCTCAAACTTGGAGAGCCTGGAGTAGGGGTGGGATAAGGTCTTTGTTAACATGGAAAGGGTGACAGTGCAGCTGCTGTTGCATACTAAAGAAAGCATCATGTATAATGAGTGTGTGGCCTAAGGCTTAGTTGTGAAAATTAACAATCATGTTATTGATGCTTCCCTGCTCCTTGACTCTCCATCTGAAGAATGATAGGTGCCTTATCCCAGTGATGGCAGACATTGGGATGGTGGTCGGGATAATGTTATCCTGGGGAGTCAGCTAAAGGTCACTCTGAATCTGTTCTTAAGCCTCCCACATCGCAAGAAGATTTTCAGCCATCTTCTATCACTGGCAGATGCACCTCCACTTTTTCTTCAAGGCTCTTGTCCCTGCCACCTAGACCATTAACCTGTTTACAGCCTGGGTCCACAGCCAGTCCCTCACAAGTAAGCTCCATTGCCTGGACTTGTGGCCACAGAGATTTTCGCTACACAGCAAGCTATGAGATCTATGAGATCAGTCATTATTTGAGGAATTCATTTTGAGTGGAGTCTCTGACCCCCGGCCTGTGGCCATACCCAGACACAGAGGCTGCTGCTGCAGCCATTCTGTAGGTTCTGGTCTCAAGAATCCTTTGAAAATCTCCACCATTTGCAGCGCATCTGAGCATGCAGCTATCAGTCACACATCTTAATGACTGATAAGCATATGTTAATAGCCCCAGATGGGCAAAGGTGCTCAACCTGGACTGAGTGGAATCAGCTTAGAAGATTTTGAATTTGGTTGAGTATTTGGGACCTTGTACAGGAGCAACACTTAGATCCCTTACCATCCCTGACACCAGAAAATAGATTATAGGCTGTGTCTTTGCCAGCCACATCAGCAAACTAGGTGAGTTAGAGGGAGAAATGACAGGAATGTTACTGATTCAGGGACATACAAAAATACACAATGCCGCTTTTGAACTTCTGTACTGACATGTGGCCAGGCAAGGCTCAGACAAAGCATTCCACAGCAGCCACTTAATGAACACTTTCTTGTGAAACAGTTATTTCTGCTTTTAAATGCTTGGGATCAGCTCAGATATGACTGTGATGGAAGCTATGCAAGCACCTAGCTTGAGGAATGAGTGCAGCTTTTCTTCTCATCGCAGACATAGCTTGTGTGTGCAGGAGTGGTATCACAAAGTGGTATCTTTCACTAGCCTTCTTGTTTACGTTAAGTCCTAATAATCAGAAAAGCATCCCTTGTAAATTATTATTTGCCAGCAAGTCTCTGGGCATTGTAGGCTTTCATGTTTACTGATTTGCATGCAATCAGTGAGTCAACACTGTACATACTGAATTCATCCCATTCAGCATCCCTTGGACAAGCATCTGTGCTTCACTTTGCCCACTAGGAATAACTACAGAGACACAATAGTTTTTCCCACTTTCATCATTATACCAGGGTCAGGAAAGCATTTCAAAGCAGCAAAACCTCCAAAGTCAGGAAGCTACATACACCACAGTCTGGAGTGTGGGTTCAGCTTGAGTGAGTATTCAGATGCTTCTCCAAAGCTTATCTGAACTAGCCAAACCTACTAAATTTACAAAGCTGGGCTGGGCATTTTATGAGAACAGGATCTCTTACAAAATTTTCAGCATTTCTTTGCCTAACCAGAAACACTTGAAAGCAACTTCTCATTTGCTGCCCCAGCTAGAACCTTGAAATGAAAAAAATATGGATTGCAACATTTCAGAATCGTACAAGAATTCAGTGAGAGTTAGTTCCTAGAAATAATTGAAGGTTGAGATAATTAGTAGGGGGGGATTATTATTTTTTCCTCAATCCAATTCACCCTTCCTTAAATTGCACCAAAAGAAACCTTCCCCATGGTAACCTATTCTCTGATTTCAAATAAAAATCTCTCCCAACTCTTTCACTGCCTTGCTGCTAGGGCACCTTCTATTATGATAAATTATTAACAGCTCATAAATTCTAAGCCAGCAATTATTCTCCAAAAAGGTTAGCCTGATCAAATAACTTTCACATTAGCTCAAAGCTCCTTGATCAAAAGTGAGGCCAAAACATTGCTATGGCTGGGGTTTTCATTCCAGCTCTGTGTCCCCTGGTTTCAAAGGCCAATCTTTGTTTTTGAAGTTGAGGATTCACAGTCAGCTATCTTGAGGAGTTTCATATTAAGCGTTTTCCTACAGGGCTGATCATCTGTGTCTGCCCTTTGAAATACTCCCATCAACCTAATGTTTGTTTCATTTGCTTGTATTACAGAGGCCTGTTCACATCACTATGGTTAAAGCTGTGTTGGCATTTTCATTGCGTCCCCTTCAGATCACTGTGGCAGACACTAAAATGCTACCACAATAAATCATGTCTTAAGCTTTGCTTAGAGAGTTGAATAGCGTAGTTTTCATGAAGAATAGGTGCAGCAGGTAAACTGCATTGCTTGTTAACTTTGCATTCACTACAGTCTGCAAGGGAACATTTCAACATGTGTTATTTACAGTTCCTGGAAGCACACTCCAAAATAGGCTGTTTTTCTTATGTTGGATACAAGAAGGAAGTTAGACATTTTATGTGATGACTACAAGAGACAAATTGAAGTGAGGATCCCCGTCTCTGTGCAGGTCAACCTTGCTGTGACCCATTGAATGGTGCCAGGAAGTCTGCAGCGGCTACTCAAACCTGGTTGGTCTTCCAGTTCTCAGTTCATCTATCTTATTTTTCTCCACTAGTGGAAGGTTGACCTTGGTGACCAGGTTGGCCAGCAGTGAGCCAGGGGTCAGTACCCAGTGGTCAGCAGCCTTGTATACAAACTGTCATGGTTCTTCTCAAATTAACAGGGGTTAATCTGATCCATCAGTGTGCGAAAGGATGTCCTTGCCCCCTTACTTTCAGTCTGAAGTACTGCAAGAGCCACTTACCAGATCCTGGAGAAGAGAAAGAAAGGAAGTGGCTGCAGCAGTGTCTGAGCTTTCTTTAGGCCTGGTCTACACAGGGGGTGGGGTGGGAGGGATCGATCTAAGATTCACAACTTCAGCTACGAGAATAGCATAGCTGATGTCAACGTATCTTAGATCGACCTAGATTGACTTACTTCGTGTCCTCGCGGTGTGGGATTGATGGCTGCTGCTCCCTCGTTGACTCCGCTTCTGCCTCTCGCCCTGGTGGAGTTCCAGAGTCGATAGGGAGCACGTTTGGGGATCGATGTATCGCATCTAGATGAGACACAATACATCGATCCCTGATAAATAGATCACTACCCACCAATCTGGTGGGTAGTGTAGACATACCCTTAGAGTCCAAGGGCAACAGCTTTCATGAACCTGTGTGAGTCAGTGACTGAAGCAGGAGGGGAACAAGGTCTGGTTGGTCTAGGGGTGCATCCACCAAATCCACAGGTCTAGCCTAGGTCTGTTTGGTAGCATTTTCATTATGAGGAGCAGACTTTGGTCACCAGGGTGGATTAGCTAGTGGAAGCTCCTGAGAGGCCTGATCTACATCTACATCCTGATGAAGGGATATTTTCCAGCTGCTTCAGGCTGCTAATCTATACTGAGATTCCAACTGGTTTTAAAACTGTTCAGAAGTTGAGAGGGAACATTCTCCACCACAGACCAGAGAGCTGATTTATGCCAGTTTTAATGGATGCAGCATGGGAGGATCATGTAGCAGTGTAGAGCAAGTATCCTGCAATTACAAGCTAACATCGTCATCCATAGTGCTTCTGGCCAGAGGACACTGTACACTGACCCAGCTCCAAGTATACACTGGACTTAAATAGCACATGGAGGAGGCAAACTGAGACCTCACAATACGGATAAGTTGAAGCCCTTAAGAGTATAAACTACAGGAAGAGAACAGGGAGAGGCCCCTGGTCAAGCTGCTAGAGCCTGTGACACTTGCTGTGTCTGCCACGCAGCAGCTCTCACTTATAGGGAGTTTATTCATCACTTTCTCCTGGATCAGGAGCCCTTGAATCTTGCCACGAGCCCTTTATTATTTACAGGGGAATATCCCCTGCCTTCATAAACAAGTCAGGAACAACTGCCATTGTTGGAAGGAACAAAGAATGCAGACTATACTTACAGGATGGGGGACTCTATCCTAGGAAGCAGAGACTCTGAACAGGATTTGAGGGTCATGGTGGATAATCAGCTGCATGTGAGCGTCCAGTGTGAGGCTGTGGCCAAAAGAGCTAATGCAATCCTGGGTGGTATAAACATGGGAATATCAAGTAGGAGTTGAAAGGTTATTTTACCAGTATATTTGGCCATATTTATATTGTATTATATATTATATATTTGGTTTACTGCCTATAAACCTTGTATTTAAGGCAAATCAGCACTGGCAAAGAAATTTCACTTAGAGTATTTGTTCTTGCAGATTAAGAGACATGGACTAATTCTTCCAAGGGTGAAGTATTGTCATTTACATTTTTAACATTCAGTTGTCATTTTCCGTAGGGATATAGAGAATTTTGGAAAAGATGCTCAGACCTTAGGTTACTAGGGGTGGGAGAGAGACAGAAGCATGGGGTGCAGTTTAAGCACTCTTATTTCACTCCAGCTATAGGGCAGGAGGAAGGTCAGTGGAACCACTACTCCCCATAGGTACAAAAGTGTGCAGTGTCGGGGCTGGGGGGTGAGGCAGGTGCGCAGCCAAAATCACAGAGCTATATAAGGGAGTAAAAAGCCTTAGGAGAAAGAGGTCAGACCTGTGTTGAAGATACTAGGGAAACATACTCTTTCACAAAGGCATTATGCAATTAAGTCCTTGATGTTATCATTAGGATTCTGTTTTTCTTAAAAAGCTTGGTCCATTAGTTCTACATGTATGGTTTGTAACGATAACAGATATAAAATTAAGCCATATATGTATGCATTAACTACACACCCATTAGAATTGGAGCCTTCACGAGTTTACATATCTGAGGAACAAATACATGTTTCAAGAGTGTGTGTGATATTTGAAAAAGTAGCATGTGTCTGAAGTAATTCTATCTAAGAGAGCCTGCAGCAATCCTGAAATGAACTCAGAGACAAAATAGTTTGGGGAATTTGTTCCTATAATTAGGGAGCTCTCAGGTCAATAAACCACATCAAATTAATCTCTCTCAGGTAGCGTCTTGAGTGTCCTGCATCAGACATCAGATGCTTGGCGCCTATAGTGTGCTCAGCATAATACATGGGGAATCACAGGAAAACGAAAGTTTAAGAGGCCTTGAACAACAGTACAGTTACCTTACAGCATCTAGGATTTCCCCCTAATTAAAGAACCCCAGTGCAGAAAGCTAAAAAGAGAACTTTCTAAAGTTTTCAGAAATTATAGAAGTAGAGGGGAAGTAATGAACAATATGAAAGTTGTTTAAGACATTGCTGTTCTCAAACTGAGCTTCTATTCTTAGCTGCCTGCTCACCAGAAAAAATAAAAAAAGAAAAACAAAACTTGTTTTGTAAAGAAATCCTCTTCATGGTTTGCTTAAATCTGTGTTCCCCAAAACTTTCTTTCAGCATGTCTTTATCCTACCCACTGCTTGACATAATTCATATTGATAATGTCTTGTTATGTGACTTATGCAGTTTTACCAACATCTTTGCAAGAAGCTCATTTCAAGCACCTAGGTGAAGTTTTGGGAAATGGATGGTTGGGTTTTTTTGTTCAAGTACAATACACAAACAATCCTGTGAATCTTTGTGCTAATATTTAAGTGGGAACTTTTCACTGTGAACTGATTGTTAACTTGGATCTCACACTGTTGAGAGAATATGTAAAGCCAGAAAAAGACTGTCCGCTTTGTTTAACCTGTGACATTTCCCTTCCGCCTAGCAACCCATAACAATGCCAGAGGACTTGTAATTAGGTCCTTTAGTGAGCTATCAGGGTAGACCATTTCCAACTAGCAAACAGATGTCATTCTTTTACTGCACTTTACATTTTATATGAGAACTTGTAAGAAAGCAAGAGAAGAAATATTTGCTTAATCTAATATCTGTAAGACAAGTCCATAAACTCAGATGCTTGACATTTCTTTAGAACTGTAAGGAACAATATTTTTAATAGCATTTCAAAACACCTTGTTACACTGGAAAGGCTGCTGGCTTCATATACTCTTCTGGTATGGAAAATAGGCTTGTCATCCTATTCCTTCCTGCATTTCTGTAGTAAAAACTTATTAACGTTTAACAGATCTATGAATCTGGAGCCATTTTTGCACTTAGTTATGCCTCAAATATGTTGTAACTGAAAGAATAACAATACTTTTCACTTACACAGTAGCTTCTTTCATCTGAAGAATTCAAGGCTCTTTATAAAGGTGGGTAAGCATTATTCTTCCCATTTTATGGTTTTGGGGGCAGGAACCAGAGGGGTAAAGAAACTGACTTGTCCAAAGTCACACAGCAAGTCAGCAACAGTCAAAATCAATCCCTACATTTAAATGAAACAACATCTAAAGTGGGTCATCTGTAGGGCCTGAAACTGGGACCGGGTCTAAAAGTATGAGCCTGTTCTGTTTGAGGTAAAGGACTAGGTCCATCCCAGTCTATGAGATACGCTGATGTGGGGCTCCCTCAGTCTTGCCTGTTGAAGTTGTTCCACTTTAGATAAATTAGGGAGTCATTGGGCTAGAGAGAGTGAGAATGACTCTATAGCAGGGCTGTCCAGGGAGAGGGAAGGGGCAATCTGATCCATGCCACCTTTTTAAGAGGTGCCCCCAAACTGAATAACATACTCACTCACATGAGAGGATTTGAAAAAGGATCTGCTATCTTTCTCCCCTCAGACAGAGAGAGTCTCTCACACATCCCAGACAAGTATGCTACCCCACCCCAGCTGTTTTGTGTTGAGTTAGGTGACATATGAGCATACCCATCAGATTGGGCCATGCAGGCAAGTTAGGTGGAAGAGTGTCTATTTTCCCCCAGTTCATGGATTGCACTGGGTCTTAGGCATTCCAATACCTAGAGCAAGGCACCAGTGCATATGCTGAGAGGCAGAAAAATAGGTGAAAATTTAGGAGCTGAGTGAGTTTAAGTTCCTACATGGGGAGGTGGCAGCTGAGGAGGGGTTTTGCGAACTCTAGTGGTGCCTAAATCAGGGCCGGCTCCAGGGGTTTTGCCGCTCCAAGCAGCCAGAAAAAAAAAAAAGCCGCGATTGCAATCTGCAGCAATTCAGCGGGAGGTCCTTCGCTCCAAGTGGGAGTGAGGGACCCTCTGCCAAATTGCCACCGAATCCCTGAATCCCTGCTGCCCCACTCCCAAGTTGCCGCCCCAAGCACCTACTTGATAAGCTGGTGCCTTGAGCCGGCCCTGGCCTAAATCAGGGACTTAGGCACATAAAGTGGCAGTTAGGCACCTACGTCCTTTAGTGAATTACCCTTTGGAGTAATTAGCTCTGTCCATAATTTCCACTTCATGATTTTTTATTTCTGATGGAAACAATTTTCAACAGTAAAAGCGAGGGCAATAGGTAACATCAGGACTAAAAATGAGAGACAAATAAGGTATGATCCAGATCACTAGGTTATTTTATGGTTGCATGGTAGCTTCAACACCGCAACTGGCACTAATTGCCACTCAGTAGAACTGAATGAACATGGAAACCGGAGTACTCTATCACACATTTAGAGATGGTCCCTTCAGGACAGGATTGAGGCAGACAATGCATGGAAGCTTGCTCTGTTGGTGTGGTTATGTACTTAGGGAATGTAGGATGATGTGGTATTAAGGATGCATTGCCCTGAGTCTGGAAAAGACGGTTATTCACCTTTGTAACTGTTGTTCTTCGAGATGTGTTGCTCACATCCATTCCAGTTAGGTGTGCGCGCCGCGCGTGCACGTTCGTCGGAAACTTTTTACCCTAGCAACTCCAGTGGGCCGGCAGGTCGCCCCCTGGAGTGGCGCCGCCATGGCGCCCAATATATATCCCTGCCGGCCCGCCCGCTCCTCAGTTCCTTCTTGCCGGCGACTCCGACAGTGGGGAAGGAGGGCGGGTGTGGAATGGATGTGAGCAACACATCTCGAAGAACAACAGTTACAAAGGTGAGTAACCGTCTTTTCTTCTTCGAGTGATTGCTCACATCCATTCCAGTTAGGTGAATCCCAAGCCATACCTAGGCGGTGGGGTCGGAGTGAGAAGTCGCGGCATGGAGCACTGCAGTTCCGAAGGCCGCATCCTCTCTTGACTGCTGGACCAGGGCGTAGTGGGAAGCAAAGGTGTGGACCGATGACCAGGTCGCTGCCCGACAGATTTCCTGGATGGGCACACGGGCGAGGAAAGCCAGCGACGACGCCTGCGCCCTGGTAGAATGCACAGTCACACGGCCCGTAGGGACATGGGCCAAGTCATAACAGGTCCTGATGCAGGACGTTACCCAAGAGGATAACCTCTGGGAGGAAATAGGAAGCCCTTTCATGCGGTCCGCTACCGCCACGAAAAGCTGGGGGGATTTGCGGAAGGGCTTGGTCCTCTCCACGTAGAACGCGAGAGCCCTACGGACATCAAGCGAGTGGAGCTGCTGCTCCCTGCCTGAGGAGTGAGGTTTCGGGAAAAAAACCGGGAGGAATATCTCTTGGTTGACGTGGAAGGCTGAGACCACCTTGGGGAGAAAGGCAGGGTGTGGTCTCAGCTGCACCTTATCTTTGTGGAAGACCGTATATGGGGGGTCTACCACAAGAGCCCGGAGTTCCGACACCCGTCTAGCTGAGGTGATAGCTACTAGAAAGGCAGTCTTCCAAGATAGGTAAAGCAGGGAGCAAGTAGCTAACGGCTCAAAGGGGGGTCCCATGAGCCGGGACAACACCAGGTTAAGATCCCAGGTTGGAGCAGGGGGACGGACGTTAGGGTATAAACGTTCCAGCCCCTTAAGGAATCTAGACACCGTTGGGTGAGAAAAAACCGAGCGACCATCCGCACCCGGGTGAAAGGTGGAGATAGCTGCCAGGTGGACTCGCAACGACGATATGGCCAGACCTTGCTGTTTGAGGGACCAAACGTAGTCTAGGATGTCGGCCACCGAAACTTCCATAGGGCGGAGATTTCTCTCCACGCACCAACAGGAGAAACGCTTCCACTTGGCCAAATATGTTGCTCTCGTGGACGGCTTCCTGCTGCCCAAGAGCACCTCCCTCACCGGCGTGGAGCAGCGCAGCTCGGAGCCAGTCAGCCACGCAGGAGCCACGCCGCTAGGTGCAGCGACTGCAGGTCCGGGTGACAGAGGGTCCCGTGCTCCTGGGTAATCAGGTCCGGATGAAGGGGCAGGGGAACTGGGTCGGCTATGGTCAGGTCCAGCAGCATGGGGTACCAGTGCTGTCTGGGCCATGCCGGGGCTACCATGATCACGTGAGCCCTGTCCCTGCGCACCTTCAGAAGGACCCTGTGGACCAGAGGGAACGGGGGAAACGCATAGTACAGGTGGGTCGACCACTGAATAAGGAAGGCATCCGCTATCGACCCGGGCTCCCTGCCCTGAAAGGAGCAGAACGCTTGGCACTTCCTGTTCCCCTTGGACGCGAAGAGGTCCACCCGGGGATAACCCCACCTCCGGAAGATGGAGAGGGCGACGTCCGGGCGAAGGGACCACTCGTGCGACAGGAAGGATCTGCTCAATCGATCCGCCAGCGTGTTCCGTACTCCGGGGAGGAAGGAAGCCATGAGGTGAATGGAGTGGGCTACACAAAAGTCCCAGAGTCGCATCGCCTCGTGGCACAGGGAGGAGGATCTGGTGCCTCCTTGCTTGTTGATATAATACATGGTCGTCGTGTTGTCGGTGAACACCGCGACACAGCGACCCTGAAGCTGATGACAGAACGTTTGACAAGCAAGGCGGACCGCTCTCAACTCCCGCATGTTGATGTGTAACCCCACCTCCTCCTGGGACCACAGGCCCTGCGTCCTCAGGGTCCCTAGGTGGGCCCCCCAGCCTAGATCCGAGGCATCCGTTGTTAGGGACACCGAGGGCTGAGGTGGGTGGAAAGGGAGACCCGCACATAACACGGACTGGTCTAGCCACCAGCCGAGAGAATCTAACACCCTCTGGGGGATTGTGATTAACATGTCTAGCGGCTGTCTTGACGGCCTGTAATGATTGATGAGCCACAACTGGAGGGGCCTCATGCGGAGCCGAGCGTAACCGGTCACAAAGGTGCAAGCCGCCATGTGGCCTAACAGGGTTAGACATGTCCGCACTGACGTCAAGGGGGCTGTCCGCAGTCGTTGAACGATCGCCGACAAGGCCTGGAACCGCTGCAATGGCAGCAAGGCCCTGCCCACAGTGGCGTCCAGGACGGCCCCGATGAATTCCACCCTCTGTGTGGGAATCAGGGTGGACTTGTCCGTGTTTATCAAGAGGCCCAGAGTGGCGAACATGCCGGTGATCACGCGGACATGGCTGCAGACTTGTTGTTCCGACGTGCCCCGAATCAACCAATCGTCCAGATAAGGAAACACGTGGATACGATTGCGCCGAAGATGCGCCACAACAACTGCCATGCATTTTGTAAACACCCTCGGGGCCGTGGACAGGCCAAATGGGAGGACTGCAAATTGATAATGAAGGGGGCCCACCACGAAGCGGAGGAAACGTCTGTGGTGTGGCCAAATGGCAATGTGAAAATACGCGTCCTGCATGTCGAGGGCGGCGTACCAGTCTCCCGGATCCAGGGATGGGATAATGGTCCCCAGGGATACCATGCGGAACTTCAACTTCACCAGGTATTTGTTGAGCTCTCGCAGGTCGAGGATAGGCCTGAGGCCCCCCTTGGCCTTGGGGATCAGAAAGTAGCGGGAATAAAACCCCTTGCCTTTCTCGTTTTCCGGAACCGCCTCTATAGCTCCTTTGCTGAGGAGCGTCTGCACCTCCTGTCGAAGGAATCGCTCGTGAGAGGGGTCCCTGAAGAGGGACGAGGAAGGGGGGCGGGAAGGAGGAAATGAAACAAACTGCAGGCGGTATCCCGTCTGCACCGTGCTTAAGACCCAGCGGTCCGATGTTATTTGGGACCACGCCGGGAGGAAAAACGAAAGGCGGTTGGAAAACGGGGGGGAAGGATCCATGGGGGAAACTGTTACTGCGCCCTCAGGCGCACCTTCAAAATGAAGGCTTAGGTCCAGGCGGGGGCTTAGAGGAGCCTTGGTTCTGCCCCCCTTGGTTCCCCGAATGCCTGCGCCTTCCATTCCTGCCGCGGCGCCTGTTAAGGTCCTGCCGCTGGCGGAATTGGGAATACGGCCTGCGCTGTTGTTGTTGCTGTGGCCGGAAGGGTCTGCGTTGCGTCCCCGGTGTGTGCATCCCGAGGGACCGCATAATGACTCGGTTATCTTTCAGACTCTTGAGTCTGGGGTCTGTCTTTTCAGAGAACAGGCCCTGGCCTTCGAAAGGGAGGTCCTATATGGTATGCTGGAGCTCCGGCGGAAGGCCAGAAACCTGCAGCCAGGAGATGCGACGCATTGTTACTCCCGACGCGAGGGTACGGGCAGCCGAGTCTGCAGCGTCCAAGGAGGCTTGCAAGGACGTGCGTGCAACCTTCTTGCCTTCATCCAAGATGGCTGCAAACTCTTGGCGAGCGTCTTGTGGCAGCAGCTCCTTGAATTTGTCTGCTGCCACCCAGGAGTTGAAGGTGTATCTGCTCAGCAGGGCTTGCTGGTTGGAGACCCTGAGCTGCAGCGCCCCAGCCGAGTACACCTTACGGCCGAGGAGGTCCATTCGCCGGGCCTCTCTGGATTTGGGGGCTGGAGCCTCCTGCCCATGACGCTCTTTATCGTTCACTGATTGAACCACCAGGGAACACGGTGTCGGGTGCACATGGAGGTACTCATAGCCTTTGGAAGGGGCCATGTACTTCCTCTCGACGCCCTTCGCAGTAGGAGGGATGGAGGCCGGAGACTGCCAGATGGTGTTGGCGTTGGCCTGGATGGTTCTTATGAAGGGTAGGGCGACCCTGGTGGGAGCATCTGCTGAGAGGATGGTGACGATTGGATCCTCTATTTCTGAGACCTCCTCGGCTTGCAGACTCAGATTTTGAGCTACTCGCCTGAGGAGGTCTTGGTGCGCCCTGAGATCCAGCGGGGGGGGGCTGTTGGAGGAGGTACCAGCCACCGCTTCATCCGGGGAGGAGGATGAGGAGACCCCCGGCAAGAGAGTGTCTAACGGCGGGTCTCCTTCGGCCCTCGCTTCTGCCTCAGGAGCCAAAGCGGAGTCTTGTTGCTTGGACCCTTCCTCCCCATCCGGGGAGGGAGGGGGGTGAGATAATGAGGCTTCTGGTGCTCTGTGCTCCGCCGTCGCCGGCCTAGCAGGGAGCTGTTGGGGTCCCTGGGCCTGATGGTATGCCCAGGGTGTCCAGAATCCCCATTGCTGCGGGCCTTGGTCTTGTTGTGGCGGATCGCTAAACAGCGCCACCTGCCGGTCGGTGCCCAGCGCATACCCACTGTCCGTTTGGGAAGATACGGACGGCTGTCTAGAGGGCCATGGCGGGGCTGACCCTGGATGGTAAGTGTCTGCGCGGGTCGGCACGGACGAACTTCTCGGTGCCGGGGACCGGTGCCGGGAGTCATATCGGTGCCGGGATCGGGACCAGGACCGGGTTCTGTCACGGTGCCGGGATCTGGACTGGTACCGGGCGCCGCTTCGGTGCCGGGATCGGGACCTGCCACCAGCTCGGTGCCGGGAGGTCGACCGGGACCGGGACCTGCCACCAGCTTGGTGCCGGGAGGTCGACCGGTGCGGCGAGTAACGCCGGGACTGGCTCCTGGAGTCGCGGTGCCGGTATCGGCGGCTGGAGTCCGACCGCAATCGTCTTGATGTCGACCGGCGCCGCGAGTGCGACCGGTACCGCCGAGGGGAGCGGTGCCGGGACTGCGAGCGGCGGCGGGATCTGGAGCGACCGTGGCGTCGGGACCTGGATCGTGAGCGTGAGTCCCGAGACGGTGCCGACATCATGGGCTTGCCTCTGGACACGACCCGCACCGGAGGTACCGGGGGAGGCAGCTGAGTGGGCTCAGTCAGAGCTATGAGGTCCCGAGACGAGGCGAAGGTGTCCGGTGTGGATGGGACAACTATCTCAATCTTATGGGGGAGCTTGGCGGCACCGGACTCGACGGACCCGCCAGGCCCGGAGTCGACGGTGCCGGCGGCGCCGCGGCCGATATTGAGGCCGGGCGCTCCAGTCGGGTCTGCCTGGCCGGAGTAGCAGATTTCGACGGCCTCGGCTCTGTCCCCGGTGCTGGAGAAGGTCGGTGCCGGGGAGTCTTTTCGGTGCCGGCGCGATCCGGTGCCGGCGCCGAGATCACGGCCTGCGAAGCCGCCGGGTCAAGTGCCGCCTCCATAAGGAGAGTTCGGAGTCTTTGATCCCTCTCCTTCTTTGTTCTTGGCTTAAAAGCCTTGCAGATGCGGCACTTGTCCGATCTGTGCGATTCCCCCAGGCACTTCAGGCACGCGTCGTGGGGGTCGCTGGTGGGCATAGGCTTCTTGCAGGCTGCACACTGCTTGAAGCCCGGCGAACCAGGCATGAGCCCGGTGCCGGGTGCCGGGAAGGGCTAAGCCCCCGGCGAAGAACTATTTACAACTTACTTAACTTAACTACTATTATCTACACTTAACAATCTAATTAACAACTATAATAGTACTAGAGATAATCGAGAGATAACGAGGAGAGCTAGGGACGTGGAGGACAGCTATGCCGCGCTCCACAGTTCCAACGACCGACACGGCGGTAAGAAGGAACTGAGGAGCGGGCAGGCCGGCAGGGATATATATTGGGCGCCATGGCGGCGCCACTCCAGGGGGCGACCTGCCGGCCCACTGGAGTTGCTAGGGTAAAAAGTTTCCGACGAACGTGCACGCGTGGCGCGCACACCTAACTGGAATGGATGTGAGCAATCACTCGAAGAAG
Organism: Gopherus flavomarginatus; assembly: GCF_025201925.1. NCBI lineage: Eukaryota > Metazoa > Chordata > Testudines > Testudinidae > Gopherus > Gopherus flavomarginatus. The sequence goes on along the minus strand of NC_066619.1, from coordinate 24,150,230 downwards.
AATCATACTATTCCTCACAAGTGGCAAAGTTATGAGTGACAAGGTGGGTGAGGTAATATCTTTTATTGGACCAATTTCTGTTGGTGAAAGAAACAAGCTTTTGAGCTTCCACAGAGGTCTTTTTCAGATCTGGGAAAGATACTCAGCATGTCACAGCTAAATACAAGCTGGACCCAAGAAACACACCAAGAAATCTGTTATCTACAGCCAGGCATGCAGATACCACAGAATATGCTCCAAAGAGGAAGTCCAGGATAAACACCTTGCCACATTTAAAATCACCTTTCAGGACACCACCAAGAAAATAGATTGCATCACAGAAAGGGTCACCCAAATACCCTGAGAGAATCTTCTTCAATACAGAAAAAAAACAAAACACACTGATCTGACCACACACCCCTAGTTGTCACCAAATGGGGTATCATTAAATAATTACAAGCCATACTCAATGGGAACAACATCCTGAAAGAAATCTTCCCTGAACCCCTCTTTTGGCCTTCAAACACCTTTCCAGCCTCATCAAGCTCATCATTGGAAGCAAGCTCCCTACAGACCAGGACACAGCAAGTCAGAGCTGCACCAGACCTTGCCAAAACAACAGATGCAGAACCTACAGACATACCTCCATTGTTACAATGATCAGAACACCCCACACCACACCTTTCAAGGTCCATGGGTCCTGTACATACCTATCACATCACATGGTGTATCTCATCCAGTGCAATAAATGTCCAACAATAACTATATAGGTGAAACCATACAATAACTATGCTCTTAGATGAACTCGTATGAAAAATGATACAAGACACAAACACCATATCATCCTTGGGCAAACACTTTTCACAAAGAGATCGCTCCAATCTGTTCCACCTTATATTTAGCTCTAACACTGAGTACTTTTCCCAGATCTGAAGAAGAGTTCAATGAAAGCTCAAAAGCTTGTCTCCTTCACCAACAGAAGTTGGTTCAATAAAAGATATTACCTCTCCCACCTTGTCCTTCTAATACCCTGGCACCAACATGGCTACAACATTGCAAACAAAGCTATAAGTGGTTTATGCAAGTTATCCCCAACACGTGGCAACAAACCATGACACCTTATCACATTTTGTATATTCCACAAAAGAATTATTTTAAAAATATTTTAGAGAATTTTACAAGATTTTATTAGGGATGACATCTTCTAGCTCTCTCTCAGTAAAGCCGGGTTCCTCCGTTATCCTGAGCCCAACTGAATAAGCCTCATAAGGAAAAGAAAAAAACTAATCAATTTAAAACACCTTTAAATGTACTCAGGCAGGGTGATTTCAGGGGAAGAAAACACCAAAAACCAACTCTGGCAGGGTAATTATTTTAAAAAGTTTAAAAAAAACCAAACAAAACAAAATACTGACAGCTGTTTGAAGCTGCTTGGTGATTTAGAAGTTCAGAGTAAGTACTGGGCAGGTGATGCATTCCTAGGTACTTGATAATTCAATCATTTAAATTCTGCCATTTAATCACATGGATGTCACCTCTATATAGATGCACATGTATGTTTTTATACATATATATGAATTGTAGTGAACTTCATATCACTCTTTCGCATTGATGGAATCCCATGATTATTCTGAATTGTGCCCTTTGTTTTTCCATATTTCTATTGTTTAATTGAAACTAAATTGATCTGCGGCCTTGTCCACAAAATCATAAATCACCCATACTCTGTACCCTGTTCAGGCTGAATTGTGTTAAACCTCCTGAGCAGTATGAGAACTCAAGCAGACCAGGAAATGTTTATTCAGATAAGAGATTTTCAGAGAAAGAAAAAAAAAAAAGCTCATGATTCATGTGGGATTTCAGTTATTCTTATGCTGAGTGGGATAAGAAGTGCATGCTGTCAAGAAGAGTGCATGTAGCATAGTACTGTTTGACCCTGGACTCTACTAGTGACTGAGGCCCAGATCCACAAAGGCATTTAGGTGCCTAAGTCCAGAGCCGTCCTTAGGCATACGCAGCTTATGCGGCTGTGTAGGGCGCCCAAATATTTGGGACACCACTGAGACAGCAGGTAAAAGTGAGTTGGCGCCCACACTCTCAGCGCACACTGCAGTCTCCTTAGGCAGGGGCTGTATTTACGGAGTCGAATGCGCCAGCGCGGCACATTCTGTGTGAGGGAGAGGGTACAGGGGTCTCTGCGGGGAACTGTAATTCTCCGCCACCGTGAGGCGGGCGGCTCAGTATCCTTTGCTGCTTCATTCCTCCCTTGGCCTCGGGCTGCAAACCCAGGCTGCCATAGCGTCTGGTGCATATGAAGCTCGCTGTGTGTCAACAATGGGGCGTGGGTTCTTCTGGGGGTCTGCAGATGGGGTGGTGGCTGTGCCCCAAGTCGGGCATAGGGGCACCAGTTTAATAATACTGCATAGGGCCCCATAAATCCTAAGGATGGCCCTGCCTAAATCCCATAAATACCTTTGAGGTTCTGAGCCATACTCCTACTTTGGACACAAGACAGGTATTCCAATCAAGGACCCATGTATCTATGTAGGCAGAGCTTAATGATCATATACAGTCAAGAGAGCTGAAAGGACAGTGAGGAAGGCACGAAACCCCCCTGCAGCTATAAAATGGCTTTAAATAAGCAACAAATAAGGAGCAATTGAAAAATAGTCCAGGACAGCTGAATGCAATTATTGTTACCCAGAAATCCTATGATGTGGGGTGGGGGGGGGCAGTAAAGTATTGTGTAGATTATAAACAAAAGCTAAAGTAAACAAAAAAATAATTTATCCTTCAGAAGTCACCGATTTCCCCAATTCTCACACCACGTGCAATAGCGTCAGGAGTCTGCTTCTGCAGCCAACATCAGGAAATCCTGACTCTCAGGGCCTAATGCTCAATGGAATAATTAGCATCAATCAGAATAATAAGTAGACAGCAGCTCACCAGGGAATAAAACATACAAAGGAATCTCATGGGGATAGAAAAGATCCTGTAAAGGATGATCACAAGGGGGTCAGACAAGACAGTGAGCACCAAATTACTACTTTGGAGCTTTCCTTACAGAGAAAGGAAAGTGAGAGTTCATGAGTTCAGAAGATGGGGCAGACAAATCAGCAAAGGATTGTAAAATAATGTTTCTAGGTGCTTATGTAACCCACACCCCTTCTGGGTATGGTGTTCTGAACCACTTAGTGAGAGTTAAATGAGTCTGCTCTACAGCCTTCGCTAACAGGCAGTTGGCTTTTAGCTGATGCAGTAGACTTTTGCACTAAGCTCCAAAGGTCCCAGGTTTGATCCCGCCCGGTGATGACCAGAGTCTGTCAGCATTACAAGTGGGGATTTGTCCGGGATTTCAAAAGGGAAGTCTCTGAAGCTTGGGAGGTGCTTCCTCAGCTAGGAGAAGTATGTAACCCACACACCATCTGGGTGTGGTGTTCTGTCCCATCTAGTAGCACTGAGACCACTTAAAGAGAGAGATCAAATGAATCTGCTCTACAGTCTTAGGTAACAGGCAGTTAGCTTTTAGCTCATGCAGTAGAGGCTCCTGGACTAAGCTCCAGAGGTCCCAGGTTCGATCCTGCTCACGAGCGAGGTCTGTTGGTGTTACACTTAGGGTTGGCGAGTTAGTGAATTCTGTGGTGTTGCATTAAGCACCTCAGATCTGACATGACCCATAACTTTTTTTAGAGCTCACATTGCACAGACAGGAAAGTTCAGCATACACAGATTTGCTAAATGAAGCAGCAGCATATCTGGTGGTGAGAGCACAGTATTAAGAGTCAGACAACCTGGGTTCCCTTCCCCATTGCGCACTGAGACCAAGTAATTTAACGAAAGAGGGATAATACACAACAGCAGGCCTATTTCATTAATTCAGTTGTGAAGCACTTTGTGGTCCTGGAATGGAAAGTAGAGTACAAAATATTATTACAGATTTGATGTGAGTCAGAGATTCTTGAGGGCTAGCTAAGGAAACATCTTTTAAAGGGGAGGTGAAAAATACTAGGTTCCATTTGATTTAATTTGGTAAGGGGGCACTTAAAAAGTCTGTTAAGGAATTAGTAATATGAATGGGGATATCATAAAAAACACAGTTTGATTCAGTGTAGCCAGCATGATTTCAGGAACTAACTTGTTGAAAGTTAAGGACATTATTATCATGCCAGATAATTTGGCTAAAACATTACATTTGTATATTTTGGATACAATAATTTGGAAAATTTGCCTTCGATATTACATATGTCTACTTAGCATACAAGAGAATGTCTGACAGAATTCAGTATTGAAGGTTAAATTCCGCGTTGGTTGGAAAATATAGGTTAAAGGAGAGGAAAGTTCAAGCTGGAATGAGATTGTAGGTAAATAACATAAAAAAAATCACTATGACCCCAGCTTTTGATCTGTGTAATGAAATGGCAGACTTACAAAATAAGGTTTCCAATTTTGCAATTTAGACTAAACAAGTTTCCAGCAAATCTGTAGTCAGATATAACAGGATTTAGAGCCTATAAATATCTAGACTAAATAGCTTACCAGTATAGTTCAGAACAGATAACTGTGACAATAAATCTGAAAGCAAAGAGCCGCAAAAGGAAATATATATTTAAAGTGCAGGTTCTGTATCTCATTGACCAGGGACGTAAATTGAGTTAGTATTCCAAGAGCCCTTAACTCAGTGGACAGCTGCAGAAGAGGGATGCTCTTGAGGTGACACAAAACCATTTAGAGGTATAGGTTTTAATTTGATTTTAAAAATTTTTCAAAAGGATTTTAACTCCTTGACTCCCACATTATGGCTCTCACTCATCTGTCATTTGAAATGACTGTGTTATTATCATAGACCAGGCCTGCACAACATGCGGCCTGTGGAGGCTCACTGTGTGGCCCGCGGCAGGAATCAAAGGGCTCTGGGCTGCCCGGGAGCCCAGAGCCCTTTAAATCCCAGTTGCAGCCAGGATTCAAAAGGCTCTGAGCTGCCCGCAGTGGCGGGGAACCCAGAGCCCTTTAAATCTCAGCCACGGCCGGGATTCATAGAGCTCTGAGATGCCTGCAGCGGCGGGGAGCCCAGAGCCCTTTAAATCCCAGCCGTGCCCCAGATTCAAAAGGCTCTGGACTGTCCACTCCAGTGGGGAGCCCAGAGCCCTTTAAATCCCAGCGGGCCGCGGCCGGGATTCAAAGGCTCTGGGCTGCGCAGCTGCAGGGAGCCCAGAGCCCTTTACATTTCAGCCGCGGCCAGGATTCAAAGGGCTCTGGGCTACCCACAGAGATTCCCGGCTGCGGCTGAGATTTAAAGTGCTCAGGGCCCCCGGCCGCCACGGGCAGCCCAGAGCCCTTTGAATCCCGGCTGCGGCTCCAGCGGATGGACTGGGGCTGGGATTTAAAGTGCTCGGGCTCCCCTCAGTGGCAGTAGCTTTGGGCCCTTTAAATCCCTGTCCCAGCCCCGCAAAGCTCCGGGTTCCCCTGGCCACCAGAGCCCCAGGTCCTTTAATTTGCCCCTGAGGGCTTCCAGCCACTTCTTCAGCAGGGAGCCCCTGGTTGATTTAAAATCAAGTATCACCTCTCCACCCCCAAACTTCCTTTTTGGCCCACAGCTGTTTTGGTGGGGCAGCTCTGGGGAAGGAGGGTGTGTTTCTGCAGGGCCGGGTGGTGCGGGGGGGCGGGGTTCCGGCCCTCAGCTGTTTTCTTTGGAGTAATGTGGCCCTCACCGCTTTACGAGTTGTGCAGGCCTGTCGTAGACCTACAGGAAATTGCTAATTATCAAGCATACTTCCTTCCTATAGGAAAGTTGACAAAGGAGAGGACTGGGTTCCTGGGTTCTGTTTCAGACTCACCCTCTGGACTGGCACCTTGCAGTTCTGCCCTAGTAAGAGGTAACATGACAGCCATTATACTGAGGGGCCCACACATTGAGGACTGAGCCAGGTCTCTACAGCTTGAATTAAAGAGCCAAGTTCTGATGCAGAGAACTGTAACAGACTCTCACCCTCTGGGGATTCATCACGGAGAGGGAGACGTAGCCATACAATGTCTAACAGGTTGCTGAAGCACAAAGGTGCTTGCCCCAGGAGCAAGACAAGAATTGGATTGTTACACTGAGTTATAAGTCTTGCCCTGCTTACCCATTGCTGCATGGTGAAGATAGTGTACAAGGAGAAGGGCTAGCATGACTTCTTCATCTTTCATATGATTTGAGTATGTAGCAACAACTACAAATGTATATCTAAATTTGATAGCCAACACATTACCACAGCAGTGAGCTGGTGAATGTCCTTCAGACCCCTGGCAAAAGAACAAAGGGGACATTCTAGGACTCTTCAGCTTGGAAAAGAGGAGACAAAGGGGGGATATGATAGAGGTATATAAAATCATGAGTGATGTGGACAAAGTGGATAAGGAAAAGTTATTTACTTATTCCCATAATACAAGTACTAGGGGTCATCATTTGAAATTAATAGGCAGCAGGTTTAAAACAAATAAAAGGAAGTTCTTCTTCACACAGTGCACAGTCAACTTATGGAACTCCTTACCTGAGGAGGTTGTGAAGGCTAGGACTATAACAGCATTTAAAAGAGAACTGGATAAATTCATGGTGGTTAAGTCCATTAATGGCTATTAGCCAGGATGGGTAAGGAATGGTGCCCCTAGCCTCTGTTTGTCAGAGGATGGAGATGGATGGCAGAAGAGTGATCACTTGATCATCGCCTGTTAGGTTCACTCCTTCTGGGGCACCTGGCATTGGCCACTGTCAGTAGACAGATACTGGGCTAAATGGACCTTTGGTCTGACCCGGAACGGCCGTTCTTATATTCTTATGTTCTTATTCAGATATGATGTGCTCTTTTATTTGTGCCTGGTGAGCACAGTTGCATACAGGTGTTTGCCTCATTTTCCATTTAAAGAGGGTTTGTCCACATCTCCCATGAGATGTCCTGATGCGATTCAATCTGTACCAGTCTTTCCGATATAAATCAAAACCTAATGGGTCCTCAACAAGATCAACGACGACCTTTCTGGTTTGAGTGGTCAAAGTTTTCTACGTGACGCTCCACTGAGCCTCAGCATCAAAGTTGAGTGTAAGGATCTTGATACGGTTCCATAGAGCGTTGCAGGATTTTAATCTCGACTTTGGTGGGTTCTGCAGGTCATGGTGCAGTGGGATCCTGGTATTTTGCATTGACATAATTAAGAAAGTGAAATGTCTGAGCAGCTCTTCTAATCCGTGGAGGTTGTATGTGCGATAGGACCAGGAGCCAGTCAACTGGAGTAGATTTGAGTGTCATCAACACTATGTGCATAGCATTATTGAGTTCAGTGTCAAGGAGTTGAGCATGAGTGCTATGAGAACACAGTGGTGCACAATATTCAGCTGCAGAATATACCAAGGCAATTATTGTGGTTTGGAAGGTCCATGGACTGGAGCCCCATGATGTTCTGCCCAGTTTTCTGATAAGGGTGACACAAGACCTGACCTTATCGCAGGTGTTCTCAAGGTGTAGTTGAAAGGTCAAACTCCAGTCCAGTGTAACACCAAAATACTTTGGATTAGCTTCATGGCTGACACTCTCACCACAGAACTGCACATCGAGTTTGGCGTTAGCCATTTTATTGTTCAGATGGAAAGCAGTTACCATGGGTTTTTTTGGATTTGGCCTAAATTTCCAACATTGGAAATAATCAGCCATTGTGCAAAGATCTCAGGTTAGGGTGCAGCTGATGGTATATCCACGGTGTATAGATTAAAAAGTATTGGGGCCAGGACAGAGTCCTGTGGGATGCCCGAGCTAAGAGTTCTTGGTCTACTGAGCTGACCATTAAGGTGTGCCTTAAAGCAGCAGTCCCCAGTCATTGCTGCCAACAGGCAGATCGTTCTCTGCAGTGAATGACATAGGAGACCTTAAGGAGGAGGCCCTGTCTCCAAACCGTGTTGTATGCCAAGGACAGATCAAAAGGGGCAATTCCTGTCTTCAACTTACGTTGGAACCCTGCCTGCAAGACAACAACCTTCATGTGGTGCTTCCCTTAAGTGCTGGTGCTTTTTGTGCTCTGTGTTTTGTGCAAATCCACCAACATACCATTGTTGTCAGTGAGCTGTTGGACCGTTTTACCGACCTCCCAGTGACTGTAGCAACCATTATACTAGCATCACTTATCTCCCCCTTTATGCAAACTCAACTGGGCTGATTAGTGCATTGGGGGGAGGCTGAGTCCTCCCACTTCTGCCTGTCCACTCCATCTCACACTGGCTGCTCTCCCCCTTCTCATGCAGGCTCTTGCAATGTAGATAGCCCCCACAGGGGAGTAAACAGTGCAAATGGTCTAATAATAATAATACCTTGGGCAAGTTACCTAGGCCTACATTTTCTAGGCTGCACGGTATTTTGGGGGCCCAAAAGATGAGGTACCCAAAGTTACTGGACACGTTCACAAAGGTGGGTCTATATGACTTGCCCAAATACAGATATTTTAAAAGTAGAACAAAGAGGACATGGGGAATTATAGACCAGTCAGCTTGACTTTGATACCCAGAAAAATACCAGAACAATTTACTAAACAATCCGTTTGTAAGCACCAAGAGAATAAAAGGGTTATAAGGAATAGCCAACATGGATTTATCAAAAACAAGTTATGCCAAACCAATGTAATTTCCTTCGACAGGGTTACTGGCCTAGTGGTGGGGGAAGCAGTAGACGTCATCTCTCTTAATATTAACAAGGTTTATGACATTATTAACAAGTCCCACATGACATTATTTCAAGCAAACTAGGAAAATGTGGTCTAGATGAAATTACTGTAAAGTGGGCACACAACTGGTTAAAAGACCATACTCAAAAAGTATTTATCTATGGTTCACTGTCAAAATGGGAGGGCATATCTAGCAGGGTCCCACACTGGTCAGTCCTGGGTCCCGTACTAGTCAATATTTTCATTAATGACTTGGATGATGGAGTGGAAAGTATGTTTATAAAATCTGTAGATGACACCAAGCTGGGAGGGGATTGCTAGCACTTTGAAGGACAGCATTAGAATTCAAAATGGCCTTGACAAATTGGAGAATTGGTCTTATTTCAACAAGATGAAATTCAGTAAAGACAAGTGCAAAGTATGACACGTAGAAAGGAAATAATCAAATGCACAACTACAAAAATAGGAAATAACTGGCTAGATGGTAGTACTGCTGAAGATGTGATGCAGATGTGAAAAAAACTAATATCATTCTGGGACATATTAACAGGAGTGTCATATGTATAACATGGGAGGTAATTGTCCTGATCTGCATGTCACTGCTGAGGCCTCAACTGGAGTACTGTGTCCATCATTTTAGATAAGATTTGGACAAATCAGAGAAAGTCCAGAAGAAATCAACAGAAATGTTAAAAGGTTTAGAAAACCTGACTTGTACGGAAAGGGGGAAAAAACTGGGCATGCTTAGTCTTGAGAAAAGAAAACTGAGTGGAGGATTTGATAACAGTCTTCAAATATGTTAAGGGCTATTATTAAGAGGACAGTGATCAACTGTTCTCCATGTTCACTGAAGGCGGGATGAGAAGTAGTGGGTTTAATTTACATTGAGGGAGATTCAGTTTAGACATTAGGGAAACAATTATAAGGGTAGTTAAGTTCTGGAATAGGCTTTCAAGGGAGTTTGTGGACTCCATCACTGGAGGTTTTTAAGAACAGGCTGGACAAACACCTGCCAGAGATAGTCAAGGTTTACTTGGTCCTGCCTCAGCACAGTGGGCTGCACTCGATGACTTTGAGGTCCCTTCCAGCCCTACATTTCTATGATTCTATAATGAGACACAAAGTTTGAAATAGAACTCAGGAGTCCTGACTCCCAGTACCCCCCACTCTAGACATTTCACTGCCATTCTTTCTTACAGCATGCTTTACAACCAGCAATCACATCAGGTCTTTGAAAATAAAACAGACAACTTAACCACTTCATACCACTGTTTACCTATGTGTAAAATGGGAAAACATCAACTTCTCACAGGGGTGAGGGGACCTAGTGAAGTTTGTCAAGTGCTTTGAGATGGTTAGATAAAACGTGCTAGATAAATGTAAGCTATTACTTTTAGTGTTATTATGGGCAAAATAGGAGTCCAGTGGCTGAACCTAGCAGAGCTGTTCCTTTAATTTGCTTGTCAAAAAGCATTCAGCCTGAGAATCCAGGGAGCAGAACACTACTTCTACCAGTAACATCGCCCTGTAAATGAATGTGTTCATTGGCATGCATGCTTGTTTATTTAGGTGTGTGATGGGCTTCCGTTGTTAATTGGACCAAAACTGACTCTCATCCATTCTAAGGACTGTTTGCGTGCTGTTTTGTAGACATCTCCTAGACGTACAGGGCACCAAAGGGAATAACAATCATCCAACTGTTTACCCCAGAGGATGGTGTGAGAAAAAGAAATATTCATATTATGTGACCTCATAGACTTGGGATAAAAACAAAGTGCCTTCAGAATGTGAGGGGAGTTAGGGTTCAATGCAAGTAAGAGGGGTTATGGCATTGCTCAGTTTCACGCTGGTTTCCTTTTTGGGAAGCTCAAGGTTATTCCTCTTCCTGTAGGACATACTGGACAACAAGAGAGAGAACTTCCATGGCAGTTTGCATCCTATTCTGCACAGCAAGTGGGGGACTGAATGCTATGGGAAAAGAAATAGATCTCCACATAACAATGAGGAGCATCAGAAAGGGTGAAAGACGGTGCAGTTTGTACACCAGGAATCTTCTTACCCACCATCTACGTACTACAAATACCTTCAAAACAGTCCCCCAGCCACCACATATGATCTACAGACCATCCCCCCAGATCACCATTATTTGTTAGCTTGCATCAGCAACATCTAGGCTTTTACCCTGCACACAAAACTAGTAACTTGACCTTTCACATTTCAGTGGCCCACCAGGGTCAAGAGACCACAGCCTACTGTAATAAGGAGTGCAAGCACAGACTGACCTTTTTTTCTTGGCTCCAATAATAGATGAGTCAGTCTTACAAAAAGGCTAGTATCTCTGTCACATGACAGGGATGAGTAGCCACACTGTATATCTTTTAAAAGGCATCAAATGCTAATTTAAAAAAATAACCAATGACAGTAGCCATGAGCAATGCAGCCAATCACTAAGAAGCACACCCAGAAATGGAGTGAGGTGTTCTTTTTTAAAAGATCTCCAACTCATCCACGGGTATGCCAATTTTCTTCAAATTTGGCAGAAAGATTCTTAGTCTGGAGAAAGAACCTAAGATTTTCAGGACTGAGGACCCCTAGACTCTTCTGCCACTGTTCCCTCATGCTAGAGACTCCACTCCCACCCAGCCAGCCACTCAGCTACATCCCAACATCCTTCTGCTGGCCACTTCTCCTCTTCTCCAAATTCTCCTTCGCCTGGCCTGGTCTGCTTGCACTAGGAGAGGTGGGAAGAGAATTGGGTGGGTTCACTGCCCCACGTCACACGTACATACTTCACAGCACAACTGTGTTCACAATTAGCATTTGCTGAATTTCAAGACCAATTATTCCATATTCAGATAAATACTGGTAGTGTGGATGATCACATTCTTTTCGCAGTGAATTTTTTCTACCCAAGAGCCAGACAGCATGAGATAATTGAAAGGGATAGAACTCATCTTCAGTTCTCACAGAGCTGGAATTGTATTCAGGAGTGCTATTTCTTGCTGAGTGTTTGGGGAAGTCATCTGAGCAACAGGCACTCATAGGAAAAGGACACAGGACAAAAGAACAAAAGCAACAGACTGTCATGGAACTCATGGAACTTACAGGATGAGGGTTAATTTTAAAACCAGTATTGAAAAATAACTACATTGCTCACTCATCTTTTCACTCCCCTCACAGTCTTATGGCACCACATAACATTACCCTGTTTTGTCCTTCATAAAAAAGAGATTCCCCATCACAACAGGAAACTAATGAGAAACTGTCAGAGTAAGAGATGGTACATAATAAATGCTGCATTCAGAACTTGTCCTGATTGTGAAACAGATTATATGACTATTGTGGATTTGAGAGAGTTTAAACAGTAAAGTTTGCTTTCTACTTCAACTAGCCCGGATTAAGGTGGTTTAGTTTTCTTGGTGACTGCACACAACCCCTGGTTTATCATGATCAACTCAAATGTAGAAAGTTATTTACATCATGAGGTCAGGTAAGGTTCATGCTATTTTTGGATAGAGGCAGAAACCAGAGTGCAGACCCATTCAGTGATTTCATTAGGAAAATAAAGATTTACAGAGAATTTACCAACATATGGGCAAGGATTGGGAAAGTACAGTTAGTTACATGTCTAGTGCCAAATGTGCATTGGACTTGAGGAGTTTTAGTACAAGCACTAATTCTACAAGCAGAAATCATGTTTATGACCCTACTCATAAGCCTTTAAAACCACTTGTTAGTGTTGGATACTGTGCAGGATTCTGGCAGAGGACAGACAGTAGAATAACTTTAACAGTTAATAAAAAAAGAGCAAGAACAAGATAGAACTTATATCTACCTTGTGGCAATTATCCTTCAGAAATTGGTTACTTCAAACAACCATCTTAAATAGCATCTATTTGTACAAACAGCTACAAATAATTAATCAACAGTTAAGAATTGAAGGAAGGGGTACTTAGCCCTTAGTTTCCATTCAGATTACTTTCCAAAACTAACAGAACCCACTAAACGCGTGCTGAAATGAATGGACATGAAATAAAAACTAAGCCATGTATTTTAGGATTGTGTTCTAAATTCATAGGGCCCAATTCAGCTCCCATTTGAATTAATGGAAAGTCTGCCATTAACTGGACTCAGAGTTAGGTCAGACCTGTAGCTAGTATCTGTTTAGGAGTGGTGTTTGATATCAGATGACTCTAGGGCTACATCTACACTAGGAGCTATGGTTGTGATTCCCAGCTCACATACACATGCTCAAACTAGTCGATAAGAGCTAGCACTAATATAAATAGTACTGTAGCCACAGTAACACAGGCAGCGGTGGCATGGCTTAGCCATGCTGGGTACAAATCCACCTGAATGCCAGGGTACATACTCTTGCAAGGGTAAGCCAGGCCACTGCTGCCTGTGCTACATTACTCTTTATATGTTACTGTTTAGCTCTTATGGAATTAGCATGAGTTCGTGAGCTGGGCATCAGACCCCTAGCTCAGGGTGTAGTCAAAACCTAAAAAGAGTTGATTCACCCCATCCTTAATCAACAGTGTTCATGTTTTTAAGTCTATGCACAGCTCACAGTATGTTTCCCTCTTTTAGGATCTGTTGGTGGATGCTCATTTGCTTAACTCTTCAAAATGAACAGTAAGACAGAAAACTATATGATTGGTACAAACAAAAAACAGCTGAGAGTGATGGTTCTCCTGTCGTACTGCAATCATCCTATTTGTTACAGTGTACACCTCACTGAGACAATACAAATTGTGCATGCTGAGAATGCAATTGATTGCAGAGCAGCAAATGCTTGCGTTCAGGTTTTTTAAGATCCATGTGGATCTTTTTTTAAAAGAGGGTATTATTCTTATGTATAAACAGTGACAGTTTTCTTGGCTCTAACAAGACATGTTCCAAATGCAAAGCAAAGGAAAAACATTCACATAACTAAACACTCAGAGCATGCATAAGACACTAAGAGTCCCAAGTGCCCAACTTGACTTGTGTACATTGCAGACTATTGATGAAAAACAAAATGATGTGCATGCATCCCAGTGTATTCAAAGCAGGATGGGCTCAGATGGAGAGAAGATGCCAACTGCTTTTGTTATACTTTCTCTTTTAGAAGGAGAGAAAATAAATCATCCTCTCATTAGCATCTACTTCTGCATCATGTTTCTATTTTAGAATAAAATAAATATTTAAGTCTTATTGGATAAAGGTGCCCAATAAACAAGCCTGTACAGTGCTTGTACTGTTCTGTTTCTCAAACTGTTTATGCACAGCGGAAACACTTTTGCATGAGGAAAGCACAATTGTTCCTCAAAAGAAAGACAGGGGGAGCTGTGCTGCATAAAGTACAGAAGACACAAAAAGAAATGTGCCAAAGTATATTGAGAAGCAGCCCTGTATCACATAAAGTTGTAAAGATAAGATTGCCACCTTTCCCTATGGAGAAGCTAGAAGTAGCTGTCAAGAAAGATGTTATCTGAAAGACGATTCACCACAGCCTTGGCCATGTGCAGACTGGAAACACAACATGCTGGTAATGAAAAATAGGAGTGTAAGGTGTGCAGTGAAGCCTACTATGGTCAGTGTTAGTCCCTGTCCACTTAGTATTCTTATTAGCGGTCTGAAAGTAGGAGTAAAGAGCATGTTGATATCATCTAAACGATCACTGGAAATTTTTAATGGCAGGTTAGGCAAACACCTGTCAGGGATGGTCTAGATAATACATAGTCCTGCCATGAATGCAGGGGACTGGACCAGATGACCTCTCAAGGTCCCTTCTAGTCCTATGATTCTAAATTAAGTTGAAATGTGTGTCAACCATTAGTAAAGACAGAAATAATGTAACAGGATCCAGAGAGGTTAGACTAGATAAATGGATATGAAATTAAGCTTTAATCAATGCGAGCTAATACCTTTGTGGGCAAGTAATCTGAAACACAGCTGTCTAATAGGTAGGAGGTATTTGGAAAGCAGTAATGCTGAAAGGGATCTGGGATTGACAATCAAGAGCTCACAGGGGAGTAAAATTGTGAAGTGAGCAATAGGGGGAAATTGCACAAAAGGCCTCTGCGCTCCTCTTAATACTTGCAGAAAGACAAACTACAGTACAGGTGGACAGCACAGTTAGTGCTCCATATTAGCACTGTCTGGGACCATAGGCATGGAGGGTGGGGTGAGGGGAAGGTCTATGGCCTACTGGCTGCATCTGCCAGCATGAAGTTGGCGGGGTTGTAACTAGCGGTAAATCTTCACTGCAGAGTGTACTCAGGTCTGGGTATTCGGGCACAGATACCCAGGTTTGCAGAGCCACAATCAACTCATACACGTGTATCGCATCCACACTGGCATGGCAGTTAGCCAAGTTAGGGTCTAGGATTTCTGGGTGTCCCCGGGTTTTTAGTGCTTCACTAACTTGAGCTACTCTAGGAATTGTGGCATGTGTATTGTGGGAGAACTTGTCTGTCCTGCCCACACCCATGTGGCCATGTTCTTAGCCCACCAATATAGTAAATTAAAGCACTTCCAGCTCTGCACATGCCTCACTTCTGTCCATTACCTCCATTCCAACCCACACCAAGATATGGAACCAGCAGAGGTTAGTGAACTGTTTCTGCTTTTGTCTGCTCTACTATTGCAGCAGGATGCAGACAGAGGGCATGGGGCACAGGAGGATATTTCAGCAGCAGCTTGTGACCCTTAGCACATGGAAGCAGGTCTCAGAGAGAAAGTCATGAGGTATGAATGCTGGCATGTTAGAACAGAAACCACTAATGCATGCTACAGTCACTATAGATTCCCCACATGCAGACTGGCACTTGTGGTGCAGGACAACTAGTACAGACTGGTGGAATCACATCCCAGAGAGCTGGGGTGACCAGAAGTGGCTCAAGAAATTCCACATGAGGAATTAGACCTTCATGGAGTTGTGAGAAGAGCTTGCACAGACCCCCCAGCACCAGGGTACACATACAAAGAAGGCTATACCAGTCTGGAAGTGGATTTCTATTGTCATCTGGAAGCTGGCTACCCCAGACTGCTACAGGTTGGTGGCTAACCCGTCTGGTGTTAGCCAGTCAACTGGCAGTACAGGTTTGTGAGGAGATTACTGATGTGGTTCACCCGAAGGCAGTGGGCATAGCTGATGTGCCTGAAATAGCTGGCTTTGAGAGAATGGAACTGCTCTGGCCATTGAGGGCATAAGGTGTGCTCATAGTTTGCCTGGCACAAGAAGCACAGAACTATGTCAGCTAGAAAGGATACTACTCCATCATGCAGGTCTGCCAGAGACACACCCATTTCTGAGCAGCAGTAACGATTTCGTGCAGTGTGCCTTGGCAGTACTTTGAACGCCTGGATTAGGCAAGCTTTAGGATGGAGCTTGTGCTTCCAAGCTGAATACAAAAAGAAAACACTGAATTATACCCTATTTCTCATGTCCAGCCACTAAACTTTTCTATTATAACTGCACTTCCTTCCATAAACAGATGGCTCTACCACCCAATACATTGATCAAGTCTACTTTTATTCATTATGGGAATGATTCCCATTGTATTAGTGGAAGTTTTGCCACTGGCTTCATTGAGACCAGTATCAGGCCCAAAATGTGAGAAGAGCAGAGTGCCTAATCTTTTTCTCTACTCTAGTTTACAGTAGGACATACAGTGCAAATGTCTCCTTGCTTATACCACTTCTGAACAGTTATCTGCTGCTGATCGGATTCACAACATATCAAGCCACTATGTAAATCTCTGTGAAACACTCCCCATTGAAGTATTTTCATCGCAAGTTATCAAATCAGGCCATCCACAAAGGGTTTGTGAACAAAACAATGTCTCCCTGCTTCCTTACTGTTGAATTTAGTTTATTATTTTGGACTGTTGTTTATCCTTAATTGCTCAAGGAAACAACTGCACAAAGTTTCTATAATCAAATAGTAACTGACAGCCTCTGCTGAACACCAGACCTCCTGATTCATCATTAAAGGGCTCAAAGCAGATTCCATAGAAGATGTACAAAAAGCTACTTAGGCATAAATTGTCTAGAAAAGGTTACCCTACTGTTAAGGAGCAGAATAATTGGAATCATACGCTCTTCCTCTGTTGATAATTAACCTCATTGCATTTTAAATCAGTCTGGACACAGCATATTCCAGAAGGATATCATTAAAGAGTACAAGATAAAAACTCACCCTCTTGCCCTCCCGCTGAGGTATACAGAATCAGTGCTGGAATTGCAACTGCACACCCATGGAGCACATTTAATGATTTCAAAACAAGTCAGCTACACAGTTGTGCAGTTTTAGTATTTAGGGAGCATAAGGGTTTTTTTGACTCTTTGAAGACTAGCTGTACTGTGGACTCCCCACTTTATTCATGTGCCCAGTATCTTACAAGCATATTTATAACTGATTTAATGCATTCTTAACTTCTCTGAAGTAGGTGTGGTCAGGCCTCAGTTTCCACTCTGCAGATTATCTACTCTCCCTCTTGTGGTAGGCAATTTAATTGTGGTAATTTAGTTCTTCAGTTTCCCTTCTAGTAGAATAGGCTGGCCCTCCATCCAAACCAGAAAGTCATTCCTTTCTAGGGCAAATAAAAAGTTCCAACACACAAAACAATCATTCAGTCCTCCCCAGGCTCAATTGTCCATCACCCCAATTGATTCAAGATTGCCTGGCAGTCCTTCAACCATCCCCAGGCCACAACTTTTACCTCTTGACACAGCCAACCTGTTCCGTCACCCCCCTCAGGGTCACAGGGTTCCATCTCCCTTTATCAGTAGGTCAAGCCATTCTTCACTTCTCCAAGCCACTACCTGCCTCCAAGTTTTTTCAATTACATGCTAGGCTTTTGCACAGCCACTAGGTTATCCCAAGGGAGTCCAGGCACTCCCTCTTCTTTGAGAACCCTAAGTTGTGGACAGTGAACTTCCCTGATTCACATTTCCAAGAGCCACTTCCTCCCAGGCTATTCTCAGGCTGCCTCAGCTCAGTAACTCATAGGCTTCATTTTCAGCTCCCTCTAGAGGACCACCAGCAGTCCTTCCTTATATCCATCCCTGACATGCCTTGCACCAAAATGCAACTCCGGAAACCCAAGACCTGCCTTTTATCCTGCTTCTTTCTTCCCAACATGCCTTGCTCTCAACCTAGTCACACAATCAGTCACATGATACCCTCTGGAAATTACAGCTCCCCGAACTTTGTTCTTAAAGGGGCTGAGACCCCAAATAGATGTTTTGGGGCACATCTGTCTTTAAAGGGCCAGCATATAACATTGCAAAAATCATGTGTCAGGCCCCCACAAAAATGAAATTACATGTTTTTATCTGTCTTCTGATTTTTGAAATCCTCTCCCACCCTCCACCTACACACTCCCAATGTGTGTGGAAATTTCTAACTTCCACAGATTTAATGTGATTTTGGCCCCTGTTACAGGAGCTCTCACTGGAAGACGCAAATGATATTGGGGCCCTGTAATAACTAGGCACTGTTTAAACACATAGGTCCAGGTCCTCAAAGGTAGGTAGGCTCCTAACGTCCAATGAAATTATTAAATACTATTCACATTGAAATCACTGGACATTAGGAGCCGAAATACCTTTGAGGATCTGGGTCATAGTCCCTTCTTTGAAGAGCTTACAACAGGGGTTCCCAAACTGGGGGTCAGGACCCCTCAGTGGGTCAAGAGGCTATTACATGGGGGGTCACAAGCTGTCAACCTCCACTCCAAACCCCGCTTTTACCTCCCGCTTTTATAATGGTGTTAAATATATATTTTAAAGTGTTTTTAATTTATAATGGAGGGTCACACTCAGAGGCTTGCTATGTGAAATGGGCCACCAGTACAAAAGTTTGAGAATCACTGGCTTACAATCTAATACAATGCATGGTAGTGAGTATGTGATGTGGGACTCAGACTACTGATCTGGGCTACCCATAAGATAGTAACCATTTTTTACTACCTGCTGAGCTGGGCAGCTTTACATACTAGTGACCACCAGGTGAAAGGCTCTATAGCACACTAACAATGCCCTATATATAAACCAATGTTACATCTTTGAGAATGAACTTTGCTAAGTTCATTAAAATCAAATTCAGACTTACTGGAGCTCAACAGGAAGGGTTTTACACTCTTTAGATGCACATACAGACAAACTCTCCCACTCTTTGCTCTCCGTTGCAAACAAACTCTAAATCTGCCATACCCCATCTCAAAAATACAGCTTCCATTAACCAAATACAAATAGTAAAAATGCAACAATACAATATTAGCATAACATCCAAAATCGCTTCTAAGTATTATATTCTGCAATATAAAATCATTCCAAGTATTACTCCCTAGTCCTTACACTAATTTTTATATATCTATATTTTTGATCCCTACAATTATTAGCAAGGTTTGAACCCATAGCAGCAGTCTCTTCAACTACAGAAGCAATGGTTTTCTTCTCTGTAGGCCAACCTATGCTAGGAAACACAGTACATACACTGTCAATGGATTTCATAAGTATTTGTGAGCAAGCAGTGGAACGCTGTGCATTGAGATTCTTGATTTCTATTTGTGGCTCTAGTGTAAATTATGGTTTAGGAGTTCCAGGCAGCATAATCAAATGTAACACTGCCTCTGTTTGAGTCATCCTGGAAGACTGAACCCAGGACCTTTGGATGTAAAAAGCATGAACCTCCACCACTTAAGCTAAAGAACCAGTTTTCTAAGCTGGTAGCAAGCTCAAATGTCTACAGATGACCTAGATACTAGAGTGACACAGAGCCATACTACATACAAGTGGGTTACAGAAGCATGTACACTATTTTGGCATATCTTTTCTGAAAGACTGGTTTGTCAAGGTGGATGTGACTTGCTTTGTTATATTAGAGAGCTGGGTTCTATTTTCTACTTTGCCAGCATGCCTTTCTGTAAGCTTTCAGTTATCTTATCTGTGAAACTGGTGAATAGTAGCTAACTCCCTAAAGTATTAAAAATTTGGTTCATAAAAGTGGCTGTGAAGGGCACAGAAATATTATCAGCAGTCAGTGGAACAATCAAGACCAGAACTTGTGTGCTTGCAGTTTAGCACACCTTCCACTAGACTATAACCACTTTCAAAAAGCAGATACTGTCACTCCAAAATCAGGTGAATGCTGCAGCTTTTCACAAACTGACCACCACCAGGGCTAAAAGTCACATTATTCACAAGAACCGGCAAAGATGAGCACGCTCTGTTACAGTGGTTCCCAAACTTTAACAACCTGTGAACCCCTTTCACTAAAATGTCAAGTCTCATGAACCCCCTCCTAAAAATGAATATTTCCAGGTATTTTCTCCTTTACCTGAGTATAAATTATAAAAACAGTGATCTTGGAAATATAAAATTTGTTTTTATGACATGCTTGTTACACACTATTTATTATTAATTACAGTATTGTTATTACATTATGAAGGTAACACTCTTCCAAGAGCTCAGTTTCGTAGCTTGTATCACTTTGAATAAGCCTGTTATAAAACAAGGCTCTTATGTTTCATCAAGGAATATCAGATGTAAAACAGCATGAAGACATTTAAGAAGCCAACTCAAAGAGTTCCTCCTACACAAGCGTTCAGGTCTTGAGCAGTCCAGGCAAACAACGCACGTTACAACAAAGCTTAAACTTGTTCTTCATAATAATTTTAAAAGCAATACAGCTGCCTATTTAATTTTTAAAACAGCAAAAAATATCCACCTTCCTTTCCATTTTTCCTCAGTGTGATAGATATGCTTGCTTTGATCTGCTTAGCTCTTGGAAGTCCAAGTCCAGGGACTCCGGGCTGCTGTGGAGAAGGACTGCCTACTCTAACTATGTTCTGGGAATTACGTATATTTCTTATCTTGGAACTCCAAGATATGGCAATAAGTGCTATTAATCAGATATCTTTCTCCCTTCATCTTTGTTAAGCATAAAAACATTTTTTCACTATTACAATGCTAGCTACAAAACTGAACAATCAATACAATAAGTTTTATCATTAGAAAAAAACACAAGCTGTAATAATATCATATAAAATAATATCCTATAAAATTGCAAAGTACAATGCAATGTATTTTTTAAAAAATTAAATATAATTTTTGTGTGTATTGTGTACTTGCAGTACCATGGACCAATAACCAGACAATAGATGGCAAGGCTGCATCTCTGACTTGCTTTTATAAATATTTACTTACAAAAAAATAAATTGTATATTCATCCAGGCAATTCACATGCTGATTCCTCCGTATCTGTCAAAGTAACCACAATCAACTATCTTTATAACTGGCATGGAGTGTCCTACAAATATTGTAATGCCACATTCTCCTCAGAAAAATAAGGAATTGTAAAAACAGTGGGTCTGCTGTTTCTGAAATGAAAGCCTTCAAGTGTTAAAATATTTAACACATGTAGAAAGCATATTTTCAGGATGCCTCTTCCGGTGTTTTTCTGTTTTCCTTATTGCACTGCAGACAACCCTATGTTGTTATTTCCCTTTTTTCTTTTTCTTTTTTTGTAATCTTAAGTATAGTTTCTCTGTTCTAGACACATTCCAGCACAATGGGAACAAAATATTTTGTCGTGTGCTATACATAGTAATTTCCTCTGAAATATCCTCTATTACTGGTAAAAGAAAGGAAATAAACCAGCCTTTTTCTTAGTCGCAATTTGCTGCTAACATAAAAACCTATGCTCCAAAATTCAGGCATAGGTGGTAGAGTTATATTGGTAAAGAAGACAGATAATTTATTAAAACAAAAACAAGCAAACAAAACAAAAAACACCTGAATTATCAGTGTGAACTGTGTGTTCAGGTTTCAAGATCTAATCAACAAATATGCATACATGCACCACCCTCCACCCTGTCCCAAATGAAAGATAATTAGGGTAAATGTGAGGAATTTTGGAGCCTTACAGCTGATTCTCACAATATGACACCATCACTTTTTCCTATTTAAATAGTATATTTATTATGCATTAATTTATAATCATTACTAATAAAAGGACACACCATCAAGTTGACTTAAGCCCAAAGTACAGATTGTGAGACAAGTTTTTAGGAACAGGAACTGTCATACCAAATCAAACCAGCAGCCCAGTATCCTGTCTCTGGCCCTGATACAGGAAAACATCCATAGGCATGTCAACACATAAGTACATGCTTAACTCCTATTTAATTCACTGGGACTTAAGCACATGCTTAAAATCAGGCATGTGCTTAAGTGCTTTCCTGAGTTGGGGCTTCTGACAACGGCCAGCACCGGATATTTCAGAGGAAGGTACAGGAGACCCCCATAATGGACAATTAGGGAATAGCCAGCCAAATGGGAAATTCCTTCTCCTAACCCCCATCACTTATCTCACCTAGAATAAAAAATGTGTTGTTAAAATCTCAGCTAAACATCCGAACACATTTGAAAAGTCTAGTGTAGACAAGCCATGCTGTCTTTAACACATGTTAAGCGGATCGTGTTACAGCCTAGCATTTGTTAAAGAATATGCTGCCATGTCTACACTACACTCGTCAAAGGTTAGTTGGAGTGTGTTCACTAGCATATTTTAACAACATATCTTTAAACCCCAGTCTAGAAAGGGCCTTAGATGTTGACTTATGTCCTTCAGCGTGAGGGATGATATCCCTTATATATAGTTTTCCTTTTCTAATCTAATGGTGGATGTTCTCATTATCCAGCTAATCCTAAAATTAAAAATTTCAATTTTTTTAAAAATTCCAAAAATGAAAAGATTGATTGGTTGGGATATAAACATTCCTCTGAAGTGTTTTCAAACCAACAACTGGAGTATTTTGCCCTGTCTGACATCTCAAGAGTAAAAATGATTAGAAATTCACTATAAACAAATGGGTAACTGACTAGTCTACTTCATTGCGTGAATAGAGAAAAATGAGTAAGCAAACAAATGGTGACGAGTACATTTAGGTTTTTGTTTAAATATTCATCGTAAGTTGTTGCCACATGATTAGGCTATTTTATTCATATATGGAGACCAATTCTGTGCTGTGACTGGTTAGGGAGTACGAAAGTGGCATTATGTCACCTGGATTCTGGACTGCAAGGTCATCCTTCCTCTCCAACAATCACCCTAGAATGAACTGGGCTGCTCCCTTTTATTCTGCTGCAACTGTTGGAGTTGCAACAGGGACAAGGGGGCATGACTTCCTCTGCCCAGAGTTGTGTAGTTAACCCATTCGTGTCCAGTGTGGGGCAAGTACATCTCATCACAGAGCTAAAATGCTTCCATCCCAGTATGAGATGAAGTAGCTCTAATTTATGACAACTCTTAAGGGTTGCTTATGGGCTGGATCACAACTCACAATTTCCATTGTACACAATGTTATGGGTAAGGCTACGTTTTAGTCACAGGTATTTTTAGTAAAAGTCATGGACAGGTTACAGGCAGTAAACAAAAATTCACACCCCGTGATTTATCGATGACTTTTACTATATAGGGCTGTCAAGCCATTAAAAAAAATTAATCACAATTAATAGCACTGTTAAAAACAACAGAATACCATTTGTTTAAATATTTTGGGTGTTTTTCTACATTTGCAAATATATTGATTTCTATTACAACACAGAATACAAAATGTACAGTACTCACTTTATACTTATTTTTATTACAAATATTTGCACTGTAAAAAACAAAAGAAATAATATTTTTCAATTCCCCAACTACAAGTACTGTCATGCAATCTCTATCGTTAAAATTGAACTTACAAATATACAATCATACAAAAAAACCTGCATTCAAAAATAAAATCGTGTAAAACTTTAGAGCCTACAAGTCCACTCAGCCCTACTTCTTATTCAGCTAATTGCTCAGATAAACAAGTTTGTTTACATTTTCAGGAGATAATGCTGCCCGCTTCTTGTTTACAATGTCACCTGAAAGTGAAAACAGGCGTTCTCATGGCACTGTTGTAGCCAACATCGCAAGATATTTACGTGCCAGATGTGCTAAAGATTCGTATGTCCCTTCATGCTGCAGCCACCATTCCAGAGGACAAGAGTCCATTCTGATGATGTGTTCTGCTCAATAACGATCCAAAACAGTGCGCATGGATGCATATTCATTCTCATCATCTCAGTCAGTTGCCACCAGCAGAAGATTGGTGGTTTTTTTTGGTGGTTCGGGTTCTGTAGTTTCCACATCAGAGTGCTGCTCTTTTGAGACATCTGAAAGCATGCTTCACACCTCGTCCCTCTCAGATTTTTGAAGGCACTTCAGATTCTTAAACCTTGAGTCGAGTGCTGTACTATCTTTAGAAATCTGACATTTGTACCTTCTTTGCATTTAGTCAAATCTGCAGTGAAAGTGTTCTTAAAATGAACAACATATGCTGGGTCATCATCCGAGACTGCTATAACATGAAATATATGGCAGAAGGCGGGTAAAACAGAGCAGGAGGCATACAATTCCCCCCCAAGGAATTCAGTCACAAATATATTTAACACATTATTTTTTTAACGAGTGTCATCAGCATGGAAGCATGTCCTTGGGAATGGTGGCCGAAGCATGAAGGGGCATATGAATCTTTAGCACATCTGGCACTTAAATATCTTGCGATGTTGGCTACAACAGTGCCATGAGAATGCCTGTTGTCACTTTCAGATGACATTGTAAACAAGAAGTGGGCAGCATTATCTCCTGCAAATGTAAGCCTAGTTGTTTATCTGAGCAATTGGCTGAATAAGAAGTAGGGCTGAGTGGACTTGTAGGCGCTAAAGTTTTACACGGTTTTATTTTTGAATGCAGGTTTTTTTGTACATGATTGTACATTTGTAAGTTCAATTTTAATGATAAAGATATTGCATGACAGTACTTGTATGAGATAAATTGAAAAATACTATTTCTTGTATCATTTTCACAATGCAAATATTTGTAATAAAAAATAATAATATAAAGTGAGCAATGTACACTTCATATTCTGTGTTGTCACTGAAGTCAATATATTTGAAAATGTAGAAAAACATCCAAAAATATTTAATATGTTTCAATTGGGATTCTGTTGTTTAACAGTGAGATTAAAACTACGACAAATCGCAATTAAAAATTTTTAATCGCGATTACTTTTTTTTGAGTTAAACGCATGAGTTAACTGTGATTAATCAACAGCCCTCCTATACACCCTTAACTAAAACTTGGGCTGGGGGGCCGCAGGTGCTGAGGGGGCACTCCAGGGGTGCCACTGGTGCTGGGAGGGAGGTGGGCAGCAGCGCATGGCCCAGGACCCCCATTGGTTGGGGGGGGGGGAGGTGGCAGCAGCGGGCGGGCAATAGTGCACGACCTAGGATGCCCACTGGAGCTAGGGTGGGGTGAGCAGCGGTGCGTGACCCGAGACCCCCACTGGCACTGGGGTGGGCAGGCAGCAGCACACAACCTGGGACCCTCACTAGTGCTAGGGGGGCGGGAAGCAGCACACAACCTGGGACCCCCACTAGCGCTGTGGGGAGCCAGCAGCACACAACCTGAGACCCACACTGGTGCTGGGGGGGGCAGCAAAGCAAGTCCCAGGTCCCCGCTGGCGCTGGGGGGTGCCAGGCAACGATGTGCAGCCAGGGACCCCTGCTGCTACTGGTGGGGAGGGAGTGGGTGGCAGCATGTGACCCAGGACCTCTGCTAGTGCTTGGGTGGGCAGCAGCACATGGACTGGGACCCCTGCTGGCACGGGGAGGGGGCATCGGTTAGCAGTGCGCAGACCGGGACCCTTGCTGGGGGAAGGGTTGGTGGGGCTAGCAGAATCCCTACCCAGTTCCCACTGCCATGTCCCTGCAGCTCATAAGGGAGGGGCAGCCAGGGGGGCTTCACACACTACTCCTGCCACAGGTGCCAGCTTCACAGCTCCCATTGGCCGGGAACTGCAGCCGGCCAATGGGAGCTGCGGGGGCAGCACCTGCGGGCGGGGGCAGCATGAGGAGCCCCCTAGCCCCTCTGCCTAGGAGCTGCAGGGACATGTCAGTGGGAGTCCCACTGAGGTAAGCCCTGCTCCATACTCCACATGCCCCAGTCCTGAGTCCCCTTGTAGAACTGATAAATGAAATTGTTTTTAATTGTTCACTTTATTAATGTAACTTCTGTTCACCATTCACTACACTTGCCTACACTGTAACTTCTGTTCCATATTGTAATTCAAACCCCATTTTAAAACACTCACTCTATTTTGTAAAAGCTTCCTCCAACCTTCATTTTTGCAAACCCTGCTGTAATCTTATTAGTTTAGTTTAGATGTGTGAATGAGGTATGTATGAATGACGGAATCAACGTCCAG